>NC_059073.1:84833082-85139525 GCF_020497125.1 Mauremys mutica | reverse complement strand
ATAAAGACTATTTTCCCTATCTATAATTTTTATTTCTCATTATGAATGGCTTCTACTTAGACAATACTCATTCTACCACAGTGGAGGCAGCTTGGATTCCCTGTTGCCCTTTCCTTCCCAATTTCTGACTCCTCTGCTTCAGTATTGCACTCTGAACCTAAGAGTAGACTTCCAAAGCAGCATATAAACTAGGACATGTTAATCTTATGTCTTATAGTGATAACAACAGGAAATCATAAACACCCCCAAGCTTAATTTGGTCAGGAATATTTTGATATATAGAAAAGGTCTACATCCACAGGCACAGCCGCCCTCAGCTCCCAGTGGCCGCAGGAACCGGAGTGGGCCGCAGGGACGTGCTGGCTGCCGCTTCCCACAGCTCCCATTGGCCAGACACGGCAAACCGCAGCCACTGGGAGCTGCAGGCAGCTGTGCCTGTGGATAATCTACGTAAACACTGTCTCGCAGCCCACCAGTGGATTACCCTGACGGGCCGCATGAGGCCCACAGGCTGCCCACCACTGCCCTAAATTATATTAGCAAGCCTTTTTGTTTACACTTTATCTTCCTTTTGCACTTTTCCCCTCCATCAACATTATAAGTTATTGTGACTTTTATGAACATTCAATGGTTTACAGTTGAGCACACAGGCTAAATTTGTAGGTCAAATTATTACAACAGACCTAGCACCCTATTTTCCATGAAAAATTAATAATAGGGTTATTTAAACTGTCAAAATTCCCAACCCACTTCAACAACTAGAAAACACAACTGCTACAAGAAAGGAAACAGACAAATACAAGGATGATTATTTTACAAAGAAGGCACTGAAAGGATCTGAAGAACCAGGCTAAAGTGTTACAATTCCACAGTGATTCTCCTGTGCAATAGAAATGCAGAAATAGGAGATGTCAGCAGAAAACTTGGATTAATAAATCCAAAATTCAGAGGATAGAACCTTTCAGTAAGAGGCTTAATCCCTTATGGAGGCCAAGAACACAAAGTTCTGTAGCTGCCCAACAGATGCTAAAAACTGATTTAGACTGATATCTATTTTCAGGTAGAAGAGACCCATATTCTCATATGCTGTGGTTATGGAAGGATTAACAGAAAATCCACCTTTTCTCTGAAGTATCCACAACGGCACACTCAGGTTCCAGACTAAAATCAAACCTGTGAAGGTCAGGATGAGTGAGGGGGTCCTCGTGAAGCAAACCTTTTAAAATCTATATGGCGTCCAAAGTTTGCAGGTTGCCATCTGTACGAGCGTATGGAACTATGGTCTAAAGTACCAGATATGATATTATCACAGGATTAAAAATACCTGTCTAGTTCTATTTTCTGAACCATTTTGGTGATGTGAAGAAACAGGAGAAAGGCATAACCAAATACACAAGTTAATGGGAAAGAGAAGGCATTCCTCTTCCATGCTGAGGGACACTTTTGCAAGAACAAAATACTAGAATCAGAAGAGTGGGACTTGACCTCTTGAGGATTCTTCATCTAGTCCAATCGCCTGCACTCAAGGCACGACTACATAATAATCAAACCATTCCTGACAAGTGATTGTCTAATCTTTTCTTTAAAATCTCCAGTGATAGAGATTCCACAACCTCCCTAGGCAATTTGTTCCAGAGTTTATCTACCCTAACAGGAAGTTTTTCCTAATGCCCAACCTAAGCCCTCCCTTGCTTCAATTTAATCCCACTGCTTCTTGTCCTATGCTCAGAAGTTAACCAGCACAATTTTTCTGCCTCCTCCTTGTAAGTACCTTTTGTGCTTGTCCCCCCACCACAGTCTTCTCTTCTACGCAAACCCAGTTTTTTCTATCTGCCCTCATAGGTCATGTTTTCTAGACCTTTAATCATTTTTGTTGCTCTCCTCTGGACTTTCTGCACTTTGTCCACATCTTTCCTAACATCTGACATCCAGAATTGGACACAATACTCCAGTTGAGGCCTTCTCAGTGCAGAGCAGAGCAGATTTACTTCGTGTGTCTTGCTTGCAACACTCTTGCTAATTCATCCCAGAACCATGTTTGCTTTTTATGCAAGTGTTACACTGTTGACTCATACTTAGCTTGTGATCCATTATAACCCCCAGATTCCTTTCCGCAGTACTCCTTCCCAGGAAGTCATTTCCCATTTTGTATGTATGCAACTGATTGTTCCTTCCTCAATTTACCCTTTGCTCTTCCTATTATAGGGTAAATTCCCTGGGACAGGAAGCCTGCAGAAGAGGCTTCTAATTTAGACTTTTAACAACAATAATAGACTAATATAAAAGATTAAGCACTTAAGCAGGGGCTAGGGGCCAGCACTATGGAACCCCATCATACAAGCCCCTTCCTGGTGCCTGAAGTGTGTTGCGCTTCACACCACAAAATTACTCGATTTTAGTAGTAGAGTCCCATATCTATTGTAGCAATCTCTGGCTCACATCTTTAGTACTCTGAGTAGCAAATGTGTTATATTTGCCAGCAGCCCCGGCTTCAAATTCAATTTTAATATTTCAGTTTGGATATATTAAACATATGGCATCACATTATTGGTATTTAAACTAACTGTAGGCCTCTGCCACCATCTCCATACTTTGTTCAATAAACAATGTTCAATGCTTTTGTACAACACTCCTTTAAAAAAAAAAAAAACTTGCTGGAAAGAAAGTTGGAAAATACAGACTGCTGGCTTGACTTTTGTCAGGTGTTAAAAAAGGCATAGAAAACTCAAACTCAACTATGCATTATAGTTTTAATAAATACAGAGACTATTGCTACTTTCTGTTTAACCCTGTTGAATCATGTTCTCTTGAAGGATGATAAATAATTCTAGTCTCACCCTAATACATTTAGAGGACAAGTGAACGATTAATGTGTGGGAATACTAACACAGAAGAATTTGACACTTAACATGAAGCTCACATGCTGCATAGCAATATATAAATTTTACTGCATTACCCTTCAAACTTGTATCTGATGTTTTCAAGGTTTAAAAACCATCTCTTTTGAAAGTTATTTTCAAAAAGGAACAGACTTCAAATTAATAACCTGGAATAATTAGACCAGTAGACAAATATAACAACATATCTGTGCCAGTTACAGGGGAATGTTCCATCCCCTGAAATTCCCTCCAGTTGTGAAAGGTTCCACTGCCAGGCTAACTCCTACTTTCCCTCAGGGCTTATCTACACTACAAAATTAAGTCAACTTTATCTAATTCAACCTCGAGCCTCCAAATTAAGTCAATTGTGTGGCCACACCATGCTCATTGTCTCAATGGAGTGTGCCCTCACTAGCAGTGCCAGCATTGATGCACAAAGCAGTGCATCGTGGGAAGCTATTCCAAAGTGCAACTTGCCACAGTGTGTTTTGGGAAGTTTGTGCAATGCCTCATAGGACCAAAACACTGTTGTGGGGGAGAATGGGAACACTGCATCGGCATCCCATGATGCACTGTCCTCCCTACCTCATATCAACGGCAAACAACCCAGTGGCTTTCACGCCTTAAAACTGCCATGCGTATGCCATCACCCCAGAAGCATGCAGCCTGCTCAGTTGTGCACTCTTGCTGTGAGCACCTCAAACACCTCGCGCCTTCTCCTGCAGTATTTCCAGAGCCAAAGTAGGGCCCGCCACGTGGAACATAGCGATGTCCTGCAAACAACCCTACTGCAAGCCATTGAAAAAAAATTCACAGTTGCTTCTGGCAGTTGCAGAGCAGCTGCACTCTGTTGAGTGCCGTTTCTGGTCCCGTGAAAAAAGCACTGACTGGTGGGACCGCATCATTTTGTGGGTATGGGATGACGAGCAGTGGCTGCAGAACTTTTGAATGCAGAAGACCACCTTCCAGGACTTTATGCAGAGCTTTCCTCTGCCCTGCAGTTCAGCAACACAAAAATGACAGCTGCTCAGACTGTGCTGAAGCGAGTGGCAATCGCTATTTGGAAGGTTGCCATGCCAGACAGTTACCAGTCAGTGGGGAATGAATTTGAAGTAAGTAAATCAACCGTGGGAGCTGCTGTGCTCCAAGTGTGCAGGGCCATTAATCAACTTTTGCTATGAAGGGTAGAGAGTCTGGGAAATGTGCAGGACATAGTGGATGATTTTGCCACAATGGGGTTCCCTAATTCTGGTGGGGCGAGAGATGTAATGCATATCCCAATCTTGGCACCAGACCACCTTGCCAAAGAATACATAAACAAAAGGGATACTTTTCAGTGGTGTTTGAAGCACTGGTGGATCACGGGGGGCATTTCACCAACATCAACATAGGATGGTCGGGAAAGGTTCATGACGTGTGCATCTTTAGGAACTCAGGACTGTTCAAAAGCTGCAATCCGAGACATTCTTTCCAGACCACAAAATGAACACTGACGATGTTGAGATGCCTACAGTTATCCTGGAGGACCCAGCCTACCCCTTGCTTCCATGGCTCATGAAGCCATACACCGGCCATCTGGACAGCAGTAAGGAACGGTTCAACTATAGGCTCAGCAAGTGCAGAATGGTGGTTGAATATGCCTTTGGTCATTTAAAAGGGCGCTGGAGAAGTTTACTAACAAGGCTGGAGCTTAGTGAAGAGAACATCCCCATGGTTATAAGCTGCCTGCTGTGTGCGCCATAATATTTGTGAACAAAAGGGGGTAAATTTTCTGCAGGGGTAGGCAGTTGATGCAGATCGCATGGCTCCCATTTTTGATCAGCCAGCCATCAGGGCAATAAGAAGAGCACAGCAAGGAGCGGTGCGTATGTGATGCAGCAGGGAGCAGGGCGGATAGACCTGGGAATGTTGTCTAGTTTTACTGGGACTGTCTGCAATGGGGATGGGATAGCAGAGGATGATTTTACTTGAGAGTTACCTGAGCTTGTAACCTGAGTCAGAAGAGGGGTGGTGCCAGGTGACATCTTTGCCCAGGAAACTGGACAAAGGGAAGGGAGGAGCTGGGGGACGGGAAAGAGAGACGGCTAGAGGAGGTTTTGCTTTCGGTTTTGGTCTCAGTGGTGAAATGCAGGGAACCCCTAAGCTGGGGTCTAAGCTCCCTAACTCCCCCAGAAGGACTTGACTGAGGGGTCCTGCTTGTACCTACACACTCTGCTTGGGACGGTGTTCCTGTCATCTAATAAACCTGTTTTCCTAGCTGGCTGAGAGTCATGGTGAACTGCAGGAAGAGGGGTGCAGGGCCCTGACTTCCCCCCACTCCATGACAGCGTATCTGCAAGGCTTTGAAAAGCCATTTTAAAAATGAATCACAGTAATGTGAGCTGCTCGTCTGCATTGTGCTTTCCCAAACCTTCACCAGGCTTGTATCACTGCTCCTGTAAAGCCAACCCCCCACCCAAGCCCACTGTTTCTACTCATTAAAGAACATTTATTTCTGAAATCCATTTACTTTAACAAACATAAGAGGGAGAACAGGGAGTAAAAAGTTAGCCTTGGGGGAAAAAGGTTGTAAAGTTGGAATGGAAGAAACATTTTTAGCTGTATAACATGATACCGCATTCTAGACCATCAAAGGTCTGTGAATGGGCACCTTCTGTTCCTTGTACCCTCCCCCTGACTTAAATGAAAGGGATAATGGACTTCTCTTTTGCCTCATGGAACATTTGGGGGAGGGTAATTCTGCACCAGGCAATGCTGGCTGGCTGTCCACCAGGGTCTGCAGAGGGACTCTACCCTCCTGCTTCTGTTCCTGCAGTTCAGACACCTTAACATGTCTGACTGGTTCCTCAGAGTCCGAAGCATCTCATCCTACGCCACACACTCATGCTCATGGGAAGCTTTCCTGCTCTCCATATCCAATTTCCCAGACAGTGAAATCTTCCATGCTCTCAGCTCTGTGTCAACTGTCCCCAAGGCATTCATTATCTTGGTGAACATGCCCTCCCGCGTTCTCTTGCTCCTCCTCCTCGCCACCAAAAGTCTGCTTTCAGGTGTTGATGACATGCTGAAGGACACATTTCCAGCTGTCAGTCAGGAGGAAAAAAGAAGGGAGCTATTGTACATGCATAAAATATTTCCATAGCAAGGCTGTTTTCATTTAAAAAACCCTCATTACACTAGATGCAAGCCACAATAATCAGAATCTGTAATTGTTCACTGCACCGTTTTGCTGTTCCTGCCATAGTGAGTAGCCCCTCCACTCTCAGTCATGGGTGACCACACTTTTAATGAAGTTTATGACAGGCTCATGTCAGCACAGGTAGCTAGTCAAACAATGGCCCTTCCCCATAGCACCACAGGAAGCTGTTTACAAATGTGGGGGGGGAGGGCGGTAGGAATTTCACTCCCAAATAGCAGAATCTCACATGTGGGGCCCCAGTCCCTCATCAGCCACTTAAACTACTTGCCAATCCATGCCAAGCACAGTAAGGGTACATTAGCGGCTGTGTGGTTTGGCAATCCAGAATGTGGGGTGGAGGAGTCTACATGTTTTGGTGGGGGGGGGGGTTCCCCTTGTAAGAGCACTTTTACTGAGAACTTTCCCCGTTTCCCCTAGGCAACCCTATGTGATATCAGTCTCCTGAGGGTAACAGAGGCGGAAAGGAAGGAGATGCTTCAAACATCTGGGTATAGATCCAGTCCTTATGCTGTTATGCTGTGAACCGCAATGATGCCAGCAGAATTAATTCAAGAGTTGCATGGGAAAGTGTCCTACCATGGTGGAAGAAAGAAGACTGCCCTGCCCAGAAACCTTCTGCAAAGGACTGAATAGTACCTCCATGAAAGTTTCTTAGTGATATCCATGGAGGATCCTGCGCTATCCCAGTCCATATAAAGAGTCTTTTCCAGGGACCGTCTGCATAGCTGGAGTGCCCTCTTGTAAGCAGAGAGCCACAGCACCTCGCTTTTTCTTCACAGTAAACAAGCAATACCACCAAATGTGTGTGCCCACTAAAGTTTAACTGGACTTTCATTTTAATTGTATACCCACCAGAGGTGCCTTCCCCGGCATCACAGTCGGCCATCGTGATGTCCTGCAACCCACAGGCCTTAAAAATATTTCCTGACTCTCAGAGAGAATGGATCCACCACTCGCCTGTCTCCCATTCTCCATATCGTCGTCCTTGTTGTCTCTAGACTCTCATACCTCTGAGGTGCCCATGTTGCTTGTGAGGGTACTGGTAGGGTCACTCCTGAGAATCATATGCAGCTCGTTGTAGAACCAGCATGTGCGGGGTTCAGCACCAGAATGACCGTTCGCCAAGCGTACCAGAAGGCAAGGGAGGCGAAGTTTTTCTTTTCACATGGCATGCTATGTGTCCCTGGTGTAGCCGTTCTTCCCCATTCCACGAGCAATCTTTGCATAGATGTCAGCATTTCTTTTGCTACATTGGAGCTCTGCTTGCACAGACTCTTCTCCCCACACAGTGATGAGATACAGCACCTCCTGTGCAGACCAGGCTGGAGAGCTTTTGGGGTGTGTAGTCTCCATGATCAGCTGTACTCAAGCTGGCATGCTCCCAATGCTGAACAAACAGGAAATGGGAAATCAAAAATTCCTGGGGCTTTAGCAGAGGAGGGGCTGTTTCCTCTGTACCTGGCTGCAGTGCAGCAGAGTTGAGAATGATCTCCAGAACAGTCACAGATGAGCATTGTGGGACACCACCTGGAGGCCAATTAAGTCAAATTACACAACGCTGCATCTGCACTACCTCACCGTCTACCCATAAAAATCAAATTAAGCGCTGTTCCTCTCGCATAGGTGGATTACAGAAGTCAACATTAGAGGCAACTTCGGTCGGTGTAAAGGA
This sequence comes from Mauremys mutica, assembly GCF_020497125.1. NCBI lineage: Eukaryota > Metazoa > Chordata > Testudines > Geoemydidae > Mauremys > Mauremys mutica. The sequence goes on along the minus strand of NC_059073.1, from coordinate 85,131,775 downwards.
CCTGGTAGTGTAGACACATACATTAACAAGTCGACCTAAGGCAGCTTCCTTTGACATACCTCTGTAGTGTAGACCAGGCCTCAGTTACAGATTGTGTTAACTATACTTTGAGGAACACAAAACAATTTCACATCTTCTACAAGAAGAGATCTCTCTCCTGTCCCCACCCCTTTTAATCAAACCCAAGTTCCCCTTTACAACAACAAATCCAAGTCTTCGGCTGTCAATTTCCATCTCTATCATGGATGATCCAGTTGTCTCCAGGCTGGTCTGGATTTGTGTATCTTATTGGGGAGCGGGGAGGAGAAGAATTCTCAGGTAAGCACTGATACTCCTTTTTCGATTTCTCCTCATGCTAAGGTCCATAAAGCCATTACAACAGGACTTTCACAGCAGTGTGCCTCCTAGGTGGGAAACAGGCTCATCCTTGAAATGAGAATATCCAAGACAAGGTCTATTATGTATATCCTCCAGCTTTCCCCAGGCAATAAGAGGTGGAAAAGACTTCTACCAGAAAATAGTCACAGGATAACCAACCAATATGCTGAATTTGGTTAACTTTTATGTTCATGGCCATGAAGCTGCCAAGCATCTTTCAGAACAGAAGATAAGACTACTTTGCCATGAGAGAGACTGCCAGTATTTCTAAGGACTGGATTTTAACGCTTGACCAAAAGAAGACTATTTCTTCAATGTACTTAAGAGAATGAATGCTACGATACTAGTGAGGACTGCCTTCCTGAATTATAGTTACAGTACTGGGTCTTGCTCAAGAAAGCTCTCAATTAAAAAAAAAAATTGGAGGGAACTTCAGGGACAAGATGCTCTTCCACTATCAGTGACTGAGAGGTCTGGCTCTGTCCCGAAGCTGCAAGCAGGCATAAATACCCAATGTAATGAATCCGCAGACCATAACATAATGACGAAACAAATCCTACAAGAACTTTGTTGACCCCTGCCCCCACTTTAGGGCCAAAAGCCACTTTCATAGCACAGCTAATAGGATACAGAAACCTTAATCCATGACAAATGTTCCCCACACACAAGACAGACCACCTCATGTAATTCTTATAATTAAATTAGTCCTAATCCATAGTTCATAAAACCATAATCTTCTGATTGCATTTTCTACTGAGGTATTTATATGGTTATTATCCTTGAATTATCATAGTACCACCCAACTATTCAGAAACAATTTAACAGACATCCCTTTCTTTCCAGACTGAAGAAACAGATTGATTAGTTTCTATTTTTTTATGCACACACAAAAATTTTAGAGGGAAATCTGAACTGAAGAAGTGAGTTTTGAGTGATATCTATAGTAATTCATGTCTTGTGGAGTGAGTTCCATAGTTTAGGTCCAGCTCCTTTGAAAGTTGTGTGTACTTAGAGTCTCCCCTTACTGATTAAGGGTTTCATAATTCCTGTAGCCCAGGGGTCCCCAACGCGGTGCCCACAGGCACCATGGCGCCCGCTGGAGCATCTAAGTGAACCTGCGTACTGGCCAGCGGACGAGCATCTGCCGAAATGCCGCTGACAAGCGGCGTCATCCAGAGGCGTCACCGCATAAATGCTGCCGGCGGCAACGCCTATTGACGTTGCCGCTTGTGGGCGGCATTTCAGCGGATGCCCGTCCGCCGCCATGGTCCTCCGTGGCTCGTCTGGCACCCGCCAGACGAAAAAGGTTGGGGACCACTGCTGTAGCCTATATCAGTCATGGGAGGTCATGACTGTAGAGGAAGGAGCACTCTTTCAAGTAGGTAGAGCCAATCCCATGAAGGATTTTTAATATCAGGGCAGACTTTGAACTGTACTCTGTATTCAGTTAGGAGCAAGCACAAAGTGTAGGATGATGTTCACAGCAGGCAGGCTGGCGCATTTTATATCAGTTGGAATCTCTCCAGACAAGTGTTTTCATTCTTAAATATGAATCAAGCCCAGAGGTCCAAAATGCATATATCAATGTGTCAGGTCTGTGCCTCAGAGGACAGCATCTTTTGGCCAACTGCAAATAGAAATGGGTGTTTTTCGATGCCAAGGCTCTTTGGGCTCTTCATGGCTTATAGATGCCCAAATGGACCCCAAGATTACAGATTAAACAATGAAAGCACAAGTGCACAACAACAGGGACTGCTACAGAGAACGCACGTTCTTCAAAGTACTTCCTTCAGCTTCAGTAAGGTCAAGTTTCAGCTTTAGTTCAACTGCTCTTTATCAGGGTGCTCATTTCTGAAAAGCATTGAGAGCACTGGAGGTCAATGATATTTGCATTTGATTAAATGAGCGTTGGCTGCATTCTGCTGTCATTTCTGCCCAGACTGTCTCACCAGCTCTATTGCTTTATGTAGAATGCTCATCATAATGGAGACGACTGAGCTTGTGTGACTCTGCAGGTGAAAAAAGGAAGAACAGTTGCCCGGAACAACCCTCTGGGTTTGAAAAAAGGAACTGATCTATCTCAGTATGTTTCTATTCACATCTGCAGTTTCTGGGATACAGGACAAGAGAACCTGATGATCAATGGTGTTAAGTGTCTAGCAGAGAATTAAAAAAAAAAAGTCCGAATTTTTATTAAATACGCTCTCTTTAGAATATTTCCCCCAAATATCATGGGAATGAAAGGTAAGGTTCTACACACTGCTCTCGCCTAGCTTCTTACAATATCCTGCAGCAAGACACGGATATGCAAAAAACCTTTTGCACTTTTAATATGGGATTGGAATGTACCCCAAGTAATCCTCAGGGTTTTTTTTTGTTTGGTTGGTTTTTTTTTAAGAATTACTGCTCTGTACCAATTGAATCCGGAGAGACAAGTCAGCAGTTTAATTTTCAGCATATACCTCATTACACTTAACACACGTCACTGTTTTGAGGGAAAAAAACCAAACAAACATGAAGTTGTGTTTATATTTTGAGATTACGGAAAAGACATTGGTAGTGTTCTAATGAAATATGCATTTGATAATTGATAATGTCCTTAACTATTTGCTTGCTTCAAAGTGCTTCCGTTTTATTAATGGTGAATTAAATACATCACTCAGAATCCTCAACTTTTAAAAAACTTGTTTTTTAAACTTCCCAGGGTCTTGTTTTCCTTTTGTTGCTAAACAAAACTTTTAAACTAAAGTTTAAACTTTTAGAACAAATACTATGAGCTATATCACCAGATTATTAAATTAAAGGGTGTAATCAGCATAAAAAACAACCTAATAACTGCTCCTGCACTGCTTTACAACATATGCTGTACATTTGAAAAGGCTTGCAATTTTGACTACACAGCTAATTAGCCAACCATACAGCTTACATTCACCTCAAACTTTTGTGAAGTGCTAAAAACTCTTAGCAAGTAAAGGTCAAACCTAAAAGTAGAACCCACTTAGCCAAGTTCCACAGCCAGTGCCTCCGCTCACTAAGGAAGAGTGCCTCCAAGCCAAGTTACTGAATCGTTTGGTTAAATTTACATCATCTAAAGTTGTGATTAAAATAATGTTTTGTACTTCATTCCCTTCTCCATCTGTAGATTTTCAAAACACTTGGGTAAGCATTATTAGCCCAATATTACAAGTAACTACTAGGGCTGTCAATTAATCGCAGTTAACTCACCCAACTAACTCAAAAAAAATTGCGATTAATTGCACTGTTAAACGAGAATACCAATTGAAATTTATACATTTTTTTGGATTTTTTCTAAATTTCCAACATATCAATTTCAGTTACATCAAAGAAAACAAAGTATACAGTGCTCATTTTATATTACAAATATTTGCACTGTAAAAATGATAAAAGATAGTATTTTTCAATTCACCTCATACAAGCACTGTAGTGCAATCTCTATCATGAAAGTGCAACTTACAAATGTATATTTGTTGTTACATAACTGCACCCAAAAAACAAAACAATGTAAAACTTTAGAGCCTACAAGTCCACTCAGTCCTACTTTTTGTTCAGCCAATCACTAAGGCAAGTATGACTCTGGATGTCCCATTAACACGGAGAGTCAGTAATCTCATTATACCCAAGAAAGACCATAATGTCTAAATCATACCACCACCAAACTGCTAGGAAAAGTATTGCATAATCCAAAAGCTGCACTTAAACATATTTTCAAACAACTGAATCTGGTACCTCTTCTGAGGCTAGATAAAATTAGCAGGGATAATGCAGTACACAGTACTATCAAACAGTTATTTTTAAGCCAACTTTCTGAACAAGTCAAGAGGCACTTGTCTTCTGAGGATTAAGACTACAGTGAGTTTGAAGTTTTAAAATTAAGCTGTTTGAGTTAGTCAAATGTCTGAACAATATTTAAGGCATGAAAAAAATTAGAACTTTTTGTACTCAGAATTCAAAAATAGCCAAGTGGAATTTTACCAAACTACCATTTAAAGTTAAAGTTACTTTTGAATAAGAAACAAGCATGAGACATTTCAGACCAAAAAGGTTTTCCTCCATAAAGTTTTAAATTACTAAAACACAAAGATTTGGCCCATTTTCTGATTATCCATTTTTGTGTTATTAAAGTAAATTCAGTGAACAAAAGTTTTAACTGTTTAATGTTATCAGTGAAACAGACAGCTTGCATTAATAGCTAATTTCTTATTTTGCCTCTGGCCTTGTTTAATACAGTAGGTGTGCATCAATATCTCATTAGTGCACACCCTACAGTGCCTGACTACTTGTTTAACACACCCTCTGCTGTTTTATTTGATCTTTTCAACATTACACATTAGACTCCTAGGGCTTGATATTTTGAGAAGCTGTGTGAATTTCTTTTGTTCTTCCTCTTTGTATCATTCTGTGTCTATTTTCTGCCTTTATATTTTTCTCCCCAAGTTCACTTTGTTCTTCTTACTGGCCAGTGCAGCTTTTCTTCCCCAGGATATGTTTTTCCTTTCCCTTGGTACGTTTCCTCGGCTCTGTTATATGTCCCTCACCTAAATCTACCTTAGTTCATACTACCCGTTCATTTCCCAGGCATTTCCCATTCTCTTTGCATTTGCTCTCCTTATCTTATGCTCTCACAATATTTCAATTTCAATGAATGCACAGCCAGGAGGATTACAGAGAAACTAGTCCATGATGTGCACAAGTCTGAATGGACACAACTACATAACAAGAAAACACAGACATGAATTAATCAAGTTGGGAGGGGCAAGAGAAGTTAAAGAAAAAGAATAATGGGGAAGGGAAGGGGGAAACTAAGTATACCTGACATCTACAAAAAAAATAAAATAAAAAAATTGCATCCTGCACCTAAAAAAAAAAAAGTTTGATGCATTTAAACCTACATACATAGACAAATGAGTTTGGGGATTTAAGATCTTCATACAATAGATATATTACAGTTGTAGCATGCTGATACACTTTAGTCTAAGAAGAGTAGAAAAATATTTAGTACTACAAGCAGCATTAATTCTTTTACTCAAATTAAAAGCTTTTTTTTTTAAATTAAAAGCATTGTGATGAGTAGCAAAAACAGCTCACGAAAGTTGACCAAAGCCTATGTAAATGAGACAGGGAGCATGTAAAGCAGACATTGTTTGTGTTAGCTCTATGAACTAGCTTTTGTTAAGCAGAAGTCTAATCCTTAAACTTTTTCCAAAAAAAGAAATGTAGGCTAGGTTTAGCCAGCTTCAAATGCTATTTTAAAAAATAGTAAAATACATTTTTCTGCAGAATGCATTCCTAACTCCTTTAATGCTTTTTTTTTTAAGCCGCAGAAAAGGTTATGCCACACAGAGTAAACCATTCAGGCCAGAAATCATGTATTTTGTTTTTGTGAAACAGCATATTAAGTTGTGGTGCTAGATGGACAAGAGTCAACACATACCCAACTTCTTATGACAACTTAATTTAGTGTAGAGATTTTAAATGCTCTGGCAGTAAGCTTTTACTAAAAAAGTGTCTAAGAAGCAGGGACATGAACGTCAGCATCCAGTCATTACTGATTTTATATGTAAGACACCAAAGACTTATAACCTGGTGGACTACTGTTGTATTGACACTATTAGAAAAAAGCATTTCCTGTCAGTCAGCAAAAAAAAGTTTTGGACTTTATTTTTTTGTTCTCTTCAAAGGAGTGCTCACTAAGGAAAGATAAGAAACAGCTGAAAGTAAATCTCATTCTGAAATTTGTATCAAAAGAAAGTACGTTTAAAACCATGACCTATGAATCTGCAAGAGTTCAATCCAATTTATCATCTGTCCAGTAAGACCCCCAATATTAAAGAGAGTTAAGCCCCAGGATGGAGCCCTATTGACACCACAATTAGGTCAGGGAACCTGGTTCCAACACAACTGTCCCCACTTGTGGCTCCAGACTGTAGACCAGATGAACCAAAAGAAGGTTACAAAATATGGATAAGATCCAGTCTACACTATAAGCTACAGCAATATTTCTTACCAAGTTCCGTGACACGCTTGCTTTCTAGACACATTGGGGTAAGCTCTTCCAATACACCTCAATTCTGCTAGTTGCAACATCCTTGCAATTCCTGTGTCACAGCTTCCATGTTGTGGCTGGAGTCAGATTTATGAGGTGGACAAGCAGATGTGCTAGTAACTTGCTCTCAAAGCTACCATAAAAACTGATAATGTTGTATACATAACGTGGGGAAAACATTTGACTTTCAGTGGTGAAAATAGGGTATCGATCACAGGTACAGCTACCCCAGGACTTAGCTTACAGTGTACATCATTATCAGTTCCCTATGTTAGCTATGAGTATAAAATTTGTTAAAAATAAGAAATTTCTGAATAGCAAGAGTAGTAGTTCCATACATGCAGAATACTATTACTCATTAGGACTTCAAATATGTTAGAATGTACAGCCATCACCCAAATATTCAAACTGCCCCAACTTGCAAGCAATAAATTGACCCTTGCATCTTTTAGAGCATGAATTTCTCAGCAATTACATGAAACAGTATCAGCTCACATATCCTACTCCCCACTGTTCAGTACAAGATGTTTATCTGGTAGGCTAAAATACAAGATACAAGAACTTCCAAATTCCATAACTAAGTAGTAGTTTCTGCGTAGCTTACAAATTATTAATGCACTGTATTCCACCACCCACATTCTATGTACAGGTGCATATTCTGTTCAGAACCACATAGCCCAAGTTTAAAAAAGGGGCATTTTTGCCTTCATTTGAAGCTGAATCTTTCCACAACAAGAAAAGGTAACTCAATAATTTATTATGAAAACGAGAACAATTGTGTGTATGCATAACACAGCTTTTCAAAAGCTTATCAGGTACAAAACCTACTTCACTTGCCCTTCACCATGACAATGTTCAAAATCTATTTTATTCACTTGGCATTTCACCCCAGCAAGAAGAAATTTCACATAACTGGCTTACTAGCTTATGTAATTTATTGTTACTACTTTTGACAACTGTAAAATTAAGGCATCCAGCCATATCTAAGTCTATTTCAGCTTTACATTACAAAGCAATCAGAAACTAACAGTACACAGGCATTAGTTTCATATGAATGTCAGCCATCAGCATTTTAGAAAATCATCTCAGGAGCTAGATCAGGGATAGGCAATCTATGGCACGTGTCCCAAAGTCGGCACACAAGCTGATTTTCAGTGGCACTCACACTGCCCAGGAACTGGTAACCAGTCCAGGGGGCTCTGCATTTTAACTTTAATTTTAAATGACGTTTCTTAAACATTTTAAAAAATGTTATTTACTTTACATACAGCAAGAGTTTAGTTATATATTATGACTTATAGAAAAAGAACTTATAAAAATGTTAAAATGTATTACTGGCACACAAAACCTTAAATTAGAGTGAATAAATGAACCAATTCTGAAAGGTTGCCGACCCCTGAGCTAGATATTATCTTTCATTTTAGCACATGCTACTCATTAGGACTCTGAAATGTGTCAAGACACTAAATAATTGAAGAAGCAGCATGGGCTACAGGATCAAGTAGGGGAACAGAAAACAGTGTCCCCAGTTCTCCTCCCATCACTTCAATAGGCTTACTAGGAAGTTTTGAGCAAGTCATTCAATCCCATGTCTATTTTCCCCATCTGTAAGATTGTTCATAGAATCATAGAATATCAGGGTTGGAAGGGACCTCAGGAGGTCATGTAGTCCAACCCCCTGCTCAAAGCAGGACCAATCCCCAGACAGATTGTTGTAGTAAAGGTGGTAAAAACATTGTGAAAATTAGTTAGCAGTTGCACAACACCATGTATATGAGAAGTATTAATAGCATTCAGATTCTCTAATGAAAGTGGTAATAAGTTGCATATAAGCCTCTCAGTTCCCAAGAATACACTCATTTTAAAAGAGAAAATTTATACACCACAGCACATGACAGTATCTGGGTTTAGAAGTGGCAATAACTTGTCATCTCTTTGAACAACAAAGTTAACATTGCCCCCTATAAAAGTAGTGACAGCAAAGAACTAGCACAAGACATGTATAGGAAACCTAAGGTGGAGGCGTGAAGAATAGGCAGATTCTTCAGTGCCACTGAAGTGTCTGTCATAGTTCACAGATTCACGCACACACTACAGCACTCATCCCTGGTAAACAAACGTAAGTAGGAGTTAAGTAACGCGACTAAGCAAGGCGTGTAGAATTTGGTCCTACAGGGTAGCAGAGTCACAGAAACAGGGCGCAGACGGGTGTCCACGCACACGCTACTTACCAGTAAGCAGTCACAGTTCACTTCAGATTTGGGGTCCCTTAACATCACATCGATTTTTTCAAACCGAGCCTCAAAGTTTTCTCCTGTCGACATGTTTCCGAGAATAAGAGTTTTCCTTATTCTACAGCAAAGCAGGGTAAGCTACCAGGCTACGATGCTTCCTGAGAGCGAAGTAGGGGCGAGGGGGGGGAGGAAAGTCTCACGCGCTCCCCCAAACGATTCAGAGCCGAGAGTGGGGCAGGAAGCTGTCCCCTCGATCCGCACACACGAGTTTCTAGGCTGCGGTCGCAACCCCGCGGGTCCCCTCGCTCCACCTGGGTCTCGCCAGCCGCATTCCCCCAGCCAGGCGGCCGCCCTCGGAACCAGCGGAGCGGTTCCTCCTCTTGCTGCTGCTCGGCGCCAGCTCCCGAAGAGCAATTTCTTTTGAAGCAAAAACCACCATGAAAACAGGAAACTCCTCAGCGCCTCGGGGCTACTCCCTCCATGGAGCCCCGGGGCGGGGTGCGGGGACAGGCGCTGCCCCCGCCCTGTGCCCAAGCTGCCCCGGGCAGCGGGGTGCCAGCTGCGCAGGCCGCCCTGGTCCCCACTTCCGGGGGAGAGGCCCCCCTCGAGCGCGGCGACACCCCTCGGGCACGAGCGGCTTCAGCGGAGCGACGGCAGCATCTCCCTTCCTCGCTGCCTGCCCCCGGCGGCTCCCCCTCGGCTCCCCCGCGCCCCTCCTGACCGGCCCCCGCAGGGACTCGCCGCCCTACTTCAGCCCCCGGCCGGGAGCTGCGCTTCAACTCGCCGCAACTTCCAGCCCCGGCCCCTCCCCCATCTCCCTCCCCCACAGACCCGTCGCGGGACGCCGCTTCTCCCGGGGAAGGGACCAAGCGAGGCTACGGAAAGGAAAGGGCAAAAAGGAAGCGAAGCAAGGTCCGGCCGCGGCTGCCTCCGGGAATGAGGGGAAGACTCGCACAAATATGTCCGCCTTCCTGTTTAAACAGACCGAAAGGGCCGGAACCAAACGCGCATGCGCTAGGAAAGAGCGAGCGCGCGCGAGAGAGAGAGGGAGGGGCGGGGGAGGAAGCTCGCTTTCCCCAAGCCCACCACTCAACGGCTGCCGAGCACGCGCGAGCGAATCTCCTGCCCGCGCGTGAAGGAACTGACGGGTGGAAGCGCGCCCGCTACCCGGATGCCCACGCGCGTCCGGTTTCTTTCGCCGCTGGAGGGCACGCGAGCGATCTCTTGTGGGCCAATCACCGCTTGCGGAACGTTGAGGTGGCAGGAGGGTGAGATGCTGCCGAATCGGAGACTTGTGACACGTCTTGCCCCCTGCCCGGCCCACCCCTCGAAACTGCTGTGGAAGTTAGAGCCCGGGGTGAGCGAGGGCTTCAGGACAGGGCCCTTCTGCGGGGGGGTTTCTATTGCACAAGGTAGTTAAGTGCAGTTACAAAAAAGGAGTCGCGGCGCTAGTTTAATGGGAAACTGCAGCTGACGCAGGCTGCATTTTCAAGAGTGTGGACTGCTGCAGAGTTGTTCCCTTTAAAAACTGCTCATGTCGCCTTAGAAAGGATGTTGCTGTTTTGCCAGTGTGCTCTCACCCACTATGCATTTCGAGCGCGTCTCCCATTTATTATTAGAGAGGTACGTTTCTTGATTTATCTTTACACTGTCCGGAGTCTACAGATGCTGACTTTCTACTCCCATCTCCCCGAATTCAAATTTAGCGAGCAAGCAGAATTAGCAGTTGCATAAAATGTCCAGGGCACGTAGACTGGGAGTGGACATTTGCCCGGGAAGGAGTGTCCCTAGGGCAAAGTCTGCTTCCCTGAACACAATCCATACTAGTCTGCAGTTTACAATCAGCCAAGACCCACATGTAGAACAGACTGAGAAAGTAAAATTAATACATCAGGAAGTTTAGAAAGACATGTTATTGATCACCTCACCTGTGCAGTATTTCTTGCGTTGCTACTTCATTTTGACAAAGTGGAGTATCTATGAACAAATATTAATTTGGAACATAATTAAAAGGGATGTTCCTTATTAATTAATCAAGTAGTATAGCTTCATTACTGGCTACCAAATTCACAGCCATCAAAAAGATGTCATGGACCATGAAATCTGGTCTCCCCACCATTAAATCTGGTCTTGTGTGTGCTTTTACCCTGTACTATACAGATTTCATGGGGGGAGACCAGTGTTTCTCAAACTGGGGATCCTGACCCAAAAGGAAATTGGGGGGTGTCACAAGGTTATTTTAAGGGGTCACGGTATTGCCACCCTTACTTCTGTGCTGCTGGCAGCAGCTCAGTTTTCAGAGCTGGGCTCCACCCCGCCAGCAGCCTCCACTCTCCAGGTGCTCATCTCTGAAGGCAGCACCGCCGCCAGCAGCACCGCAGAAGTAAGAGTAGCAGTACAACAGCCTCTTCTATAATAACCTTGCGACCACCTCACAGCTCCTTTTTGGGCAGGACCTACGTTCCCTCTAAGGTGCACAAATCCACGGCCGTGCAGGAGGCCGCCAAGGGGCGCAAAGGCATGCACACTGCTGCAGTCGGGAGTGTGCTGAGGTAGGGAGTGGTGACGGGGAAGCTTGGGGCGTGCAGCAACTCCCCCAGCCCTGGGGCTGCGGAGCGGCAAGGAGAGATGCCTCTCTCCCCCTCCAGCCCCGGGGCTGCGGCGGGGCCAGATGCCTCTCCCCCCCCCAGAGCTCCAGGGGCTGCAGTGGGGCCAGACACCTCTTCCCCCCACTCCCCAGAGCTCCAGGGGCTGTGGCGGGGCCAGATGCCTCTCCTCTAGCCCCTCTCCAGCCTCAGGGCCAGATGCCTCTCCCACACAGACACAGCCCCAGGACTGTAGCGGGGCCAGATGCCTATCCCCCACACATACAGCCCCGGCAGGGCCAGACACCTCTCCCCCAGCCCCAGGGCTGTGGCAGGGAGAGAGGGCTGGGGTGAGTCTTCTCTCCCTACTGCAGCCCCAGGCAGCCTGCATCCCAACCCCCTCGCCCCCCACACCCGAACCCTCTGACGCAGCCTTGAGCCCGCTCCCACACTCCGAACCCCTTGGCCCCACCCTGGCCACGCATCACCTTCATATTGCTGCACATAATAACATTCATTGCACACATGGATGGGAAAAATTGGAGGGAACATTGGTCAGGACCCTACAATTAAAGAACACCTTGAAATTTCAGATTTAAATAGCTGAAATCATGAAATTTACCATTTAAAAAATCCTATGACAGTGAAATTGACCAAAATGGGCCATGAATTTGGTAGGGCCCTACTCATTTCATATCTTCCTGGAGAGGTCTCTGTGCATATTCAGTTGACTCCTTGACTCCTGTTGCAGTTATAAAAACTGTTTTATATAAAACTTGTTTTATGAAGACTACTAGTCATTAGATAAGGAAAAGATTAACGATATGATATTCTCTATCAAATGTAGAACCAATGCATTATATTTGTTTTTTTCTTAGCCATAACTGTGTACCTCCAGTGATATAAATAAATTATATAAAGTTATTGTTGAAATACACTGACTGCAGAATCCTTGTAAGGACATTTGATTTAACTCATTTCCTGCTGGCTGCTACCACAAAACCTTGAGTGCAGGGTTGGTTGTTCTTTGAAATAGCAGTATTCTGTTTGAACAACCACAGTCCAGAAAGAACATACCATGACCATGTACAAGAGGGTATATTGTATGTGCATATTTGTGCAAGGGTTTTGTATGTGATGTAGCAAGTAATCTCTCACAAATACAGCTAAAATTATCTTTATAGCCATAATAGTTAAAGAAAATGGCAGTTAAAGTGGACATTTTTTAAAAATCTGAAAGGGACAGATTCAGCTACAAAGACCTCAGAAAGAAGACAAATTGTAATTTAAAGAGCAGACAGTGATGGCATACAGCAGTGGTTTTCTAACTTTTTTTCTGGGGACCCAGTTGAAGAAAATTGTTGATGCCCACAGCCCAACAGAGCTGGGGATGAGGGGTTTGGGGTATGGGAGGGGCTCAAGGCTGGAGCAGAGGGTTGGGGTGTGGGGGTGAGGGCTGCGGGATGGGGCTGGGAATGAGGGGTTCAGGGGTGGGAGGGAGCTCTGGGCTAGGGCAGGGGGTTGTGGTGCGGGAGGTCAGGGTTCTGGGCTGGGGGTGCAGCTTTGGGGTGGGGCCAGGGATGAGGGGTGGTGGAGGAGGAGCTCCGGGTTTGGGGGGGCTCAGGACTGGGGCAGGGGTGTGGAAGGGGGTCAGGGGTGCAGGCTCTGGGGTAGAGCCGGGATGAGGGGCTTGGGGTGCAGGAAGGGGTTCCAGGTTAGGGGGGGCTCAGGGATGAGGCAGGGGATTGGGGCACAGACTTACCTCCGGCATCTCCTGGTCAGAAGTGCAGCTGAGGTGCAGAGGCAGGCCTGTCCTGGCACCACGGACTGCACTGCGCCCCGGAACCAGCCAGCAGCAAGTCCAGCTCCTAGGCGAAGGTACACAAGCAGCTTCGCGCTGCTCTCGCCTGCAGGCACCAACACCCCTCCCCCCCCCGTGCTCGGGGTGGGGGCAGGGCACGGAGCCCCATGGCCCCCCTGCCTAGAAACTGGACCTGCTGCTGGCTGCTTCCGGGGCACAGCGCAGTGTCAGAACAGAGAGGCACTAGCCTGCCTTAGCTGGGCAGTATCGCTGATGGCATCGCTGACGTCCCGGTCGGCGGTGCTGATTAGAGCTGCAAGGGTCCCTGGGTGCTGAGCAAGGCGACCCAGTGCCTTACATGCCACGACCCAGTACTGGGTCAGGACCCGAACTTTGAAAAACACTGGCATAGAGCCATCAGGTCTACACACAGGAGACTCATTAGTAACCTAAATAGTGTAATAGGTCCCACCCTGCAAAGAGACACTCATGCATACATGTGTAATTTCATTGGAGCTACTTGCATGTATAGAATTAAGTGCATGCATGTTTGCAGCATTGGAACCTTAGCTATTATGTCAAGTCTGTAACAGTCAGCCATCTCCTGAGCACCCCGTCCATGGCCACAGGTGGCACTACAGCATCCTGCCTCTTGTTTTCTGTCTTCAGGGCCCCTTACAAACTTCACACTCTTTCTTATGGCTAATATCACCCTTGCCTGGGGCTGGTTTAATAACAGAAACAGTTCAAAATTATCCCCAGGGTCCCAAAATAAACTCCAACATTGCAACACAAAAGTTCATACTCAGCTCTGGCATCTCCTACCACAGCCAGAGCTCGTCTTCTGTCCCAGTCTGCTCTTCATGAAGCTGTCACTTCCAGCTTTTCCTAGCTGGGGTTCAACCTTCTGCTCTGACTGCTAGGCCCAGACTCTTCTCCCAGGCAAGGACTCCTTTGCCACACCTTTCTTTTCTATGCTGAAGTAGACTTGACTGAGGGTACGTCTACAGTACGAAATTAATTCGAACTTATTTTATTCGCATTTTCGGAAGCAATTTTATACATTCGGTGTTGTGTGTCCCCGCTAAAGCATGTGAATTCGGCAGAGTGCATCCACAGTACCAAGGCTAGCATCAAATGTCGGAGCGGTGCATTGTGGGAAGCTATCCCATAGTTCCCGCAGTCTCTGCCGCCCATTGGAATTGTGGGTTAAGCTCCCAGTGCATGATGGGGCAAAAACATTGTTGCCGGTGTTTCTGGGTGTGTGCCGTCACTCACTCCTCCTTCCGTGAAAGCTACGGCAGACGCCATACTGCCAGCAGACAGCGCAGCACGGTGCACCGCCTGTCTCCTGGTACTATGAATCCACCTCGCATGTCCTCTCGTCTTTCTATCTACTCTTTCATCTAACCATTTCTCGCCTTTTTTGGCTACTATGAACAGAGCTGCACAGCTTCCGCCACTTTTTCCATGTTGTCTGTCCTGGGCTCCTGTGGAAGCTACAGACGGCAACAATTCCCCGCTGTTTTTCGGCCATCTCTACTGCTCCCTGTCTGGTTTTCTTTGGTTGGCCCCTGGCCTCTAATTAGGCTTAGTGGTCTGCTGTGGTCTCTTTGAGCTATGTTTTTGGAACTTGGAAACAGCCTTGTGCAAAGCTATTACCCCTTCACTGTCCCAGACCTTCCTGCCTCCCCACCTTCGCTGAGCTCTCCTTTTATAACAGGCCTTTTTTCCCTTATTGGTTCCAGCTGAAGGTGCTTGCCTCCATGATTGGCAATTGTGGCAGCTGCATGGGGGTGTGGTCAGGCTGCTTGCCTGTAGGCAGGAGAGGATCCCCTCTCCCTTCTGCCTCTGCACAGTGTGGGGTTTGTAGGCTCCATTACATCCACGGTCACCCATACATTTTTCGCTTATCTCTAGCGTACCTACTTTGTACAAGCAGCAAAGAGTCCTGTGGCGCCTTATAGACTAACAGACGTATTGGAGCATGAGCTTTCGTGGGTGAATACATGCATCCGACAAAGGGAGTATTCACCCACGAAAGCTCATGCTCCAATATGTCTGTTAGTCTATAAGGTGCCACAGGACTCTTTGCTGCTTTTACAGATCCAGACTAACACGGCTACCCCTCTGATACTTGACTACTTTGTACAGCAAGCCTTCCCTCCATAGCATGTCATATGCCTTGTATGTATCTATGCCTTGTATCATATGTATCTAGAAAGTCAGCAATCATGAAACCCTTGTGCCTCAGACTTTTTTGTATTTCAATTTATAACTTAGTAATGTGATCAGTGATGCATCTTCCTCTCCTAAAATTACTCTGCACCATATCTTTAATACCATTATTTTCCAGATAGACAACCAATCTTTCATTCACCATTCTCTCTGTAATTTTGCCCAGACTAGACCTAAGGGCAATTGGTCTATGGACATCCACTTTTGTGGATAGTTTGCCTCATTTTTGTATTGAAATTACTACCATAGGTGCTGAGTTTTTCTTTTCTCCCCTGGGGTGCTCCCCCCATCACTCTGCCCAGGGGCCTCGCCCCCACTCTACCCCTCCCCCAAAGCCCTGTTCTCACTCTGCCTTCCTCCACCCTTGCGCCGTCCCCTTCCCCAAAACCCCACCCTCTCTTCTGCTTCTTCCCACCCCTGCTCTGCCCCCTTCCTGAGGTACCCACCCGCTCGCTGCCCCAAGCCCCTCCGCCAGCCGCCAAACAGCTAATTGGGGGTGCCGCCAAACCATTGTGGCTGGTGGGTGCTCAGCACCCCCATTTTTTTCGATGGGTGCTCTAGCCCCAGAGCACCCACAGAGTTGGGACCTATGATTACTACTGCATGTTTCCATCCTACCCCAGTATCACTCCTTTTCCCCCATATAGTATTAAATAATTGCAATAACCCTCAAACTGCTTTTGAAGAGATATTTAAACCTTATGTTACATATATTATCTCTACCTGTGGCTGTGTTCTTGCTGATATCAATAGCTTTTCCAGGTTCTTGGATACAAAACCATTCATTCAGTACAGTATCTTCATGTTTACCCCAACAGCATAATAGATCATGATTCTCTTCAATGAATTGTCTTTTAATTTGGAGAAAAACTTCACTTTGGTTTTCAACATTAAATACCCCTCAAAGTTTCTGCTAAAACTTCTGCTTTCTAATAATCAGAATTTGTACCTATGTTATGAGTCCCAACAAGACCTGGGATGTGGCTACTCAGTCGGAATTCCATTCATTTTCCAATTTGCTTGTATATTTCTGATGTTGTAATATCTTTGTTTTTCTGCCTACAGAACTTCCTTCAACTGATTTTTTAAAATATTTTTTGTGTTGTAGCTTTACTTGTTTTATAGTTCATTAGATCTTCACTATTCATTGCATTTTTTGTAGACTTGGTTTCTTTTTTAAACTGCTATTTTGCATTACTCATTCCACCATGAAAGTGAGTTTTCAGTTTTGGGGTACTTCAGTATCGTAATTATGGCTACAGTAGCTGCTGCTATTAATCCCTTTGATATATTATAATTGAAATTCTCTATAACATCATTCACACGATGATTATTCACAAATTCAGTACATTTACTTGTACAATTGCTTTCTTAAAATTCCAGGTGAGAAATTTTCCCTTACCTTCAACCTGACCTTGCCCTTGAAAAGTATAAAGAATTGATCACTTCCCATTCCTTGTTCCTTATATATTTCCCAGTTACATTTACTTTCAGTACTGCTGTTATAATTCTCAGGTCTAAGCAGGAAAAGCTAGCATTTAGGGCCAGGGTGGGCAAACTTTTTGGCCTGAGGGCCACATCTGGGTATGGAAATTGTATGGCGGGCCATGAATGCTCACAAAATTGGGGGTTGTGGGAGGGGGTGAGGGCTCTGGCTGAGGTTGCGGGCTCTTCGGTGGGGCCAGAAATGAGGAGTTATGGGTACAGGAGGGGGCTCCGGACTGGGGCAGGTGGTTGGGGTGCAGGCAGGGGGTGCGGGCTCCGGCTGGGGGTGCGGGCTCTGAGGTTGGGCTGGGGATGCTGGAGGGTGCTCCAGGCTGGGACTGAGGGGTTCAGAAGGTGAGAGGGGGATTAGGGCTGGGGCAGGGGGTTGGGGCGTGGGAGGGAGTCAGGGGTCCAGGCTCCGGGCAACACTTACCTCAAGCAGCTCCCAGAAACAGTGTCATGCCTCCATTCTAGCTCCTACACGGAGCTGCAGCCAGGCGGCTCTGTGTGCTGCCCTGCCCCGCAGCGCCCACTGGACATAGTTCCTGGCCAATGGGAGCTGTGGGGGCAGCGCTTGGGGTAGGGGCAGTGTGCGGCGCTTCCTGGCTGCCCCTATGTGTAGTAGCCAGAGCAGGGACATGCTGCTGCTTCTGGAAGCTGCACGGAGTGGGGCAAGCCCCTGACTCCACTCCTTGGCTGGCACACCAGAGCGGGGCGACCCCTGGACCTTTCTCCCCCGGCGGCAGCTCGAGGGCTGGATTAAAATGTCTGGAGGGCCGGATGCGGCCCCCAGGCCATAGTTTGCCCACCCATGATCTAGGGTATTAAATCAAGATGTGATGCCATCGTTTAAAGCCAGTAGATTTCATTGATGAAAATATTTTTCTAAGCATGCATAATTTTCATCAGTTGTCTTACTTCCCTACAATGTATTATGACTAATTAGGTCACTGTATACAATATATGCTCTTTTAGCATTCTTTACTATTTCTTGTAGCTCCAAACCTTCTAATTTCCCACATGGTTATAGATATTATAAATCCTTAAAGTAGTATTACTCTTCTGCATTGGGATCTCAACAGCATATTTTAGAGCTCTTCATTCTTTACTGCTATATAGTTTAATCTTTCCCTTATCAAAGTACAAATGCTTCCTCCTATTCTTAGTTTTTGGTCTTGCCCAAAGGCAATGTACCCTGGAATTTTAAAAGCAATTTTAAATGTTTTCTGGATACATATGACATGGATACAGTTTTCATTTCCAGGATATTTTCTTTTAGTTCTTGACCATGTGCTATCAGACTGTGCTCACTCCAACAAAAGACTGAGATCCCCATACTAATTATATTTTCCCCTTAACTTTATTCAAAATTGCATGAATTCAGTCCATTGACAAGCTGCTAATGTACAAGTATTTTTCCACTGCCCTTGCTATAATTTCTGATTTTTTCCACAGTCTGTGATGTACAGTGTATCATTTCTATCATTAATGCAATAAACCTTTCTTTTTTCATTAATCGTAGTCTGTTCATTCCACAGTATTTATCATATTCCTTATAGAATGCAGCTGTTTCTGCAGTTCCCCTTTTCTTGTGCTGGTTGTTTCTTCCTTCTCCCCCTGATGCTTTGAGAGTCTTCTTACAGTTTCTGTATAAGGTATGTCTTCTTACAGTTTCTGTATAAGGTATGTTATTAACAATTTTTTTCTTTTGTAACTCTTTAGCTTGCCTTAAGACACCCTCTATATGCCAGAATCTGGGTACCACTGGAGTTACTACATTTGACCTCTGTCCCTTCTGTACAATTTTCATAGGCTCTCTTCCACACATTGACTTCATCTTCTTTTGCCTTTACAAACAGCTGCTACATGCCCATACCTGTTGATGCTTATAACAGGTTAAGGGAGGGGGATATATGACTTGGTTCTGAATATCTGAAACCCTAGTGACAGGTTTCAGAGTGGTAGCTGTGTTAGTCTGTAACCCTAGTGTTAATTTCTCAGGTAGGGTTTCTCCCTCAAATGTGATGGTTTGCTTTCCTCTCTTTCACTAATTAATCACTTATTTACTAACACTTGATCTTTTATGCTTTTGATTATCTCATCATTGGTCAGTTTTAATGGCACTCCATATATTAACCCTTTATTTCAGTCATCTTTGGTAGCTGGCAATTTATTTTAACTTTGCCTAGTATTTTAGTTTTTAGCAGTTTATTAGCTTGCTCTTTGTTTTACATTCAACTAAAAGATTACCATACCATACCCTTCTATTTTCTCCCCCACCCCCACCCTCTTTCTATTCATTCTCCCTCTTTAATAAACTCTTCAGTTTCACAGTGACTTTGAGGTCAGAAAAATCCTCCATCTTCCACTAGCCCACCTCCTAGCCACACCAGCCCACCTTTCTTTTCCTGTTACCCTCTAGTTCTTTAAAGGGGACACCTGGTCCTCTAACAGGCTTCATAGGGACTTGTTAATGAGCTACAGTTGGGCTGGAGTAGTTCTCTCTTAAAGGGCCAGTCCACCCTGTGACAAAATCCCAAAAAGTAGAGTCAGTTTAATAAAATTGAATATAATTGTTTTTACCTAGTCTGATGTAAGCTGAAAATTGGTCATTTCCTCTTCCGGCATTTGTTGCTTCACTTACTTTAGAATTTAGCTAACTTTTGTTGAGTGAAATGGAAGTTACTCAACATACATATGCCCTGATAACACTGAAGAGATGAAGCAAGCCAATGTGAGAGATAAACCTTCCTGTGTCTGAAAGCACATATTGTCTACTAATAAAAAGACATCTTGTATGTAACCAAATAGCCATGCCTCTTAGTCAAAGAAGTTAATATTCTTAGGAAAGCAGAAATCACTGCTTTTACATTCATTTAGTCATGCCTATATTTTCTGTAGTATGTTTTAGGTGTTGTGGTTTTAATGTGGTACAAAGTATAAAAGTTAAAATGAGTGCTAATTGTAAGATGGAGAGTGCATTTTCCACTGCATGTAGTTTTCCTTGACTGATATAAAAAAAAAATCAGTGAAATATAAAAACATTCCCTTGGCTTCCCCTACAAAGATGATAACGTACCCTGTGATAAATTACTTGTATATAGTGCTGGTCATACAGATGATGCTCCTGCATACTGTACAATAATCAGACTAACAAAAACAATAACACAGTTTTAGATAAATGAAATTTCAGGGAAGAGTTAGCAAAAAAGAAACAAAGCTGAGGTAGATTAAAGACTAAATTGGCAAATGCTGCCTGGGCCCTCCCTGACTTGGGTTCTACTGTGGCCACCATCTCACGAAAGGCCAGTAAGGATTAAGTCAAAGACCTTGTCTTTAACTGGCCTGTTAGATTTTTTGGAGGCTGGCCCTTCAAAGAAAGAGAAGAGATTGGGGTCTACATTTTCTAAGGCTAAGTTAATAATGTAATTACTGACTTCAGTGTGATTATTTGAGGACAAATCAGGCCACATATTAGACCAAGTCACTCATGTGTAGTCTACCTTCAGCTTCAACTCCCTGTTTAGTTATCATGAAATCGGAAGTAATAAATTCACATGAAACCAGTTCTCTGTTTTTCGCTTTCCACCCTGGGTTCCCACAGAATACTGAATTAAGTTCCAGGTCTTTGTCCTTACCTTCAAGGCACTCCATAGCCTGGACCAGCCAGCATAAGAACATAAGAATGGACATACTGGGTTAGACCAATGGTCCATCTAGCCCAGTATCCTGTCTTCCGATAGCAGCCAATGCCAGGTGTTTCAGAGGGAATGAACAGAACAGGAAATCATCAAGTGATCCATCCCATATCCATCATATCTATATCAAGAGACTGCCAAAAGCTCTGGGTTGAAGACCATGGCTGACCAATCCACTCCTCAATCCCACTTGAACTTTCTGCCATAAGGATAAAGCTTGTCTGCACCAGAAGACAAAGCTTTATTAGAAGCTGGTCCAAGATTGCAGAATGAATTCCCACAGTAACTAAGGACCAATAGAACCTCCCAACCTTCTGCTCCAAGTCCAAGATGCACTTCTTCAAACTTGCCTTCTCTAACAAACACATAGCAGCATGTGCATTTCAAACAAACAAACAAACAAAAAGAAACACACAGCTTACCAAAACACTCCACTATTCATACAATTCTCCCTCCAGGGAAAGGATGAGAAAGAAGACAAAAGCTTACACGTAAGAGATGTTAGTCACATCACTTAATGTACAGCTGGAAGGCCTGCAGCTACTATAATGTTGAGGATGGTAAAAGAAGCTACGTAGACTAGAACAGCACTGACCTAAATAGTAAATGAGCCATAAAGAAGATTTAATTATTAAAGTTTAAAGTTTAAAAAAAAAACCTTGGCATGGATTTATCCATTGAGGACTAGTAGCTTTCATATATTTGAAGACATTTTGTTTACAAATAAAGTTAACATCTGAAAATGCTGTTTTGCACATATACATTTTGCTTTTTTTTTTTTAAATAAGTTTAATAAAGATAGAAGGTTCTAGGTACATGAACTCATACACATCCGATGTGATATTTAAGTAGAGCTGCACTCTTCTTATCTGCATTACCAAAATAAAGGCTGTTACAACATGACAGCACCCTGGTTTCTGTAGAAAAATAAGTGACAGAATCAGAGCTTATTTTAAATGTTAACTATTCCTGAAGTATATGGATTAGTGACACAATCTCTCTTGCTGGTGCAGTATGTAAGTGTGCACATACTTTCTGTTCCCATATGGTGTTTTGGAACTCAGACTGAATAAGGGCTTGAGTGAAGTGTTTCCCTTGACTTAAATGGACATTGGACCAGGACCTTAATAAGTAAGAAACATAATGTAGCTGTGTTTATTTGTAGAACTGACTATAAATATCTCTGTTTTTGTGAAGTCCTTTTAAAAGTGTGTATACATATATGTACTTTATGTATGCAATATGAATTATTATCTTGCAGCTAATCCTGTTCCCAGTGAAGTCAACGGGAACAGGACTGGGAGCCCACTGTTTGGAGGTGCCAATAGTTATGTTTTTAACATTACACAAAGAAAATACTAACAAACAGACAGGAACTGCAATACTACATTAGATCCATGGTCTGTTTAGTCCAGTGTCCCATCTCCAAGAATGGTCATTACCAGATACTTCAGAGGAAGGTGCAAGAAACTCCACAATAGAATAACCTGTCCATAGGGCTAGTTCAGTCTATGCTAGAAAGGTGTACTGCTTTAACTATACTGATATAAAAGTGTTTATTACAAGAAGGGGAATAAACTATACCAATATAAGGCACCTTTATACCACTATGACTGCATCCACACTAAGGGTGGTACCAACCAGTATAACTATTTTGGTAAAAACAAACAAACAAAAAAACACCACCACACCCATATGCAAACTAGTTATACCAGTACGGATCCCTGTGGCAACCACAACAATTGCTTACATGGATATTATGAGAAAAGTATTTAATGCATCATTTCAGTTTAGCAATAGGAAACGAGGAGTGTAAGAACTTTGTGACCAGCCAGATCTCTATGGATCACTGCTAAGTGTTCCGTGGACACAATTGATTCATACATCAAAGATTGAGAAACACTGACTAAACTGGAGATATTGGACCATACAATCACAGGCAGAACCACCAACATTTTACTAAGATTGCCACTCTGATCTCACTCTGCTGGGAATTTCAAAGCCTATTTTCTCTCCAATCAGAACTTTACTTAGTCTGATATAAAATCAGAATATCACAAGTGCTGGCATCATCTGGTCTATCTTTTTGTAAAACAATTTTGAAATTGTAGAGATACTAAAAGTTACAGAAAAACAAGATACAGGAATATTTTATATTCCAATTGGTAAGGCTAATGAGATAGATACCTGGAACTTTCTTTATGCTAGAGTATTTGCCAGAGTTTACTGGATGCATCCAAAAAAACAGAAGTATTTATCTCTTGTCATATCATATTTTACATTTATAACTTTCAGTAGTTTAGCAGATATCTACTGCTTTAGTTAATGTTAACTGAATCTTGTAACAATCATTCTTTCAAACTACAAACAACACTGTCCTTTATCCGAGAATATGTTCTCCAAAGTTACATGATTACTTTGAAGGTCAGTTATATAGTGATATATAGTCTCACTTTATTGCTGGACACAGATTAATATCAATATTATTCATATGTTATATTATTTCTTGGGGTCAAGTTTCTGTAAAACCACATGAAATATTAATGTGTTATATGCTTCCATTTCTATTTCTTCCATTACATCCCATACTTCAAAGAAATCTTAAGCTTCCATGGCTTTTCCTCTGACTCCGCAGCTATTAAATAAAATCAGAAAGTATGGACTGAATTTTCTCCCTTGTTTCTGAAGGCACACTGCCTTTAACTTTAATTTACATTCCCCCCCCATCCAAATCCTGCCTTATTTTCTGCTATTTTATCTGTCCTTCTTCTCCTTTGATTTCTGTTATTGACATTTGTTTTGCTTTTTCTTATTAGACCTCTGCTTGCTCTGCATTTTTTTCGACCCTCACACACAGATGTATTAATTCTCTAAACTCATGCATTTTTCCTTCCCTCTCTTTCACATAGCCACTCATTCATTATCACCCAGTTAACCACATCTAATAAGACATCTATATTCAAGTACCTATAGTCACTCAGCCACACATATACTCACCAACACATGCATCTAATCTCCCAGCCATATAGCTACGTACACATGCCCTGGATGGGGGGGAGGGGTGCTGGGGTGCCTAAGAGCAGCCCCCATCCCATGTCCCCTCCCCCCTGGAGCACTCTGCCCAGGGCACGTGGAAGGTCTGGGGCTGTCCTAGCAGCCTGGGTGGCTCTTACTACTGTCCAGCTCTAGCTTCTGGTCCCCCACTTCTGCCTCCCCCCCACCAGGAAGAGACTGGCACCATCCCTGAGCCTCAGGCAGGCGCAGAGCAGAACCACAGAGAATCAGGGACAAATGCTGTCCCGGCATAGGCGCTGACTCCAGGGGTACTCCAGGAGCACCCATGGATAAAATTAGCAGTTGCTTAGCACCCACCAGCAGCCAAGCTCCTCTCCTCCCCCACCCTGACTCTTGCCTGCCAGCAGCCTTTCTGATTAACTCCTCCCCTTCTCTTCCAGGGCCTCCCACCCACCACAGATCAGCTGTTCTGCAGTGTGCAGGAGATGCTGGGAGAGGGGGAGGAGCAGGGATGGGGCATACTCAAGGAAGGGGATGGAACTGGGGAGGAAAAGGTGGGGCAGGAGTGGGGCCTTGGGGAAAGAAGTGGAGTGGGGGTGGGACCTGGGGCTGACTGGGGGTGGGAAGGGGTAGGAGCTTGGGGAAGGGGTGGAGTAGGGTTGGAGCTTGGGACTGAGTGGGGGTTGAGCTTGGAAGCCGTTGCCTGTGTGTCCCAGAGTTATTCAGTCCAGGATTGGGACTCGAAATGTACAATTAGGTATGGGAGGTCACCCTAGTCTGAGCCCTGAAACGTAATCACTTGGATGGTCCAGCTCTGGAGGGATGAAGGGGGGTCTGGAACCTCAGAAAGGAATTACTCCAGCAGCCTGACTTTGAGGCAGGGGAGTTGGGCAAAGGAGTACCAGAAGCCACACAAAGGAGCCACTATATTTACCTGGATAGACAGAGAGAGGGCTCAACTTCTCAGAGAAACAATTTTAGCAGCCTGGGTTGGTGGTGGGGTCCCAACCCTAAAGAGAAGCCATTGCAGGCAGAGCAGGGGTTAGATCAGGCTGCATGCACTAATGGAAACTCTGAAGCGGTTTCTGCCAGTAGCCAAAGGGCACATTTCTTTGTACAAACAGCACAGCAGCTCTCAAAGGAAGTTGAGCCTAGAAGGAAAAGCTGTGAGGTCTGAGACAGACACCAGTATACTGGGCAAATTCCTGGTCGCCAGATAGTTCAGTCCAGTCTTGGCAACAACATCAGCTATGAATGCAGGTTGTTGTGTATCTTAGTTGTATATCTTACAAGTTTAGAAAGTCTGTGTAAAATATACTGCACAAGCTCAGCATATGATTTGCAAGTCAAATCAAAACAAAATTTCACTGGAACTCTCAAAGGCACCACACCCTGATGAGGGCTATTTCCATGCCAAATGCTGGTTTCCCTCCCCAGCCATTTTGGCTGTAGATATAATAAAAATGTTACCAAAAATTATTATGGGAAAAGTATATTTTTTCCACTGTCCTTGACCTTAGAAATGGCCAAAAAAATTTTTTGCTTAAAATCTTTTTTAAAAACATCCAATTTTTGATTAGAGAACAAGCCTGGAAAATTTCAGCCTGAAAAGCAAATATTTCAAGAAGTTATAAGTGAATGAAAATGGAAACCGCTAACAAGCAAAGTGTAGTGATCATTGCCATTCACACTACAAAGCGATTTGTCATTTGTTATTTTAGCCTGATCTTTTGCCCTTAAGCTGTTTGCTGTGAATCATTGATAACTTTCTCTTGGTTTTTCCACTTTCTGAACACCTCCCCCCCGCCACACGCAGAGATTATGCACCCTTCCAACTGCCCATCAGTGCCCTATACACTTCCCAGTGGAAGATTAATTCTGCACAAAATTCCCTCTGAAGTCAACAATGGCCCGATTCTCAGAGTCAATTTTCCTTGATTTCTGTGTGGAGTGTGCATGTTCAGTACACCTGAATATGAAACCATAGAGTTTTGCTTTAGTAAGGACTACAGTGTCAAATCCACAGTTACTCAAACAGCATAATTTAAGAGATGGAATCTTTGAACTGCCTCACTTCATTTTGTCTGTCTTCAGAGATAATCTTTTCTGTATTATAAAACATTTACAGAGCATCATAGAGGTTCACAGTGTTTAAAAGGTCATATGTAAGATATTTATATTCAAAACTCTTTACGGTTGGAAATAAGACAACACACACAAACAAATTTCATTTTCTGTCCATGTCATGAAAGCAAGGAAGACGCATTGATATCAAGACCTTCTGGAATATGTTTAAGCCATCTTGTTTTAGAAAATAAAGTTTCATAAGAGAAACACACACAAAAACTATGTTTATGTTTGTTAGTTTTGAACAACAAATTTTTTAACTTCTCGGTCATTTTGACTTTCAGACTAACAAGAGGACTTCATAAAATACAGAGTTACAAATTCCACAACGTAAGTGGTAGTGTAAAATAAACTATAGTGGCTTTGCATCACGACTCTGTGGCTGAAAATTGCAGAATTTGCAATTCAGAATATATTATTAGAAGTTGTTGCCCATTTCTTTTTTATCTTGAAGTTCAAACAGTGTACTGTACCTTGTTTTTGCATTTTGAAACCGGTTTTAATTAAAAACACGTACAGTACATTGCATGCAAGTCCATCAAATGCTTTATAAATAAAAAGGTACTTAAGATTTAATTTTTAGTTCAAAAGAACTGTATATTTTAAAACACTTTCAATCCATATGGTTCCTGTAGCTACCTATTATTGAGGTATTTAAAAGTTGCAAAAAGGAATCTGCAGATATCTTTGCCATCAACAAATAGTGCAAACAATGCAAGTGTTGCATTTATAAAGAACAGTGAATTAATGTAGTAATTTTTGTAGGTTCTAAATAATTAATTAAATTGCAGGTGTTGCACTGTTAGGCCTTGTCTACACTCAGGACTTTCTCAAATTCTCCAGTTGATATTGCACTGATGTTGTCTAGACCTGCTCTAAGCAGGGTTAGTTGACACAGTGGATAAAATACTGACAATTATTTTACACTAGCACTTCCATCACTGTTATCATAGTGGAGCTGCATTGGTTGTAGAACAACTGAGAGAGACTTTCATTCTACTCTATTTTCACACACTCATAACATTCCAAAACTTTAGGCTGAAATTCTGTATGCTCTGACACTGCTACAAGATAAATATCCCTTTGAAAGTTTTAGCAAACTCTTCAATTTTTGAGTTATGAGAAGATTAATCTCTTCACCCCTCCTATCCCTGTAAAAAAACAATAACCACACCCCACCATATTTCTCACTTCTCATTGCAAAAGACCATATTTTCCACTGGGTAACTCAAATGACTGAAGTTTAGGGAACTGATTCTCAGCTTCATTATACCAATATAACTCCATTGACTTTAATTGAGTGGCATGCTCATAAAACTGTCAAAACACTGGAGAGTCAGGCCCTAGAACTTCAAATTTGGTGTAAAAATCAGCCCTAATAAGTAGGTTGTACTTTGCTAAAATGTCCATTTTAAAATATATGTGAACATTTGAAATACATATACTATAGAAAGTTACTTTATGCTATAGCTGTGCAATCAGTGATGAAAACACTACATTTGTATGCACAGAGAATTAAATTCACACTTATTTGCTGAAATAATTTATAAGCCCCACTATTGAAGTTTATGGAGCAAGCAATCTCTAGTGGACAAAGGAATTTACAAGCTCTGCAACCTATTACCTGTAAAGAAATGTATAGGAAATTAAACTAAAAATACCAAAGCCCTTAGCATTAACTGTACTGGGAAATGCCTCCACCTCCACGTCAAGGAGGTTCATGGACCAGCTGGTTAAATATTCCATTATTTGCATAGCAAATATGGTTGTTATTCAAAACATATATATCTGACTTTGATATATCTGCTATACTTTGCATTAAGGCCTGCAAGACTTTATTATGATGAAAAAAAAAGTTATCTTTATTATAAACTAGCAACTAAACAAAGCTGTTGCATGGGTGTGGCAGTTGGGCAAGTAATCCACCATGCAGTCTCCCTCACACAACCAGGATATTTTTGTATGCAAATTAGCTGTAGAGTAAGGGTGATGATTGGTTGAGTTACCGCTGATGTCACAATGGACGGAAACTCTTGGCATGGCATAGATAAATGCCTTACGGTGGCTGTACACTGTACAGGTGCAATTCATAAAGTCAAAATGGCTGAGAACTTAAAAACTGGTAACAGACCAAAAATCCTAGTGAGGATCGAACCTGGCAATAATCAAAATAAACGTGCTTTCAGCCATGCTTGTAGCTGTTTCCATCATTTCACCCTGACACAGAAAATATTCTAGGCTTCAGAATGATACAGTGTGACAATCCTGCAATTTTATTATATAGATTAACAACAAGGTTGCACACAGATATTGATTTTATTTAACTATTTCAGAACACCCATGGGAAAGAACAGAACTGAATAGAAGTTACTATGAAATAGGAAAGGAATACAAGTGTTTTGAAGCATGCTTTTGTGAAATTAAAGGCCTGTCCCATATGTTTATTTGATTATGATACGTCACGCTGACCATGGCCTGCTTTTCACTTTAGTGAGCGGCATGCTACATTTTTACTCCTTGTAGTGAGGAGGCATGGCCTCCCGCAGAGATTGACAGGAAGGGACTACAACCCATCACCTGCTGAGTGGAGCGAGGAAGGTGCCGCCCACCCACCGGAAGCAGAGTGGCGGAACAGGAAGAGGAAGTATAAAAGGCCAGCCCTGAAGCTTAGTTGGGCTGGAGCCACCAAGGAAGACAGACACATCCCTCTTGCTGCTGGAGCCCGAAGAGGACCCCGGCCTAGTGCTTACCAGCAACTGTGTAAGCAATTGGAACAATGACTTCAACTTCAAATTCCTTCCCCCCCCCCCCGCTCAGGAAAACCCAGTAAAAGGAGAAAAAGCAAGTTGCTTTACAAGGGCTAAAAATTGTAGCCAGTACCCTGGGTTTAGAAATAGATAAATTAAAAAGAGAAATACACAAGTTAAGAAAAGAAAAAAAGACATAGGATAAAGAAATACCATATGTACTCGTTCATTAGCCCGTTCATTTATAAGCTGACCCCCCCAAGATGGATAGATAGATAAAAATGGCAAAAACTGTATGACCAACTTTCATAAGTTGACCCTATATTGCAGGGGTTGGCAAACTGGCTCCCGACCCATCAGGGTAAGCTGCTAGTGGGATGGGACATTTTGTTTACCTGCAGCGTCCACAGGCACGGAGCCCCTCAGCTTCCAGTGGCCGCAGTTTGCTGTTCCCAGCCATGAAGTGAGTACACCAACCCATTGATGCGACACACATTGACGGCTTTACTGACCTGTATTTGTACTCTTTCGACATTTGCAGAGCATACAGATGAATTCCAATTCTAGTGACGACGTACCCATTTTGTCAGCATTCAACACCCAATCGTTGAGATCTTTCTCCAGCTCAGGAAATGAAGTGCACCTCGTTGGACATTTTTTCTTGCTTCTTGGCATGTCTTTTAGTGTCATTTTATTTTTTTGCCATTCTCTTACTTGCTTCCCATTGATACAGAATTCACAAGCAGTGGTGCAATTATTGTTTTCTTCTGCATATTCAACAACTTTACATTTGAATGCTGCTTGATAAGCAGACTGTTTTCTTTTTATTTCACTGTTTATTTTAAATACTAGTATGAAAATCTTAGAAAATAATAATTTAGTTATAGATTTTGTATGACTTTATATAGAATGTCACCTGCTTTATCACTGTCCAGTTATTATTGTTCTTTCTTTATTTCCAACAGCCCTGTAGATTGGCACGTCTTTGGCAATAACAGGCTATTTAAATTTTATCACAGATTCCATCGATTCTGCATGTTATATTTTCAGATTGGCTCGAGACTTACAAGGTCCATTGGTAGAAATGCATGAAGAGATCAAATTACACAGTAGTGGTCTGACATCAGTGCCATAGTATTATCGTTCATTGTATTTTTCTGATTGGCTTGAAAAGTGTATTATTTTGTGAAATGCAAAGGTCAAATGTAATGGAATTCTGCAGCAGTGCTCTTTTAGCTTTCATTTCAAGCCAGTCCACTAAACAAAGCCTATTCAACTTTAAACGGCTGCAGTACTGACATCAATAAATTATTTTATGATCAATATAAGTACATGCTATAAAAATAATTATAATAGAGTCACGTA
Source organism: Mauremys mutica (assembly GCF_020497125.1). NCBI lineage: Eukaryota > Metazoa > Chordata > Testudines > Geoemydidae > Mauremys > Mauremys mutica. The sequence continues at coordinate 85,102,038 of NC_059073.1, read as the reverse complement.
GTAGAAAAATACTAGGAAAAGCAAGCAGCTAGTACTAGGAAAATTGAACTTTAGGGAAGCACATGTTTTTAAGTGCTTTGTTTACATAGACATGAACTGAGAAAAATGATATAATCGATATCAATACATTTTATTTATATTAATATTTCTTTTATCTTAATTATAGCATAACAAATAGACAAGTAAAAATAAAATTTTAGCAAATTTTTAAAGACTGAATCCAGAATTGACGTTCCATCATCAATGATTTACAACCGGTCAGCAAACTTTGGCTCCCGGTCCATCAGGGTAAGCCGCTGACTGGTCAGGATATTTTGTTTACCTGGAGCATCTATAGGCATGGAGCCCCTCAGCTCCCAGTGGCTACAGTTTGCCGTTCCCAGCCAATGGGAGCTGAGGGAAGCAGCGTGGGCCGAGGGATGTGCTGGCCACCACTTCCCACAGCTCCCATTGGCTGGAAACTGCGAACCGCAGCCACTGGGAGCTGAGGGGCTCCATGCCTGCAAACGCTCCAGGTAAACAAAATGACAATGTATTAGATATTCAATTAAATCATTCAACAGAGCTTAAAATTGTCAAATTTTGGTGTAGAGCGGTTGATAAGCCGACCCCTGCTCTTTGATACTTCACTTTTTTACCAAAAAATTTTGGCTTATGAATGAATATATATGGTAGTTAGCTTAAAAGCAGAAGCTGATACATTATGAGCAACTATGTTAACTCAGATAGTTCCGATTATTCATTCACAAAATGAACTGAGTGAGATAAAAAGAGAGCAGGAGAAATTAGTTCAAGAAATTGAACCATGGAAACAAAAAGCAAAAGATAGGCAAGCTGCAATAAGAATTGTACTCTCAGATGCAGGTGAAAAGAAAGAAAGAAATCATGCAGCCTGTAAAAGGCAAATATGTGCACTACAGGAGGAATTAAGAGTAAGTAAAGGGGGAATAGCAGCGATAAAATCTGGGAGTAGTGAAGGAATAGAGTCAGATGAGGAGGATTTGTACGCCCCTTGTTGTTATTGCTATTTCAAGGAACCTCTCCCAGGACCTTATAGAACTACAAAGACCACCTCCTATGGCTCCAATCATTACAACTACAGTGATTAAAACTATGAGGACAAGAGAAGTGAAGAGAAGATCGTATATCCCAGAACAAATTAGGGCTTTGGGAAAGTCTATGGGTCTCCTAACTAGAAGTACAGTAGTTGGATGATTAGCTAAGGCATCAAGAATGCCTGAGTTAACGGAGTGACTTCTCAGCTCTAATAAAAGAATGTATAAGTACAGAAGATTTTGTAGGACATACCTATGAAATAGAGGGTGGAGGACAAAGAGATAAAAACATGATAGGGGAAGAAATCTTGAATTTTTTCTTCCCTAACGACAACCCAGTTATGTGATTCCATAGGGAAAAACCACCAAGAGAAAGACCAGAACCATAGGTAGCCAGAAAGAAATTATTGTATAAACACTCTGGGATTATCTGAGTGGGTAGGGTAATAATATATGATGTAATACAATTTAAAAGAGCTTTATTGTTGGGGTTTAATTTGGCATTAAGAATGGCTATGGTTTCTGACTATCCAGAAACTACTGCATTACAGGAAATGGAGGAACAAGCGAAAAGACGGTATGAAATACAAAGGGAAATGTTCCAGCCTTTGAAAGAAAAGAAAATATGATGAGAAACATGTTATCTTCCCAAAGAAAAGATAAGGTATCAGGGGTGACCTTTTCCAATAATGGTCCACAAGGAAAAGGAAACAGCAAAGCAAACAAAATAAAGAGGAATTAAGAAGAGAAGAAAACAAAAATAAAAAGTTTGTTGCTTACAAAAAGAGAAAAGTTGGTAACTAAGGAAGAAATTGGGTTTGAAGAAAATTATTACAGTACAAACCTAGAGAACAAATTAATGGATTACCTACTGAAGAATTGCTTTGCAGATTAGCCAACCATGAAAGGAGCATACCCATGGCTCCACTATGTCCCAAATATCAGGCATAGGCAAGCCAGACACCCTCTTATTTTTTCTGATATGAGCAAAAGATCATGCTGATTTTGTGGCACATTTTAAATCAGATAATTGGGGGAAACCCAATGCGGAATTTAAGAAGGGAGCATTCGGACAAAATATGTTAATAGATACGGGTGCCACATTTTCTTTAGTTAGTACTAAAACAAATTTATTTGGACCCCCCAGTAATAATTAAAAAAAAGTTGCAAGGATTTAATGAAACAAAGAGTAAGGTGCCATTCGGCCCTCCAGTTTTCTTTCAACTAGGAACAAAACAAGGAAGGGAACTATTTGGTTTAATAAATCTGGATGGAGATGGAATAATAGGTATAGATATATTAAAAAACTTTAATAACAGATTTGGTAAATAAAGTATTATGAGAAATGCCTCTTGATAAAACAAAGGTCTTAGACCAACCAATTCTTATTGAAGCAGGATACATGTTAGCTACCCTTAAGGTGCTGAGGAAATAGAATGGCCCAGCTGGCCAGCAGAAGTACTAGAAATTGCAAAGAAGCATAAAGAAGTTTGGGCCACTGTGACGACTCACCGGTGCGGCGCCTCCTGCTGATCATCCAGAGAATTAGCCCTTTCCAGCCTGGAGCGCCCTCTGTGGGCCAGTGTCTCGCTTGCTGCTGGCCCTGTGTCCTTCCCAGACCCCAGTGCCCTTTGCCCGGGGTTCTGCCCACCACAGTACCCCCTCTCTCTGGGTCTCCCCTCCCAGGGGAACCTCAAACCCCTATCCCCACCTTGCCTCAGTGGCTACTGCCAGTCATCATCGAGCCCCCGCTTCCTGGGGCAGACTGCAGTCTATAAACCACTCATCATCGGCAAGGGGCGGTTGACCAGCTGCCTCTGCCTATTCCTGGGCCACCCCTCTGCAGCCCTAGTACCCTTTGGTGGGCCCTTAACTCGGCCTGCAGCCTAGGGCTTTGCTAGGCTGGAGCTCCCCAGCTCCCTCTGCCTTTCCCCAGCACTGCTCCACCCTAGGTACCTTTCTCAGGTTCCCAGGCAGCCAGGTCTTTCTCTCCTAAAAAGCTAGAGAGAGAATGTCTCTGTCTCTGCCCTCTTATAGGGCCAGCTGTGGTCTGATTGGGGCGTGGCCCCACCTGTGGCTGCTTCCCCCAATGAGCCCAGCTTTTTCCCTGCCACATCCCTCTCCCAGGGCTGTTTTAAGCCCTTCAGGGCAGGAGCGGGGTGACCACCCCGCTACAGCCACCAATAAAGTAGAATGTGGGAAAATTAAAGCAGAAGTTTTAATTACTGGACCTGATCCCCCACCCCAAAAGCAGTATAAGTATCCCAAAGAAGCAGAACCTAGTCTAATGAAAACTATTCAAGGGCTCTTGGAGCAACGAGTCATAATAGAACAGCAAAGTACAAATAATGAAGCCATTTGGCCAATTCTGAAATCAGATGGTAAACCCTGGAGGTTAACCATTGATTTCAGACCACTCAACAAAGTAACTCCAATGACTGCTCCAGTGGTAGCTAAATATCCAGAAGTAATAGCCTCTATTATGGGAGGAGCTCAATGGTTTACGGTTCTAGATTTGACAACTATGTTCTTTACTATACCTTTACATCAAGATTCTTGGTATAAATTTGAATTTACGTTTCCAGGACGGCACCACCAGAACTCCAGCAGAACTCCACCGGGTTTCCATAATCTCCTGATCCATCCACTTCCAGGGTGTCTGAGCCCCCTCCTGAGCCGGGGAGCTACGCACCATATCCTGACTCGCCTAACCCTAACTCTCCATCAGCCTCAGATGAAGCCATCCTCCCTTCACCTCCACAGACTGTGGACGACTGCAAACAGTTCCAAGAACTTTTTAGGAGGGTTGCGCTCAGCCAGGATATTCCCTTGGAAGAGGTTCAGGAGAAGCAACACAAACTCCTTAAAATCCTTCAACCGTCTGCGCCCTCGAAAATCGCGCTCCCTATAAATGAAGCACTCATGGAGCCAGCTGACACTCTCTGGCAAACCCCAGCTTCTCTGGTACCAACTTGCAAGAAGGCTGAACGTAAATACTACGTTCCTGCAAAGGACGCAGACTTCCTATTTTCTCATCCACCACTGAACTCTCTTGTCATCGATGCAGTTGCACAGAGGACCAAACAGTCACAATATCGACCCACCCCGCAAGACAAAGACCTTAGACGCCTTGATGTCCTGGGCCGCAAAGTTTATACATCCTCTACACTACAGTTCAGGATTGCTAACTATTCTGCCCTCCTCGCCAGCTAGGATTTTGATAATTACAATAAGCTTTTCGAATTTGCCTCCTGCATACCAGAGGACAGAAGAGCAGACTTCAAGTCAATCCTGTCTAAGGGACAACTGATCTCCAGAACGGCCCTACAGGCGTCTTTAGACACGGTGGACACAGCAGCCCGTACTACTGCAACTGCTGTGGTTATGTGCAGAACCTCATGGCTCTCTGCGTCTGGCATTCCTAAAGAACTCCAGACTAAAGTGGAGGATCTCCCCTTTGATAAGGACAAACTCTTCTCCCAAAAAACTGATGAACTCCTCCACACCATGAAGGATTCCAGAGCGACATTGCACACCCTGGGCATTCACCCATCTCTTCCCAGGAGACAGCGATACCAACCCTACCAAAGACCATGCACACATCAGTACTATCGCCCTCAATCCAGACCATACGACACAACTAGGAATCGTACTAGACCTCCCAAACACAGACAAAATCAAAATCAAGCCACCACCTTCCGTCCACAGGGCAATAAACAACAGTTTTGAAGCATTGGTCGAGGGTCTGTACGACCACCCCTTGATTCCACCACTTACTTGTCCATTTGGCCACCACCTCCAGTATTTCCAACATGCCTGGCAGCGGATCACACAGGACCGCTGGGTCCTCGAAATAGTTCAGACCGGTTACTCCATCCCTTTTATATCCTACCCTCCTACCCTTCCCCCTTCCCCGTCCCTCTTCAAGGACCCTTCTCACAAGCAATTACTTCACACAGAAGTGGCTCACCTTCTGCAACTAGGCGCAGTGGAGCCTGTGCCTATGCAACACCAGGGGACAGGTTTCTACTCCCATTACTTTCTAACGCAGAAAAAGACCGGAGGATGGAGGCCTATACTAGACCTACGCCGACTGAACAAATTAATGAGGACACAAAGATTCAAGATGGTCACACTGGGCACAATAATACCCGCATTGGATCAAGGGGACTGGTTCACAGCCCTTGACCTACAAGATGCTTACTTCCACATATCAATTCATCCAGCTCACAGATGCTTCCTACGATTCACAATCGGTCAGGATCACTTCCAATACAGAGTTCTTCCTTTCGGACTCTCCACGGCTCCAAGAGTTTTTTCCAAGACCCTAGCCGTCGTTGTGGCTCACCTCCGCAAACACGGAGTCACACTTTTCCCCTACCTGGACGATTGCCTCATCAAGGGCGACTCATATGGCGACACACTTCAAGCCACGCGTCTCGCCATCTCCCTCTTTCGCAGCCTAGGTCTCCAAATAAACACCCAAAAATCCACCCTGATACCCACGCAACAGATAGAGTTCATTGGAGCTCATCTCGACTCAACCCAGAGCAGGGCCTCGCTCCCATACAACAGATTCCTCGCTATCACACAGCTCATACGCACACTCTCTATTCGTCCCAGGACACAAGCAAGAATCTGCCTACAGCTCCTTGGTCACATGGCAGCTACCACCTTCGTGGTTCAACATGCCAGGCTACAGATGAGATGCCTCCAGGACTGGCTCAACTCCAGTTTCAAACCCAGCAGACATCCCTTAGGGATGTTGCTAACTCCTCCTCCCAGAGTTATAACTTCCCTACAATGGTGGACAAGTCCAGAAAACCTCTGCGCAGGGGTTCCCTTCCAGCAACGATCCCCAATGCTCATGCTCACCACGGACACTTCCCTGATAGGTTGGGGAGTGCATCTAGGGGAACACAGGGCACAAGGCCGGTGGTCTCCATCAGAGACGCATCTACATATAAATCTAGAGCTCAGAGCAGTGAGGAGAGCCTGCCTTCACTTTCTTCCCCCGCAGTACTCCAACAGCTTTTCTCCCACTGGGGCACCCCATCAATAGATCTCTTCGCCACGACCCGAAATCGAAAATGCCCCCTGTTTTGCTCCAGGGCGGGACTCGGGACTGCATCCCTAGGGGATGCATTCCTCATCCCATGGAACAGCTACCTCCTGTACGCCTTCCCACCTATCCCTCTACTACACAGGGTTATTCGGAAGATCGCGGACGACAAGGCCCAGGTCATCCTTATTGCCCCGGCTTGGCCAAGACAGATGTGGTACCCCACGGGAGGGATAGCTCAGTGGTTTGAGCATTGGCCACTTAGGGAGTTGGGGTAAAAATTGGTCCTGCTAGTGAAGGCAGGGGGCTGGACTCGATGACCTTTTGAGGTCCCTTCCAGTTCTAGGAGATTGGTATATCTCCAATTATTACCTATTACCTTTATTACCCTACCTTCTCCGCATGTCCTCCCATCTCCCATGGGTTCTCCCCAACAGGCCAGACCTCCTTTACCAGGACGAGTCCTTCACCCCCAGCTCCAGAAGCTCCACCTCACAGCCTGGTTCCTTCATGGTTCCAAACCCATGAACTAGCCTGTTCCGAGCAAGTCCTATATGTCCTCTTGCACAGTAGGAGAGACTCCACTCGTAAAACCTACCTTCAGAAATGGAGGCGCTTCGCTCTTTGGTGCTCACATAAACATTTAGCACCCAACAACGTGACCCTTCCTAACATTCTAGATTACCTCCTCAAACTAAAACAGGACGGACTTTCGCTCAGCTCCATCAAAGTGCACCTGGCGGCGCTTACCACCTTCCATGAACTATTGGATGGGTACTCACTCTTTACACACCCCACCATTAAACGCTTTCTCTCTGGCCTGCAAAATCTCTACCCGGAAATTCACTCAACAGTGGCTACATGGAATCTTAACCTCATTCTTCATGCTCTCATGAAACCTCCATTTGAGCCCTTGGCTACCTCCTCTGATCGCCATATGTCCATGAAGGTGGCTTTTCTAGTTGCCATAACATCAGCAAGGAGAGTTGGTGAAATGAGTGCCCTGATGGCCCACCCTCCATACACAATCTTCTCCAAAGATAAAGTCACTTTGAGACCACATCCTAAATTTCTTCCTAAGGTGGTATCAACCTTCCACCTCAACCAACCTATATATTTACCTACTTTCTACCCCAAACCTCACAAAACTCCACAGGACGCAACCCTGCATACTCTCGACGTCAGGCGAGCAATTGCCTTTTATTTAGACAGAACGAAATCATTTCACAAGTCTCCACGACTCTTTGTTTCCATTGCCGAAAGATCAAAAGGCATGGCTATCTCTAAACAATGTCTATCCAAGTGGATCTCTGACTGCATCAGATCCTGTTACCGTGCGAAGAATCTTCAACCGCCCGACGACATTAGAACTCATTCCACTAGAGCCATGTCGGCATCCATTGCCTTCCTACAGAACGTTCCCATTCCTGATATCTGCAAAGCGGCTACATGGTCGTCTGAACACACGTTTGCAAAACACTATGCTCTAACGCAAGACACCACGGCAGACACAATAGTAGGTCATACAGTACTATCTTCAGTACTCCCTGCCGTATCTCCAAAGTCCCACCAACCTTAGTGGGTACTGCTACACATTTCACCTAGAGTGGAGCACCCACAGGGACAGCACTCGAAGAAGAAGAGAAAGTTACTCACCTTGCAGTAACTGAGGTTCTTCGAGATGTGTGTCCCGGTGGGTGCTCCACTCCCCGCCCTCCTCCCCTCTACTTTGGAGTACTGAGATGACCACGGTAGAGAAGGAACTGAGGAGGGTGTGGGATGCACGCACTCAGGAAGATTCCAACTAGACGGGAGATACCATGTGGGTGCGTGCGCCCCAACCAGGCACTGCTAAAGAAAATCTCCAATTGACAGCGCCGGGACGCACCGTCACCTAGAGTGGAGCACCCACAGGGACACACATCTCGAAGAACCTCAGTTACTGCAAGGTGAGTAACTTTCTCCTACATGTGTCTGATGAAGTGGGTATTCACCCACAAAAGCTTATGCTCCAATACGTCTGTTAGTCTATAAGGTGCCACAGGACTCTCTGTTGCTTTTTACAGATCCAGACTAACATGGCTACCCCTCTGATACTCTACATATATAATTGTTTACCCTGTGCAGCTAATAATGCAGACACTAAAATAGTAAAAGAACCATTAGGGCACCAAAAGATAGAGGGTCCTTGGGCCAAATTACAAATTGATTATATTGGTACACTTGCAAGAACTGCAAAGGGAAATCAATATTGTCTGGTAATAGTAGATCCTTTTACTAAATGGATAGAGGCACTCCTTACAAGAAACAATACTGCTTTAACCACTGACTTAACCACAGCCAAGGTTTTGGTGGACCATGTAATTACAAAGTAGGGCAGGGGTCGGCAACCTTCGACATGCGACCCATCAGGGTAATCGGCTGGTGGGTTGCAAGACATTTTGTTTACATTGACCATCCACAGGCACGGCCCCCCGCAGCTCCCAGTGGCCATGGTTTGCTGTTCCTGGCCAATGGGAGCTGCGGGAAGCGGCGGGCCACAGGGAGATAGATTCAGATCATGGATCACACTTTATAGAGGAAATTACAAAGGGAGTCTGTCAAGCTTTTGGCATCAAACAAAGATTGCATATAGCTGGACATCCACAAAGTTCAGGACAAGTAGAAAGAATGAACAGAACATTAAAAACAGACCTAAGAAAAGTAGTAAATCAACAGGGTAAAGATTGGGATCAAAACTGCCTCTAATATTAATGGCTATCAGAGGAACTATAGCATCACATGGAGTAACTCCATTTAAAGCCATGATTGGGCGAAACATGAGATTGCCAGAGCAATGGTGGGTGATTGGAATGCCTCCAGATGAATTGCAACCTAGAATATTAACTGATCAATGGATGCAACAATTGTTAAAATCCATTGCTGAAACACATAAGCAGGTGGCAATTGTACTTAAGGCAAACATCCAACAAATGGATAAGAAAATGGGACCAATCTTACACCCACAAGACTGGAAAATAGGTGATATGGTTATGTATAGATGAGTTAAGGACTGAGCAAATGGCCTTTTCTAATAGGGATAGGACCAGTAAGAATAGTTAATAAAGCTAGTCTCATGGTATATCAATTAGATATCCAACAAGGAAAAAGAAAAGTGTCAAAATGGTTCCATTCGTCACAACTGAAAAGGTGAAAGGGAGAATCAAAATAGTAATAATATCTCTCTTATAGGAAAAGAATAGAATAAAAAAGAATGCAACAGGAAGGAATTCAAAAAGAATATGGGATGAAAGAGTATGGTATAAATTTTCAAAATTCACAGAACAAGACCTCAATGACTTCTTTGAAAGTCTACCAGTTATAGAAACTATTAACTCAAATCCAACAATAAAACAATAACACTGATGTCAGGTGGTGGAACAACCACCCCAAGTTATAACATCATTGTGGAAAGACCAGCATGGAATACCAATAATTGATATAAATACAGACAAAGGAAAAATTCAACAGTTATATTACTTAGACACAGGATCTACATATTCAGTGTTAAATAATATATATAATACAACAGACTTTCTCCCATATACTTTTCCAGAAACAGCAGAAATTCAGGGAATAAGAAGAAAATTCTACGGAGTGTTCCACGCATAGTCGGCATAAGAAATGAAGAAGTAAAGAATATGCATTTTGGAATCATGAAACTTGAGGTAAATGGACTTTGAACAGTAGGAGTAGATATTCTCAAAGTGTTGCGATACTCAGTAGATCTTGTAAAAAACATTCTGTGGGCAATAGAGTAATATAAGACTAAGCTTTTTTCAAAAGGGGAAATATGTGTAAAATAATAAAAATAATAAAATGTGTGTGGTAATTTTTTGTTTAATTATTAAATTTAATAGAGAAAGAGATAAAGACAGAAAAAGAAAGGAGAGAGTGAGAAAGAAAGGAAAGGAAGCATGGCAGGAGAGTGGTTTGAGGATCTCCTGGAATCAAATGAACAAGAAATGATAGAATTAATAAATATGCCATAGAAGAAAAGGATAGTGGTATAAACAAACAGCCAGAGGAGGATGAGCAGGTACCACCCATGGTGATAGCCCAGCTGTTTTTGGACCCATCTGGAAGATCTTAACCCAATAAGAGTTAATCCAGCAGAGGCAGAAATGCTCTGTTACCTAGATACAGGGTCTAACATTTCAATTTTAAACACAGCGATAGACTTTGACCTTGTGCAGTATGCCTCGGATGATATATATATATATATATGGTTATGGGAGCATTAGGAGGACAGACTCCAATTTCCCTAACCAGACCAATATCAATTAATGTAAGATTTTGACAATTGAATGATGGACCAGGGGGGCACGATCGTATGGAATAATCGGCATGGATATTATAGGAATATTGGATTGTCTGATTGATGTGTGGAATAAAATATTATGGGATACCAATTAAAAGGAAAAAAATTGTTGTTAAAATAGGTAGTCATAGTATTATTGTATTAAAATAGTTGGTAAGTCTATGTATTAGTAATAGTTTAATAATAATTAAAATAGTATAGTTATAGATAGGTAAAATAGTATAAGAATATGTTATATATATATATTCATAAAGTTAATGGTTAATTAAATAAATACATACTTTTATAAGGAAAAAGAGTCTTTTGTTATTCCTATCTTACAGACAAGAAAAGCCAGATGGTGGAAGATGCAGTTCTATTCATCCTGTCTCTACTGGATATTTGTGGCTACTGGATTCTGCTAATGGTGGTGCAAATTTGGATGTGAAGAAAGAAAAAATGATGATTCAATGGATCAAGTCTAAGCAAATGGCTATTGCCAATAGTAGTGTGGGATGTTTCTTTACAATTCCAGAAATAAGTGCTAAACTCAGAATAGTAAAAGTTGTAGTGGGACCTATAAGGGTATACATTTTATTGCACAAAATCACTTAGGCAAAATGTTTATTACGGAAGATGCTCATAAATGTTTTCTTATATTCTCTCTAGATAAAGAAACTTTAGGTTCCCACGACCACCCTCACCAGAGTCAACAAAATGTGAATGGGCATCTGAAGAAGGAAAAGGTGCAATACGGGGAAAGGCAGTAAGAACCGAACAATGGCAAAGTGCACTAATAGACAAGATAGAAATACTCACACGTTCCAATAGTCTCATGGTAGCACTAGGAAGAATAACTAGTACCCCTTCTGTAATTAAAATACCAACAAATAGCATCCAGGCAAAAGAAGAGAAAAATAATATTACAATGATGTGTGAATGGTCTTCAGACATCAATAAGAAGAAATGGCGTTTAGTACATCAAACCAAAATATTAAATATGAAAGTGGGCCATACCAGATGGATAAACCCATCTAATCCATGGATAAAGGGAAATTTATCTAAATTTCTGTCATATTAATTGGACAAAAATGTAAATGGGTTTGGGTAAACAAGGAAGAAACATGGGTACATGTGTCAATAACATATCGACCACAAGAAAATATGACAATTATAAATGACGGCCCAGGAAAAGATAAACCTATGCTATGGTACAAAGGGGAAGGGGTTTGTATATGGAACGACACAGGAAGAAGTAATTGTACACAAGTTTTAGGGAGAAGCTTTTCACGTGCCTTCATAGCATGGCATGCCCCCAAATGGACAGAAGATGATAAAGAATTAATATTATTAAAATGGGCTCATAACAATGCTAGGATAAAAGATGCTTCATTTAATGTCATTATTCCACAGGGAGGAGTTAGCAGAATAAACATGCAATGTGAAGTACAAGCAAAAAGTTATATTTAGAAATTAATTAAGCCTGCAAGTACCCTGGTATGAACAAATGATAGGAGGTAGTGAATGTAAGGGAAACAGTACAGGCCAAGTTTTGTTTGTCTGTTGGGGGTGATGGTAGTGTAATTATAACAAAAAGATGTGAAAGTGGAACATGGTGAATTATTGGTCCTAATTTCAATTATACTTTTACTATCCTATGGATATTCAAGCCTAAACAAATCCACATTGGTCCTTATGTAGTAAAGGAGGAGGTTAAAAAGCAATTAATAATAGGTAATAGTAATTTAAAAAGGTAATAGTGAATTTAGCCTCTATGAACATTTCATCCATACAGCCACAATGTACTAAATGTGTTGAACCCCAATAGATACAGCTCCAGGAGGAGCAGGTACAGGACTTGGAGTACTAAACAGTATAGATGTATGGTTGTTGGCTAACAAGTTAAGTGCAACAGGACAGCACCTAGGAGCTTTGTCCAAGCCTTTAAAAAAATCTTTAAATGACATAAGTACTAGTCATTACCTAGTAGCTAGCTTACTCCCTGGCTGGGAAAAATTACAAAAAGCTGATCATTTAGCCATACTACATACAGTAGAGGTATTGCAAAGCAATTTATCCATGGCATTGGCTTGCATACAAACACAGACTTGGACTAAGGATGTGGTAAAAGATATTATAAGAGATGGGATGAGTAGAATCTTACCTTTAGAAATAAGAAGTATAGTACAGAAACATGCCACTAGAGCTGAAAAAAAAGTAATATTCCTCACAGATGATGGTGAATTTCACATACAATCCTCAACTAAATCAAATTACCACATTCATGGTCATAATGTCTAATGCCCAAACTGAATGGATATCTCTTATTGTAGCACTAGGGTTAAATGTTAATAACAGCATAATGCAACCTATAGAACACAAATTATGGGCCATAAGGCAAACCTTTACATGCAAAACTGTGGAACTTGAAGCTTGTATGGAAGAACCTGGAACTGGATATATTTATAGTAGTGATATGATTGGATATCCAGCCATATGATGTATGTTTAAATGAGGAAAGGGGAAAATCATTATCAGTTAGGCCCTTTCCCATTTAATGGATCAGTCATTGTATATATTGGAAATAAATGTGTATGTGTTAGAAGTTGGTGTAAATTGTTTAAAGTTAATCATTTGTTTGATGTAACTCATAACCCTTATTACAAAAACATTTGTTTTTATATCACCTCCATGATTAGTTGCAATTTCAAATTCATGCTACCTGAAATTGGTAATGAGGAAATTAGGGATCAGTATCAAATATATAAAAAGATTGACTCAATAGCCTTGGGATTAAATATAAGTTTAGTTAAGCAATTAATGGATCATCCTGACATGCAAGTGAGGAGGTGTGGCCTCCATTAGAGATTGACAGGGAGGGACAACCCCACACTCTTACAGTCCTTCTTTTGGAACTTCACTTCTTTGCAAGTTGCGATAGGTGCAATTCTCTGGTTAGGAAAACCTTGACAGCAAGAATGACCTGAGAAAGTCCAGCACAAATGTCTAGCTAGATTCTTACCCAGCTCCATCCCAGTGGTGTAATGACAATGGAATCTGGCCCCCATTTTCTCTGCAGAGAATGTCTCAGGCATAGGGAGTCCCTAGTGAGCATAAAGGCAGCATAGACAGCTCCTGTGCCATCTCTTCCCTCAGCTTCCAGTAGAGTGTGTGCCAAGGCAGTGCTGAAGTGCTCTGCTCTGATGGTCCTAAGTTGGTGGACTATTTATTAGCCATTATTGACAGCTGGTGCAGTTTAGAGCAGCCCCCAATATAACTGACTCCCTAACAGCCCCCCTGTCTGCTATACTGAGCAGGAATTTAGCACAGCAAAGTGTCTGGCCCTGCATATCCAGAACAGCCTATGAGCAGCCTGTTGTGCATAGTTAATATTTCTGGTATATTTTACCCAAGGTATTCCATGACCAAACATTATTTCTAAAAAACAAAAATTGTGCATCTGATGATAATATGGGGTGTGTTAGCTTGAAGATGATCAATGTTATTTTGTGTGGAGTTGAAATCAGACAACTAGCAAGAAAACAATGCCTAGTGTGGCACCCAGATACTATAGGCTAGTCAGTTTTTATGCTGAATGTATGTTTGAGACATATGGGTCTATAAACCCATGCTCATATCTAAAACCACAAAGTGAGAGAAAGAGATGTTTTTAAGGGCAGAATTTAATATAAATTCCTCTTCCCTGATCTCATGCCATCAGGGCCAGCTCCAGGCAACAGCATTCCAAGCAGGTGCTTGGGGTGGTAATCTGCAAGGGACGGCAGTCCGTGTATTTTTGCCCCCAAGCAGCGCACGGAATTGCCACCATGGATGGTGGAGGCAGTCCGTGTGCCATTAGGGCGGCACGTGCGTTTCTGCGGTGGCAGCAATTCGGCGGCAGCTTCTATGTTCAGCTGTCCGCGGGGGCACAGCTTCTGTCTTCTGGCTGAAGACAGAAGCTGCCGCTGAATTGCCGCCGCCGCGGAAATGCACGTGCCACCCTAAAGGCACACAGACTGCCCCCGCTGTCAGCGGCGGCAATTCAGCGCGCTGCTTGGAGCGGCAAAAACAGTAGAGCTGGCCCTGCATGCCGTGATCCTGTGAAACTTCTTACTCACATTTTTCTTCATAATATATTTGTGGTGACACTCTTAGCATCATGATGAGAAAGGGGTTAGACTGCTCTGTAAACTGTTTGAGAGGATTAAAAAAAGTGCAATCTAGCTGACTCACATATGGCCCATAGCCATATAAATACTTGCAAAATTGCTTCCTGCCTGTGCTCTAGTACCACTGACCACAGAGAAGCAGAAGGATAACAAAAGGTGGTGTGGTGAGGGAAGCTCTTGCTAAATAACCAGCTACATTTTTAATTGTTGGTATAGAAAGAAAATGGTATGTCTTAAATAACATGTCTAGAAGAATAACTGTATTTGTAAAGAGAATAGCTTTAAGCCATGTATATTCAGTTTGTTTTCTGCCTGTGTCAGGGATCTTCTTTAAAATTACTGAACAATTCAGACCTAGAGTAAGCAGGTGCAATTCCATTGACAGCATTGAAGTTACACCCAAATTCCTCAGGTCTGAATTTGATCCAGTGTCATCTAGCACCACGTGGTCAGACTAGAAGAAGGATATCCTTTGGCCTTTATCTAAGTTAGCAATATACATTTTGCAGCATGGCTCACACATCATTTTGCATTTTCATTTGAGTACAATAATGGGATTGACACTGTAAAGCAATTCCAGGAACTGTCTAGAATTAGACAAATACTAAATGTTCAGACAAAAAAAAATAGTTTGGAAATAGCATGTATATCCGTTAAACAAGGACATCCTGTGGTCATTTAAGTTAATCTTATGAAAGGTAAATATTCCTTTTAGATACATTGAATAGTATGTTAAGTACATATTTTTCTGCTATTTCATGAACCACATAATTTGGTTAGTCATTACTTCTTCCTTCTCACATCATATCTAAAATGTATTAAAATATGAAGTTCTAACCAGTTAATGTTTTCTGAATGTATCTTTAAATCAATTCTAAAAATCCACTTCTACCGCATCACCTACAAAAAAGTGTGTGTCTATTTAAAAAGCCAGAACAAAACATTTGAACTATCAAGATGTATGCATGCCTACTATGAGTAACCAGGTAATTATATAGGGCCTGTGAACCTTCATTAGGAAGGCTAGTAAGGAGACACAGGGTCTGGTGTTTTTGAAATACTGTTTGCGTCCATGTCCTCTTATTTGGATTACATGGTTTTGCACTTCACCCAATGATTAACTGAGATTGGAGTATGGATGAATGAGTTGGCTGAAGAAGCTCAACCTAGATAAAACCAAAGTAAAGATGGCAACAACTAGAGAAAGTGGCAGAAGCACTATTAGTCTCTGACTGAGGGAGTTTGCCATTTGGTCTCCAGAGTTTTCCACTTAGAAGTGATTTTAGACCTCCAGCTCTGTTAGATAATTATATTATTGCAGTAACCTGGTAAAGTTTCTAAAAAATGTGCATGTCAGGACATGGTCATCTTTTCTTTCAGATACAGACCATGCCACTGTTATGCATGCCTTTGTTATGTCAAGATCAGATTATTGCCATGCACTCTACATCAAGCTGTACTTTAAAACCATTCAGAGATTAAATGTGGTACAGAATGCAGCAGCTCATTTATTAAGCAGGGCACCTCCCCACACATATATGACATAAGTGCTAAGAAGAGGTCTGCACTGGCTGCCTGTTGGTCTCCAGGTAGAGCTTAAGGTATTAATCATAACCCAAGAAATCTCTAACTACCTGAGAGACTATCTTCAGCTCTATGACATACTGCTCCAGTTGCATTCTGCAGAGATGTGCAAATTGGATTTCCCTTGTTATAAAAGAGGGAGCTGCCAACAGGGCATTCTCCACAAGGGCCCTATGCCTCTGGAACTTGTCCTCCCCTTTGATCCTGTACTGTATCCCTAATCCATGTCTTTCCTCATCCTTCCCCTTCTGAGCACGCATCATATTCTCATGTCTCCTTTTAGACCCTGAATCTGTAATAAGCTTCCTTATGTGGAATCTTGTGCCTTCATGGACACCCTCTGAAGTCAATGTGTATATATAGTTTCAGGGTTGGAGAATAATGGCCTATTTCTTCCTCTTACACTTTGTCAGCATCACTCCCTCTTTTATACTATATATATATATACACAATACCATTTCTAGTTTCAGAGGATTGTCTCCCCTCCAGTCTTGTTATAAAGGCTTGTTCTGATCAGAATGCTTCTTTCATCATTCTGTCTTCCCAGTTAATTGTAAAGTTTGTGATCACTCCAGAAATTGTTAACCAATGCTCCTGAGGGAAACTGTTAACCTATAAATAATCACAGAATAGTAAAAACTTTTAGAGCAGCGGTTCTCAACCCATGGCCTGCGGGCTGCATGCGGCCCAGTTAGCACACAGTTGTGGCCCAACTCAGTTGTGCGCTAAAGGTGGGTGCCAGGGTTTACCAGGTTCCCAGCTGGCCAGCCCTGCAGGGTCGGGGGCCTGGGGTTCAGGGCAGCTGCCCGGCCCTGAAAACTCCAGGGTCCGGGGAAGCCATGCTGCAGTGCTCCTGGTCTCCGTGCTCACCCTGCGTGGCAGGGTCCAGGGCAGCCATGCGGCAGGGATCTGGGGCAGGCAGCTGCCCCACTCCACAGGGTCTGGGGCTCTTGGCCAGCCCCATGATCTGTGGGGGCCATGTGCGAGGCAGTCAGCCCACCCCGTGTAGTGGGGTCCAGGGAAGCCATCTGTCCCCACAAGCTCCGGGTTCCAGGGCAGTCGCGCGGCAGGAGTCTGGGGACCAGAGTCCAGGGCTCTCAGCTGGTCCCACAAGCTCCAGGGGCCAGGGCAGCTGCCCGGCCTGGGCCAGGGCAATCACGCGGCGGAGTCTGGGCAGTTGACCCGCCCTGTGTGGGGGAGTCCGGGGCTGCTGGCCTGCCCTGTGAGCTCCTGGGGCAGCTGACCTACAGGGTCCAGGGCTGCCAGCTCACCCCGCAGGGTCCAGGACAGCCACGCGGCAGGGGTCTGGCCAGCCCTGCACAGCAGAGGCCCAGGGCAGGCAGCCAGATGGCCCTGCGCAGTGGGGGTTCAGGGTCAGGGTCCGGGCTGCCGATGCCCTGCCACCCGGCCCCTGCGGCCCAGGTAACATATTGTTGGACGCATATGCCAACCACAATGTGTAATCAGTTGAGAACCACTGCTTTAGAGAGAGACAGGATCCATGGAGGCCAAACATGTTCACAAAACCAACTTGGAAACATAGTAGTTTTGTGTGAGTAAAGTTTCCCTCTAGTGGCAAGAAACATACTACATTGAGACCAGATAAGGGAGCACTCTTTTAGCTGTGTTTTTGAAGCTCAAGGACCAGTACACTTATTGTGTTTTCCCTGTGAGGGAGTGGAAGTAGTCTGTGTGTTTTATCTTTGTGTGTCTGTAGCAAGTATATTCACTACCTCCTGCTGCAGTATCTTGATTTTTTTTAACAACTTATACTTTAGGTAACTTAACCAAAAAGTTAAGGTGCTCAGCAAACACTTAAACCCCTACTGTGATAAAAATGATATTGCTAAATTTTCAGCTGTTGTCATATGAATGCCCCAACATTCATGTATTGTAAATGTTATTTCTCTGGACACTGGGTCTAAAGTATCTCAACATGCATATGTGAACATTTTCCAATCAGTGACTGTTGTGACCTGCTGTGCTGAAGTTTGCTGGACAGTCTGCCCATGTTATTTGTGAGTGAGATGTACCACTAGTCGCAGGTACTCCCTGGTTTGCCATTTGTTGTCACTAAGGTATGAGAAAAATCTCCTGGAACCCCATCTATTTGAAGCCCTACAATTTACACTCATGAAATTACTAGGATCAAAACTAAATTCAGCAAATTGTTCCACCGTAACCAGCCCACTTCCTTAGTCTGTTTCAAGGCACCTAATTCCAAATCTTTTTGCATAGTGACCTTATTTGCTGGGAATAAGATATGTAGTGCAAATCTAGAATGATTTTGTTCAGTATTTAGCTTCTCTTCTCTTTTCAGGAAAAGTGTGTTATAAAACATGCTATATAAGTAGATGTAAAAAAATTAATACAAATGTAAGCCTCCTGAACTCCCTTTTCCCTTAGACTTTCTTTCCATGGGACCTTACCTACCATTTCTCCTAATCTGTTAAAGTCTACATTTTTGGAGTCCATTGTCCTTATTTTGCTGCTGTCACTCCTTTTTTTCTTAGAATCATGAAGCCTATCATTTCATCATAATTTTTGCCCAAATTGCCTTCCACCTTCAGATTTGCAACCAATTCCTCCCTGTTAGTCAGAATCAAATCTAAAATGGCTGTCCTTTGGTAAATGGCAACATACTGAATAGGAAATTGCAAGGGATCTTTTTGCTCCTGGTCACATTAGAACAGTCATTAACACTCCTGAAGAGGTGGTAAACATCAGGTTTATTAAATTTGCTATTTGCAGATTAACTTAATTTAAGAGATGCTGCAAGCACCCCAAAGGACTGAGACTTTGCCTGGTTGTTGTATGAAAGCACAAGGTGAAGGGAAGGCTCAAAGAATCATCCTCCCGTTACCACCATCCCAATACCCCACCGTATGTGCAGGGAACAACTGCATTCCCTCTTCTCACCCCCCTGAAGTGTTTTCCACCCCAAAGAGAGCTGGAAAGAGGCATAATAGAGGCACTGCTCTCCATACAAGCCTATGCCTTAAATGCACAGACTGACTTCTAGATGAACTATGTAGGCTGAGAATTATTCTTTTAAATTCAGATTGAGGAGAAATAAATATAAGCTAATATATCTGAGGAAAATAATTTAAATTATTTTGTAATTAAAGTATTCTCCATTGGCATCCTGGGGTGGGCATGTCACATTTGCTTCCCCAGTTTCAGCATCTCCATAAAATTCTGAATACATTTGACATAGCAAAGGTCAAAAAAGGGCTATCTTCTATTGTTGCTGCTGAGATCTCTGGGTTCTACACCACATGACACACAATTATTTTAAAACAGTGAGCCCCCCCAGAAAAACAGAACTCATAAAAGCACCATGCCTCACCTCCAGAAGTCATAATTGGTGTAAGCCCATAGACTATGCTGGAGGAATTTATAACTTTGTTGAGACCTCTGTGATAAATAAATTAAGAGTGTGTGTGTTGGGGTGGGGGGGGCTAGCTCCCTTTGATGGACACCCAGCTAGCCAGTTAGCTATAAAATCCCTCTTGGTAGCTGTTCTCTGCTTGCTTTACCTGCAAAGGGTTAAAAGTCCCTGAGATAAAGAAAAGGAAGTGGGCACCTGACCAAAAGCACCAATGGGAAGGTAGAACTTTTTAAAATTGAGAAAGAAACTTTCCCTTTGTCTGTTGTTCTCCGGAGAAGGAGAGATGGAGCAGAAATGCTGTGTAAGGCTTGAACCAGGTATAAAAATTCATCTTCCATACCTAGAAGAAATCATTGGACAGGGCATGTTTAAATAGACACGATTAGGTTTATTTTTTTATTTTGGCTTGTGGATCTCCTCTGCTAAGCCCAGGTGCTTTTGTTTTGCTTGTAACCTTTAAGCTGACCCTCAAGAGAGCTATCTTCATTTTTGTAATTTGTTTCTTTTAAGATCTAGCAAAAAGCCTAAGTTCCAAATGTATTTCCTTTATTTTTGTTTTTAATAAATTTTACCTTTTTTAAGAACAGGATTGGATTTTTGGTGTCCTAAGAGGTTTGTGCATGTTGTTTGATTAGCTGGTAGCAACAGCTAATTTCCTTTGTTTTCTTTCTCAGCTCTTCCCCAGAGGGGTGTGTGTGAAAGGGCTTGAGGGTGCCCCACAGGGAGGAATTCCCAAGTGCTCCTTCCTGGGTCCAAGGGGCTTTTTTGCATTTGGTTGGTGGCAGAGTTTACCAAGCCAAGGTCAGAAAAAAGCTGTAACCTTGGGAGTTTAATAGAAGCCTGGAGTGGCAAGTATTAATTTTTAAAATCCTTGCGGGCCCCCTTGACATGGTGGCAGTGGTGGGACTTGGTAGCTGTTCTCCGCCCCATCCAACCCCCCACTCCTTCTTGACTGCCCCTCCAGGACCCCTACACGCATTCAATCCTCTGTTCCCTCCCAACCACCCTGACTCCTATCCACAACCCTGACCACCACCCCAAACACCCCTGCCCTCTCTCCAACCCCCCTGGAGCACCAGTGGCTGGCGGTGCTGTTGCCCGGCTGGAGCTGGGCCACGCTGCCGCCGCCACCACCACGCAAAATAGAGCACCTGGTTGGGGTGTAGGAGGGGATTCAGGGTGTGGGCTCCAGGAGGGAGTTTGGGTGTGGGAGGGGCCTCCGGGCTGGGACAGGGCATTGGGGTGCAGGAGGGGGCTCAGGGATGGAACAGGGGGTTGGAGTGCAGGAGTGGATTCAGGGTACAGGCTTCAGCCAGGTGGCACTTACCTTGGGTGGCTCCCAGAAGTGGCAGCATGTCTGGCAGCAGCTCCTAGGCTCATGGGTGGCCAGGAGGCTGTGTGCACTAGTTCCACCAATGGGAGCTGCAGAGTCAGTGCTTGGGGCAGGAGCAGCGTGCAGAGAGTCCCTGGCCACACCTCCGCCTAGGAGCCACTGCCGGACATGCTGGCCACTTCCGGGAACGGTGCAGAGCCAGGGCAGGTAATAAACCTGCCTTAGCTCCGCTGCACCGCCAGACTTTAAGCAGCCTAAAATCTCCTGGATTGGCTTCAGTAGCATCCAGGAGATCAAGCCTGATTCCAGGAGACTTCTAGCCAACCGGGGAGGGTTGGCAACCCTAGGTGCAAAGGATGGGCCCAACCCGGCTCCACCCACCAGTGGGCAAAGGGGGTCTCTCCCCTACAGGCTATGAGAGAGGCCACTCCACCACACTACAGTCAATGGACTTTGGAATTATATTGGTGTAAACAAGAGGAATCTTGGAATCTTCCTCATAATCTCTACCTGGGCCTCTGTAGGAGCTGCACCGGCACAGGGTGCAGTGAGAATGTACTGAATCAGCCAGTGACTCCCAGCCTCCCCAGGTTTTATGGCTATACTGGCTGCTTGTGGGCTGTCTTGCACTTTTTACTGTTACAACCCCATCCCCATGATGGTCTTTCTGTTGGGGAAGCACTGTACTCTGATCCCACAAAGACAGATGCACAGGACGGAGGCAGATGTTCTTCAAAAGGGTGGTGGGAGGGGGAATCAAGAACTGTATGCACATCTGGTACAATGACAACATGTGATTAAATAAAATGCTCACTATTAATCTGTTATGGATGCTGCCATTTCCAGAGTTTTCTTTTTCTGTGACATCCCACAGCCAGAAACACAACACAACAAAAGTGGACAAAACCCCTTCAAGATCAATTTAAGACAAAACACTAAAAAGTGTTTCCCCAACACACTAACAGTAATCTATGTATCTATTTCCACCGTTGTGTTGTACCTTCATTCTTCCTCAAGACATTTATTGACAAGTGCGCAGAATTTAATTTCTATATCAAACATTCAGATCAAATAAGGCATGAATTATGTTTTGCCCAAGGCTTTGAGGGGTCACCCCACATCCTGAGAATAGTCAGTATAAAGAGGTGGGCCACCTCTATAACCTTTGACACTACTTCACATTATATACACTAGTCACCGTTGTTTTCATTATATGGTCTTCATCCAGAGCCTGAACTCTGGTTGACTGTGAAGTTTACATACGAAGAAAAACAGGCAAACAGCTGCTTACATAGGAAGAAAAACAGGCAAGCAAGCAGAGATCAAACAGCTCTGAAGGAATTAAAAAAAATCTACAGATACTCTTATCTTTTACTTTGTATTTACCAATACATTAACAGTTGTATATATGCATATAGTCAAATATAATTACATACAAAAATCTCCTATTTTTTAAGGTTTGCAAAGTCAAGCACTTGAAAGTTAGAAAATGCCAGATTTAAGGTTGCTATGCAGTCTTAATTCTGCCCATTAGTATGTCCAGCCTGTGAAGTGAATGAGGCTAGGGTCTGTGAGGAAATAGTATGTGATCATGTCACTAAAGGCTATACCACAATGCATATGTACCTCCACCAAAAGGTGTGAGCTTTCTAGTTTATCTCTTCAAGAGGTGTATGGTAGGTATAAATACTTCTCTCTCTCTCTCTTTCTCTCTCTCTCACACACACAGGATAGGGTTCTAACACACTACTGCTCTTCACTTAAGCTTGATAAATAAGGAAGTACAGATCGTTTAGGAAAAAATAAATATCCTGAATCCAATGCCCCTCACTCTGGCCCACCCCTCCCTCAGGAGTCTGTTGGGGACCATCTGCTTTCAGGTAGGCAGGATTCCCTCCTAGCTTCCCTCACATTGAGCTGGTGAAAAAAGGCTAATAGGTCAGCTGTTACCCAAACTTCCTATGTGTGCCCTATGTCTTCCCCTTGTGAGTCCTTTTATAACCTTCCAGTCCCTCTGAAAGGTGTCTACTGCATCAGCCTCCTCAGGTGATCCCAGATCTCTTCCGGGTGACCCCTCATGTTGATAAACCAGTTTTCCTTGTTTGGAGCCAGTAGTCTTTAAGGTGCCACAAGTACTCCTGTTCTTTTTGCGGATACAGACTAACACGGCTGCTACTCTGAAATCTATTATTTAGGTTATTTGTAGTTTAATAGAGGACTGTCCCAAGTTAACAACCTTCTATTGTCAGCTCTTTATCACTGTGCCTTGAAATTTCAGTCCAACAGGGAGGTAAAAGTACATTAGGAAAGGCAACTAGCTCCCACATTCAAAATAGAGTTTGTAATTTCATAAAGATACCTACAAAGAGTTCATAATCTCACACAGAAGACATTTTAGACAGATTTCTAAGTAGTGTATGTTTGTCACTGGTCCAGGTGCTGGGTCTGTGGAGTGTTTGGGGGCACATGGTCCAGTTCCGGCTTCCCCTGTTTCCCCACTAAAGCTGCTCCAGCAACAATGAGGAGTTCCCAGTGCAGCGAAAGCCTAGCTCTTTAAAATGTTCATGTTACTTATTATTTTAGCATGCTGCCAAAACTTTCCTGAGGAACACCAGCAAGAGAAGGGAAATCGTGATTTTTAACAGTCTATATTTCAGCCAAATCTGAACCGAAACTCATGGAACAAAGAAAAGTTACTTATCTTGCCCAAAGCCTTCTAAAAAATTTGAGGGGTTAGAGCTTTCCCCAAAAATGTCAAATATCTTTTTTAATGGAAAGTGTTAGGCAACCTAAGTATACATAAATAACCTACATTGAATTGTAATTATCTGCAATTTAGTGCACTTGCTGAAAGAATAGGAAGTTTTTCCATGCTTACCTAAAAACTTCCTGTCTTTGAGTGGAAGGCCCTAGATCCATTACAATGGGTACTTCAGCCTGTTTGCAGCTTGGGGGCAAAACCAGACCTGTTAGTTACTGTCAGCAGGAGAATGCCCCACCTCCTGAAGTCCCCTCTAGTTGAGATAACTTCCACAGGAAGGATAATTAAAATCTATTTATTAAATTACAGATTGTGTTAAATATACTTTGAGGAAAAACAACAATTTATCCTACTGCAGAGCATGGTAAATTCCACCTCATGACAAGAAACCCCAAACTCAATTTCCATCTCTGTTCTGGGCATGGTTTGGCTACAGAGCAGCTGGATGTTGTTCCAGGTTATGTATCGGATATAGGGTTATGTATCGGAGATGCCGGGAAGACTAATGAGGTAGGGAACTGATGATGAGTTCCAGGGGACCATGGGTTAATTAGGGAGCATCCTCCAGTAGCGCCCGCTTGAGGAAAGTGAGAAAGGCGAGTGTGATGTTGCACCCCATAATGTTTCATGGGAATATACTTATGAATGTATATATGACATAACTGGGATATGCTTTATGCTACATATGACATGTAATATATCTATGTAAAGGTTATGATCTACTGAACATATTCATTCTATTTGTGTGCATGTGTCATTGTTGTATTTGAAGTTATGAATATTGGCTGTATACTTGTTTGATTTTAAATAGCCTTAGTAAGGCATTTGGTCAGTTTCTTCAGAAAGGAATTTGCAAGTTAAGTGCCCAATCAAGAAACACTTAATGGACACTGGATCTTGGAAGGCTCCAATCCACATAAGAAATCTGCTTGAGGACGTTCAAGGAAGCATGTGAACCATGGCTGCTACCTGTAAGTTCTGAGTCATGCATGGACACGTGACTTGCCCATGGGACTCCAAAACTCCATCTTGTAACTGGGATTCTACACAGGGGGAGGGAGGGGTGTCCATCCACAAGAGAAAGTCTATTTAAACCCCTGGAAGACCCTTCCATTTTGTCTTCAGCTGGCTCAAGAGATAGCCTCTCTACCCCAAAGGATACCTGAAAGAAACTTGAACAAAGGACAGTAACCACAGGGGGGTGCGAGTGATTGCTGGACCCAGACTAGAAGGAAACTAGACTGTAAAAGGAAGCTTACTGGAACACCTCTGAGGGTGAGGTTTTATCTGTATTCAGTTTTCTTACTGTATTAGGCACAGACTTGCGTATTTTATTTTGTTTGGTAATTTACTTTGTTCTGTCTGTTCCTACTTGGAACCACTTAAATCCTACTTTCTGTATTTAATAAAATCTTTTTACTTATTATTTAACCCAGAGTATGTATTAATACCGGAGGGGGACAAATAGCTGTGCATCTCTCTCTATCAGTGTTATAGAGGGCAAACAATTTATGAGTTTACCCTGCATAAGCTTTACACAGGGTAAAATAGATTTATTTGGGGTTTGGACCCCATTGGGAGCTGGGCATCTGGGTGTTAGAGACAAGAACACTTCTTAAGCTGCTTTCAGTTAAGCCTGCAATTTGTGGGATGTGGTTCAGACCTGGGTCTGTGTTTGTAGCCAGCAAGCGTGTCTGGCACAAACAGGCAGGGTTTTGGAGTCTCAAATTAGCAGGGAAAGCAGGGGCAAAAGTAGTCTTGGCACATCAGTTGGCAGTCCTAAGGGGGTTTCTGTGATCCAACCTGTCACAGCGGAAGCCAAGGCTGCACTCACTTCCTGAATCACATGACGGGGGATGTGCTGGGTAGACAACCCCATGCACTGGCTGAGCACTGCAGGGTCCACCCAGTCCTTCCGATTATAATCCAGCAAGTCTCTGAGTCTGGTGGTATCAGCCAGGACCAGCCTCCAGTACTGGGAAGTTTTGTAGTGAATGATGCAGGGGTTTGTAGGAAGAGAAAAGAAGATCTCATGGTTAAGGCTGTTGAATGCTGCCCTGGAGAACTGAATTATATCCCTGCTGTTGCCACAGAGTTCCTGTGTGGTGCTGTGCAAGTCACAAACCAAACTTTTCACAGGTGGTCACTAGTTGTGTGTTCCTCATTTTCTGGGCGCCCAACTTGAGTCCCTGTTTTGCAGAATTGCTGAGCGCTCGTAACTGCAATTGAAATCAATGGGAGCCGTGCTTTGAATAGACAGCATGCTAGATAATGCCAAGTACTCTGAAAAATCAGGTCCTAGATATCCCAAATTGGGCACCCAAAATTAGTGGAAACTTTTTACCTCGGGTCTCTGTACCTCAGCCCCCCACCAGTAAAATGGGGATAATATCCCCTCACCTCACAAGGATGTTGTGAAGGTAAATTAATGTTTGTGAAGCACTCGGCTACTATAGTGATAAGTACCATAGAAATGCCTAGGAAGAAATTAATAAATCTGTCTTCTGATAATAGAGCTTGCGCCACTGGCAGATCAGGCATAATGTATCTCAACTCCACCAGAGCCCTCCTACTCATGTCCTGACACTTCCTGCTCCCTGACACTCCCTTAGACTGTGGGATAGGTGAGAGCAGCTGGGGTAGTAGGTGGCTATCCCACTTCAGCCACATTTATACCAGCAGAGGCTTCCTCTGCACAGGCGGAATTCTAACTGTGGGAATCTCAGGCCAGTTTGAGTTCACTGGCACAGCATAAGTGGAACAGAGTAACCTGGCAGACTGAACAATCTCTCCCTTAGGAACACTGAAATATGAATGTTAACTTCATTGCCTTGGGTTTTTCTGTCTTGTTTGGTTACTTATACCATACACTAACTCTAGCATCTGGAGCCACTTTGAGCAGCAGAAGGAAACATTTTCCTCTGATGGAAGCAGAATATTTTCTAAGTAGCTATATCAATAAATCATCAAATGAAAGATTTATCTTAATATAGCTACCTGGCCTGCACCCATTAATTCCAGTTAATACATTCAACTCAAGTTAAAGATGTAAACTGATTCCTGGACTTGCCCCCTAACACCTCAGCCCCCTGCCCCCCACCTTCACTATTCATTAACCTAGTGTCTTTATCTGAAGGCTGAAAACACAAAAGAAACAAACATTGGTTAATTAGTTTTCCACCTGGGGAAAGCAAACAAAGCTGATCTCCAGGCCTGGGGACACTTGAAGGGCAAGCCCCCTCCCCCCCCCCCGGGAATATGAGAGCAATGGTCAAAGTTGAAGAGGTGACCCTATCCAAAGGGGGCTGGGGAGGGAGGCAACATTTTCAGATACACCACTTTGCTGCTGTCAGATCCATTGGGGGTTGCTGCCTGAATAACTTCATAAGCCCACATTGGTAGTTTACGTGGTATCCTTTAACAGCCATGGCCTTCACTGCCTCCAATTCCTGTCCCCCACATAAAAGACAGTGAGGATTTCAGTAGTGAGGAGGTAATTGAGCAGCCCTATAAACCTATGACCCAGACAGAATATTGGAAACAAATGTACATGCTGTAATATGAATTTAATTGGGGAGTGGTGAGGGAAGGTCCATCTTGATTTTGTCCCATTTAGCATGTGTACCCTTTTGTTCCCTATGTTTTGATTGGAGCTGGGATTAGAAATTGACCCGAACTAAAACGCCAGATTTAACTCCCTAGTCCCAATCACTGTTGAAAATTTTAAGTCCAAATTTGTATCAAACAGCTTTGGAGAAAGTTCAGATTGGATTTTGTATATGAACCCTTAGCTTCAAGCCCTTCTCTATCTAAAATTAACAGCCTCAATAATATAGTGCATACCAAACAAAAAAATCTTTGCACAGCATCATCATCAAGATATCACTGCAATGTTAAGACACAGTTAGTCAGAGGCAGTCTTTGTTAATTAACCGCTGCTATAGAGCTAGCACAGCACAGAACATTTTGTTTTCAAGTCCTATTAAAAACAGCTAAATTTTTGTTGGCAATGCAGATGTAGATTTAAATCTAAAAATAGATGTTCAGAAATCAGGAATTTATTTATTAGATTATAACAATTCTAAGACAAGTTTTCTCCATATCTCATTGAGATCCCACAAAATCCTCTACTTCCTCCTATTTTACTCTCCCACCTGCATTAAGTCACATTCCATCTGTCCCCACAAAGGTTCACAAATGGAGAAGAGCCCAGGGAGCATTCCCTACCCACTCTTGCACTCCCTGCCAGGGCCAGACACAGTCCCAGTCCTTGAACACAGGATGCACAAACACTGCTTGAGGCTGCCATGAACAGTGTCACTAGTCTTCTGAGAGGGAGGTGTGAGGTCATATACCCATTTTCCTGTCACACAACTAAGTGGCTTTGGCAGCGCATAGTGTCGTGGGGAGAACCCCATGTCCTTCAAGAGTTTGTAGCAGAGACTGCTTCATGTGTCTGCACTCCAGCATGTCACGGGGCTGTACTTTAAAGAAAAATCAAGTTCTAAAAATGTGGCCTCGTTTTCTTTTCATATGCACTTAAATAGGTATAAATAAGAAGTAACTCCATTGAAATTGATGGAAATGCACCAGTATAAGTGAAAGGAGAATCAGGCCCTCGCTATAAGCAGCATGTAATTCTATTATTTTTGAGACGGTACAGTGCTGTGAAGATATTAAAGTTCCTTATATTAACTGGCTTCAAAGATAATAAAGCTTTAATCATATATGCTGCACTGTAGCAGTGAAGTTTACTACTGATATGTACAACATACACATAAGTACATAAGTCGAGACTTTAGATTTAGTTTGGACCACACAAAAAATATCTTTTTAAATAACAATAATGTGAAGACAGATCTCATTCCAGAACAGATGAAGAGCTAATTTTTTCACTGATCCTAGATTTGGCTGACCTGACTTAATGTGACCCAAGACATTTCTTGTTGCTTTGGAAACTGCATCAACATACTTGGGCTGGAGATGTTACAGTTAGAGAGAAATTGGTGTTTCCACTAAAAGAAAACAAAAACCCCTCCTGTTTCTTTTTTAAATAGAAAACTAAAACAACAACAATTTTCTTTTAGGAATACGAGACTCATGTTGCAGCACTGTGCAAGAACAGTAATTATGAACAAAAAGGACAACAAATCAGAGTTATGCATTTGCTGGATATCATTGCCACAGGACCAGATCTTGTGAGATAAGTGCCCTCACTAGGAAGTAAACAGGAGTTGCGGGTACACCACACACTGCAACAGCTGAACAGCCCATGGCAGAATCAGGCCTGTGCCATGTGAAATACATTACTTACCTTCACTCAGATAGCTCCATTGTTTCCAGCATTCTGAAGTCTTTCCTCATAACAGTGTTCTCTGATATGAAAACAATCTCACCCCAGAAATACAGGACTCTAATACTTAATATGAATAGAACAGATCTCTGCTTTATATAGTGATTCTCATTCTTGACATCCGAAAAGGCTTTAAAAATATGTGTTAGATCAGGGGAGGGCAAACTTTTTGGCTTGAGAGACGCATTGGGTTTTAGAAATTGTATGGAGGGCTGGTTAGGGGAGGGGGTCGTGGCCTGGCCCCCGTCCCCGGGACTCCTGCCCCATCCAACCCCCCCTGTTCCCTGATAGCCCTCTGGGACCCCTGTCCCAACCACCCCCCCGCTCTCTGTTCCCTGACCACCCCCAGAACTCCTGCCTCTGACTGCCCCCTGCCGCCCTATCCAACCCCTCCTCTTATTCCTGACGGCCCCCCCAGAACCCCTGCCCCATCCAACCACCCCTTCTCCCTGTCCCCTGACTGCCCCGGGAACCCCTGCCCCTGACTGCCCCCCGCTGGCCCATCCAACCCCCACTCCTTTCTGACTGCCCCCCCCGGACCCTTGCCCCATCCAACCACCCCTTCTCCCTGTCCCCTGACTGCCTCCGGAACCCCTTCCCCTGACTGTCCCACACCGCCCCATCCAACCCCTCCTCTCATTCCTGATTGCTCCCTCAGGACCACTGCCCCCATTCAACCCCCCTGTTCCCTGCCCTCTGACCACCCAGACCCCTATCCAACCCCCCGGCTCCCTGCCCCATTACTGCGCTGCCTGGAGCACCGGTGGCTGGCGGCACTACAGCTGCACCGCCCAGCTGGAGCCAGCTATGCTGTCGCCACTGCACAGCACAGAGCACCAGAAGCCCCAGAAACTCGCAACCCTGCCGCCCAGAGCATTATGCTGGGAGCTGAGGCCTGCAGGGGAGGGGGAACAGCAGGAGAGGGGCCGGGGCTAGCCTCCCAGGCCAGGAGCTCAGGGGCCAGGCAGGAGGGTCCCGTGGACCAGATGTGGCCCGCGGGCCATAGTTTGTCCACCTCTGTGTTAGATACTAGTTTATTTAGGCACTTATCTGGGTCCTATCGCAATAGCATCCAATTGCCTCCCAAGTATTAAAAATTAGAGTTCACACACAGCCTTGGACACTAGAACGTATTTTGACGAGCAAGGGAATGTTGGCCAGGGTACAGTTAACCACCTTTGCTCCCTATTCAACCTAGAAGTAGAGCTGGGCCTTTGAAAAAAACTGTCCTTGAGATGTCAGCCACTGCTCAGATTTGCTGATGTCAACAGGGTCTAAACTCATCTCTCTTTAAAAGCTATTGGCTGTCAGCCAGTCCAATCACAGAGAAGATTGTTCTCTTTTTATTATTTTCCTAGTGTGGCATAAAAAAGACAAAGTTGCTTCTAACTTTATTGCAATTATGGTAATTTGGGACTGGGAAGGCTCAGCCTCTGTAGTTTGAGTACCTTACTGGAAAAATTGAGATGGAGTCAGTCTTTGAATACACTAGATATATCCCTTGTTTGTACCTACATTTGCTTTGGGATAAATAATTTCACTGAAGACGAGGAATTCCAGTTTAGGACAGCAATTGTAACAGTAAAGCCCCATTGCTCTAATTATTCTGCAGTACCAGCAGTGAGTCTGATCCCAAGTCCTGCTGTTAGACTGCCCCACAACTAAGTCATCTTGACATTGCAGAGATACATTTTATTTGGATTAGATATGGGGAATACTGTAAATATTTTACACTTCAGAGTCCTTTAATCTCATTTGTTTTGCAGGAAATGACCTTACAAGTCAAAAACACTGCAATGATGTAGCAAAGTCTTCTTTGGGAAATGGGTTCCTAAGCTTATGGCATGGAGCAGCTGTTGATCAGTGGGTAGGCCAGACTTCTTTACATTAGAAGTGAGTAAATTTTAGTCTCAAACCCTTTGAGTGGCTCAGACATGGTTTTGGAAGCTTCCTTAGTCATTGAGAAATGTGCTGCTATAATAAATCCCATATAAATAAATGATTGGGGTTACTCACACTTTAACTTCCACAGCACTGAGCACATGTAGCCTCTAATCCAGGGATGGCCAGAATCACTGACCCTCCGAGCCGCATAGGTCAATCTTCAGAAATTCAAGAGCCGGGGCACGGCTGCTGGGGCACGGCTGCTGGGGCTAACAAAGGTGCCTTCTGGGAACACAATGCAGATAGCAGTCTCTACCATTCAAAGAGGGGATATATCACTCACCAGTGCCCTCTAATATTAAGGCACGTTGACTAAGCCAAAGTGAGTCCTGCCCAGTGTTCCCTAAGCTAGAAGGTGGTTGTGATAGGGCATCAAGGGGTCAAAGCCTCTAAAGTGTGCACAGGAGAAAGGGAACAGCGCAAGAGTCTCACAACTTGAGTGGGACATTCAGAGCCCTCTTCAGAAAAGTTTGCTCTTTTATCTGTTGGGAACAATTTTTTAAACAAAATATTTTTCTAAGGTTAAATCAAAATGTACTTTTACCGGTTGGCTCCTGGATTAATAATGCTGAAGATAAATGGGTTCCACAATTCTTTTAAAAGTTGATTTATGTAGCCCTAGAAGTTGCCATGGTGTTTTGGTCCCCACTGGAGATTGAAATGTATAGTGAAGTATTTATCACCTTCACATTACAGCTATGGATGACTTTTCCCTTGTGGCTTATTTTTTCTCATCAGTAATGATAGTCTATACTAGCGAGACTTAGTGTAATCATGTGGATAGGACAATGAGATGAGAGTTCAGAGACCAGTTCTGCCTCACTGGAGGAAGTTCCTTCCCCTCTCTGTGCTTGCAGGTGTATTCCACACTGGTCACTGTTTCTGAAATAAACATTAGGCCAGAATCTAAGCAAGTTAGGCCACTAGTTACATGAAAAGCATGCAAAAAACCCTCCATGTCTTGTAGGAAGTTGTGTTGGTAGTAATCAATGAATTACAACACACTTCTCTATAAATCAATACACAGGTATGTTATTTACCCTCTTTCTCCAGTAAGAAAGCACACCATGGTTACACCAGCCCTATTCCCACTCTTCACCAATAAATCCTACATTAAAATGGACAAGGCCAAATACAATATGGTTGAGCAACACTAGGTGTCACTATCATCCCATATTTAGATGTGTTTGCAGTCTATTAGATACTTTAATAGTTGACCATCTATGATCCAAAACTTTTTGCAAGAAATGTTGCGGCTATACAGGGCTGTAACATCTATAAAAACCAAACATGTTAGAAAAAGGTTTATTTACTAATAATTGTTGTTTGAGAGTTGCCCCTGCAAATCCACACTTATGAGAATCTAAGGCCTCTAGAATTGAGCTGCAGAACTCTATTTAAAAAAGCCATGTCTGCTGGGGGAGTGCAGGAGCGCTTTCACACTAGGATGACATTACAGATCCCTCTACATAAGCCTGACCACCTCAATTCCTTCCCCTTAGTCTGCAAAATCCTGAAATAGAATTTGGGGCCAATTTGGGCAATCTTGCCTGATGGTCAGAGAAGGAGATTGGCCTAATGCTTAGAACAGATGTATCCAGCTTTAAGGGCCAGTGCCCAAATCAGAAGCCAAGTTACCAAATCAAGGAAATAAGACAAAGCCAAGAACTAGGAGCCAAAGATCAGAGCCATGGTCAGAAGCCAAATACCAAATCCAGGGATTGAGTCAGAACTGAAAGCCAAGAATCAGGCACCAAGCTTCAGAGACAGAATATCAGCTGGAGCAAAGGGCCAAGAACAAACAGCTCAGGAGCAAGAACAGAAAGAGAGCAATAGACCTAGAACTCTACTGAATAGCCCTAGGCCTGCTGCAGAGTTTAAGAATGTGCCTGCTGGAGTCTTTAGCCAATCAGGGGGCCAGGTTCCTTAGCTGAATCAGCTGAAAGCAATGAGCTGGGTCTGGATTCAGCTGTGGATTCCTCACAAGAACTCTGAAGCAGAGGGGAAAGCACTGACACAACTCTTGGAGAACAGGAATTCTTAGTAAGTAATTCTTCAAGGACTTCTGTGTGTTCTTATTTATAAGAGATTATCAAGTTATGCCCCCATCAGAGGATGGTGGACAAGGAGTTGTAGGCAAAAATGGAGTGTTGTACCGCTTTCCCAAAATGAGTGTTGGTGCACGATGCTAAGTCAATGGAGTAATGTTGAATAAAAGCATGAACGAAACTTCACATTGCTGGTTTGTAAACTTCTACAATAGGAACCTGTCCTGGGTAAGCTGCAGAGGAAACTGTGACCCTAGCAGAGTGTGTCTTTAAGCCAAGAGATACTGGTTTTGTGGCTCAAGAGTAACAATGCTCAATATATCTCTCTTTCCAGTGGGAAAGCATTTGTTTATTAAGAGGTTTCCTCTTACACATCTCCCATAGGCAGCAAGTAATCAGTGTGATTTTTTTTTTAAAGACTAAGGCCTGGGCTACACAGGGGGGTTCGAAATAAGATACTTTGACTTCAACTATGCAAATAGCGTAGCTGAAGTTGCGTATCTTAGTTTGAACCCCGTCCCCCTGCAGTGTAGACCAGCCCTTAGTCCTCTCTAGGTAGTAGCACAGGACTTGTTTTACATCTAAGGAGTGCAAGGGGGACTTCCCTGGATGAGTATGAGGTCTGGGGAAGAAAACTAGGAGGGAGATATACTCTGATGGAAATCTGAGACCACTTTAGGCATAAAGCTGGGATGAGATCTCCTAACTATGTACTACTGTATATGACGGAAAGGCCATCAAGGCACTGAGCTGGCTAACCCTCCTAGCAGACGTAAGGGATGGAGTGGGGGTGGGGCCTAGGGCAGAGCTAGGAATCAAGGATCCCCCCCAGCACAGTAGAAAGCTGGTGCCTCTAATTCAAGCAGGAAAATTAAAATAAAGTGAGATTTACTCCATTACTGTAATTAACTGTGAGCTCAGTTTCATGGTATTTTATTTCTGATATAAATAATTTCCAAGCATTAAGAGAAAGGGGGCATGAAATTTATGTGGAACACATGTGACTTTGGGACTAGAATGAGGGCCATTTGAGAGGGAAAGCCCCAGGATCTAGATGAGTTCTTTTTTCAGTGCAGTTTCTTGTATTGTATTCATCACCATGGTAATCTGTGCCTGGACGAGAACTGGTCAGTTTGAGCGTGGGTGCTTGGATGGCTAAGTGTAAATGTAAGTGTGTGTGTGTGTTCCTGGCAGAGACTGGGTGTCTGGCTAGGTGGTGGATAAAATCACTGATGGTGGTCAGAAAGAAAGGGAAATAGAGGCTGTCAGTGGGGGATTAGGCAGCTACGGGGAGTTTGGGCTATAGGTAGGCCCTGCTTTAATATCTGGTCCTGGGTACTATACATTTTGGCTTCATCCCTGATTGAGAAATGAATGCATGGGCCAAGTTTAATGGATTTATTATAAAAGTAAGTCTTTGTGAATAAATTCTCAGATTAAATCATTGATCCAAGTTTCAGGACTGTCTGCTGTTTATTTAGAAATGAGTAATAATTGCTTATATTGTGTTTTTTTCTGTAACTGACTTTCTTGTTTTCTACACTGGAAAGAAAACACACACAATAGAACAAACAGCTAAGGAAGAAAAACATTATGCCCATAGATTAATTAGGGAGAAATTTGAAAAACAATGTGTACTACAATAGATGCTACTAGAGCTGTCCACAATTTTTCCAATTTTCAAGTGTCACCAAAACAAAATATATTTTTTTAAATCACAAAAATTGTCATCAGTTTTCTCAGCCAGGTCTAGATGCTACACTCCCTTCCATTCAGGAAAAAGGGCAGCTCCTGCCCATTTTGCTGTAAAAGCTAAATTCTCAGCACCCTGGAAATAAAGCCTGGCAGGGATATGAGTAGATTGCTACTAAACCAACCCTGCACTGGTCAGGCAGGGTTAACCAATGACTACCTACTACTTTGGGCCCAAGAGATCACGCCCCACCCCTGCTGGGCATGCTCCCAGTGGAGGGAGCATATAAAGGGAAGCAGCTCAGCTCAGGGTGGTGGGCTGGGTGAGGAGGAGACCAGATGTACAGCGTAGGTTCCTACAGAACTGCTGAGACTCGGGACCCTGATTATGCCACAGAGAACCAGTGGACTGCGGGGATTAAGGGGGACGCTGAATTGCTGCCAGCTGAAGAGACACCCAAGGCAGGCCTAAGGGTAGGAAGTGATCCGGGGATGTGTTGGGAGACATGAACCCCCTTTCAGGGTGATTGGTTTTGTAGGGTCCTGGGTTCCCCACACCTACCACTAGGGTGCCGGTGCCCTGAAAGGGTGGCTCAGCAAGCACCTGCCACTTGGCCTTGCCGTTGCTGCAGCGAGGGGGCGGCCCCTTTTGGACCCCTGTTGACCCTTTTGACACATCATCATTTTTTCCCTCCAAGATGTCTTCTCACCCTCAGAAACTGCTTCCTCCTCTCTCACAGTTTGTCATTGGACTGCCTTTCTACAGTATTTTTGTGTTATGTATGTCTTGACACCTCACCTAGACATTATGATTTTTCAGGTTAGCTGCTGCAGTACAGACTGTGTCATTGGGAACTAAAAGTACCTGTGAACATCATCTCTCTCTTTAATTGGTCAAGTATTTATTTTATTGGCAGACAGGTGTCAACTTGTGTGTTAAAGTGGAAGGAAAGTGTGCTTGGCAGTGATGTGACAAAGGACAGACTTCCTAGAGAAGAGAGGGCACTTACATTGTTATGCGTACTCCTAGTCTAACTTGTTGCTTGGCAGCTATATGCTTGTAAAACCATGAACATTTTTAAGTGCCTTATCCCAAGAGGCAGACATGAGCAAAGGCAGTGGAGAGACAATGTTTTTGATTGAAGTGTTTGGTCAAGCCAGATGGGTATCTGTTCTGATTATGTGCACCAGTAGTTAAATTGAAATATCAATAGGGAATCCCTTTATGCGTATGTTTGGTTTAATTTTTTTTTTGTTTGGACTTTACAGATTGTTAAATGGTACAAAGGGAATGCAGCCAGAGATTTTGCTGGTTTGTGTAATTTCAGTTGAACAAGAAAGGTGTAAATAAACTAGAAAACCCAGGGAGATTTGGCTTAGTCGGGACATCCTCTTTCTCTCCAGCTGCTCAGATCCTGGTGTTGGCATAATTGAAAATAATAATAAAAATGAACAGATTTAAGATTAGTTTGCTGGTGAATTAATATTTTTTGTAAAGTAAGAAAATTCACAGCATTGCTGCATTATTTTATATACTGATCCCCCCCCTCCCTTCTTTTTCATCTTGGACACAACTGCAGCCGCTCTTATAAATATTTCTAACCAGAAGTACAAATAGACAGGTTTCCTTCCCACCAGACAATAATAATAGTCCTGTGTTTTCAGCTGGGAGGAGGTACTGAGCATCATGTAAATAAAATGTGATCTGAAACCTCATGTTGCAGCCATCAGGATCAAACACTGTCTTGACATGTCTGTTCACTATCAAAGCTTAGTGGATTACTGCCTTAGTGTTCCCCCTGGATAGGCCTGAGTTCAAATCCTAGCTCAGGTCACTAGTGAAAGGATATTTAGTGTTCTTATTCTAGTTAACATACATTCATGTTACAGAGCCATACAATTTGGCACAAGTTATAGTCTCTCTGTCCAACAGAGATCCAGGAGTAACGTAGGAAGCACTGTTAAAGATTAGTACTCAAACACAGACGGTAGAGCACTGTCTGCTTGAACTTTGCCTGATTTAATGCAAGTAGGGTTGCCAGGCATCCAGTTTTCGACCGGAACACCTGGTCGAAAAGGGAGTGCCGACCGGGCCGTTAAAAGTCTGGTCGGCAGTGCAATGTGTGCCCAGGTCTAAGGCAGGCTCCCTGCCCCAGCCCAGAGCCCAGCGAAAAATCAAAACTAAAAGAACCCCAATATGCCTCTCTGTTTCCCTTTTACAGGTCCAGGTTCTTGGACTTGCTATCAGGGTCTGTCACCTGAGGAAGCAGCTCCTGTGTCCCACCCTCCCTTCACAAGTGTGGTGTAAGAAAGAAGAGGAGAAACAAAAATTATGTTTGAATCAGGTAAGTAGTGTAGTAAGGGTTGGTTACATGAAAGGGGTAAAGGGACAACCACAAGCAAACACATAAAAACCCAGCAAACGGTGGACTGCAACAAAGGAGCTTGAAGCTCAGGCCCAATATACCCTTCCCATGGCAACAATAACAAAACAAATCAAATCCCCTATATAGCTTGCTGCTACTGCGATATCACCTATGGGCAGGTCAGATGATAGTGAGCGGTGGGTCCAGGACCTACTACCCTCAGGCCAAATGCTGGCCTTTGGAGAGGAACACTGGATCTTGGCTGCTGGATGGTGACAAGCTGGTGGACCACAGGACCCTGGATGGCAGGTAAGTTGATGGTGTCACTGGATCCTTCACAGCTCTTGATCCGGAGACCCACACAAAAGCCCGACCGCACATGGCTGCCTCCTGGACGGACAGCCCTGTGATGACATGGCATAGTTCCTTATAAAGAGTGAGTGGTGGGAAAGTTCTGAGGGGACGGCAGTTACAAGCCAGTCCCAGCTGGTTTGAATCAGCTCTGGAGATGCAAATACACATACAAAATTAAAAGCCACATTTTGAAAGTTTGACCGTGTTTTATTAAATTAAAAATGCTCTTAGTGAAAAACAAAACCCAAACCAATGCTATCAGTTCAACACACAGGAACAAGCCAGTGTGGTTTCTAGTTATAGAATGAGAAAACAAAGCCATTTTTAAGATGGTAAAAATGTCCTGTGTCCATTTATAACCTTTGAACTATGACCATGAGTGTTGATATATTATCTAGGTCAGGGGTCCCCAACGTGGTGCCCGTGGGCACCATCGTGCCTGCCGGGGCATCTAAGTGTGCCTGCGTACTGGCCGGCGGACAAGCATCTGCCGAAATGCCGCTGACAAGCTGCGTCATCCAGAGGCATCGCTGCCGAAATGCCACTGATTTTCATCAGTATTTCGGTGGCGATGCCTCTGGCTGACGCTGCTTGTTGGCGGCGACGCCTATTGACATTGCCGCTTGTTGGCAGAATTTCGGTGGATGCTCGTCTGCCGCCAGAGTCCTCTGTGGCTCGTTGTCTGGTGCCCGCCAGACGAAAAAGGTTGGGGACCACTGACCTAGGTGATTTGGGATCTCTATTTTTCAGCTTTAAAACATGCAATTGCTGAAGTTTCAAATCTAACATGGATCCAGGACTACCTTCTGTGCTATTGTTACTACATATATTCCCTTTATTTAGTTAATTAGCAGTGAATCACTAACAGTAGAATACAGTACTGTTTAATAAAGAGAGACAGTGAGCCACTCTCTAGCCTCATTTGAAAATGGAAAAGCAAGTAAACTCACTGCCATTCACCTGTTAGGCTGAAGATAAACATCCCAACGAGAAGCTGCCAGTGTTGATATATTTACATACGAAGATTCACTGGTTTTATCGGACAGTGATAATAATTGAAGAGAGAGACCTTGTAAGTTTAGACTTTCAAAAACTCACTAGTTTTAATTTTGTTTTCTTTGGAGCTTTCTTCTCTTATTTTAATTAAACCTTCCTTAACCTGCTGGCTGAAGAACTAGGAACTTTTAATATTAACACTTACTTAAATTGCCTCTTGCTCTTTTCCAATCTATGACTAACACAAGTCACATGATAGGCCTCTTTGCAACATATGTGAGTAGTTTTTATGTCTGGCAAATAGGCATCAGCAAAGGGAATTATTTTTATATTCCTGTGGTAAATGATCACTGGTGTCACAAAAAAGTCAATTATAAATCCTTATTTCATCCTTAAACCATCAAACGAGGTTTCTTTAGATTAGGTGTTTGCCCATACAGCCATATGATTTAGTGATAATGGCTCAGGCAGCACAGTAAAGTGGAGTGGGGGAAGGTGGCTTTAAGCCATCTTTATGCCTTCTGAATTCTGAGCCCAGCTGGAGTTGTGGCAGACTCTGTACATTAGAGCAATTCCAAGGGGTGCTTTAGTTTATGGCAGCTTTGAACATCCCCCTATGGATGCTCAGCAACCCCCGAAGAGCTAAAGGGCATACCTGCTCACACCCATTCCGTCAGTCTCATGGTGCCCAAAGAAGCTCCCATCCCAGAGATAATCCCCAGAGAAGAGGAGAGGAAGGATTTAAGACAGTTGTGGGTGCTTTATGGCAGCTAATCAAGTGTGAAGGGGGCTACAGCAGAGGGGTGATATCAAAAGCAGGCATACAAAACAATCCAGTGGATTTAGATTACACGTGTCATGAGGTAATCTAAAATATTTAGGCAGCTAAGTCTCCATTTTAGGCTCACTGTCATCCACAAAACTCCTACTCATCTGCTGCCTAATACTGGAGACACCTAAATTCACTCAACTCAAATTATTGCACTAAGATTTCCCTTGGCACCTAAGTTTCTGGCTTTGGGCATGTGCACTGCTACCTGATTCACCTATTTCCTGCCTATGCCCCAATGAGATCCATGAACTGGGGGAAGATAGTCATTCACCACCTGTCTCGCATGCGAGTCCCAATCCAGTAAGGGTGCTCAGAGGCTACCTACGTGATCAAGTCCAAATCAAAATCTGGCTAGTGGTGGAGGCACTACCACTGTCAATCTTATAACTTCTAGCCCAGTAGTCGGTGCACTCACCTGAGACATAGGAGACCCAGGATTAATTCCTGCCTTTGCCTGAGGAGGAGAAAAGGGATTTGAACAGGGGTCAGGAGAGTCTCTAAGCAATGTGGTACAGGATATTCTGATGTGGGGCTTCCTCAATCTCTGCTGTTGAAGCTGTTCCACAGTTTCTTAAAGATTTATCCCAGAAAGAAACTCATAAGAGTATAAAATAATTGTATTATCTTGGAACAAGTAACAAAAACATTGTTCTCATATTTCTTTTGTTTGAATTCTATCCTCTGCCTTCTTTTTTGTGAGTGTTAATAATTCATATACATTGAATTCTGTCAGCCTGAAGCATTTTTTTTTAAACAAGCCAGTCAAGCTGCTTGATCTTATAATATAGCCTTAGGCTGTTTTTATCATTTTTTCCTTGGAAATTCTGTGGGGGGTAGGGTGAGATGATGTGTGTGGTGTATTTGCCTGGCCTCTGCTCTATGCCTCCCTTGCAGACAAGAGTTAAAACCTACATGGGAGCTTCTGAGGAGAAAAGATGGTAGTGCAAAAGCAACTATAAAGGAGAAGAGAAGAATGAGGCCCTCTGGATTTAAAATTCAGTTCCAGTGGTTTCTCCTGCTCAGTTTTCTGAACTAAACTCTAGCATTTATTGTCACATACCACCCAAAATATAGAAGGTGCTTTACAGAAAGAGCAAAGCCACACTTCTTGCCCCTAAAAACGTGTATATTAAATCTAGACACAAGACAGTGACTCGTTGGTACTATGTGGAGGAAGGGAGGATGAGGTTTACAGCAATAAAATTATGAAGTTGTTTAGTTTGCTATGTACATTTCATGATGCTTGCTTTTTATTTTTGTTATATATATTAAAAAAATCACTTTGTGATGAGCTGAGTTTGTTCCTAACATTATTAGTTCACTTATGTTTCACTTTCAGAGTATATAGACAACAAACAGACCCTGATTTATCACCATCAAGGTTATTTGGTGCCTGGTTAATTGAGCCACGTGAAGAAATGCCATCCTGTGTTGTTGTTGTTGTTGTTAATATATTATAAATCCGTATTACTGTAACACCCAGAAGCCCTAATCATAAACCAGCACCCTGTTGTGCTTGGTGCTGTACAGACACTAGAAAAAGACAGTCCCTATCCAGGACTGGATTTCCAATTAGGCACAGTAGGCACGTGCCTAGGTGCACCAGTGTTCTAGGGTGCCTTTCCCTCTCTAAAACTGTGTACAATACGAAGATCAGCTGTAGGCAGGGGGAGCACTGAAGATGCTGTGCTTAGGGGCACATAAGGTGTAAATCAGGCCCTATCCCTCTTTCAAGGCGCTTACAGTGTAAATAATCTCTTTTTCCTTCTTCAGCTGGTGGAAGGCAGACGGCTCTTGAGGGTGGCTGAAACCTAAACTAATCTCAGAAGGACTCTTATTGCAGATTCATCATGGTGAGTGCTTTCACATAATAAACTAAACACTTTCCTTCCTGCCCTCACAGGTCTGTATTCTGTGCCAGGCCCTGTCTATATTGAGGCTCATAATTAGGTTTGAAATAGTTTTCCAACCGTTTGTAACCAATCCTTGCCAGACACAACATGGAGGGGAAACGTCCAAGATGTGAGAGAGCACTTTTGTCAAAGCACATAAAATGACACCTCATTTCATGAATTAAATTGAAAGTGATTAACTGGATTATTTTTTTTAATCCATGAATGTCTTCATCTAAACGTTCCTTCCTTGTGGCTTTAAAAATCTATTTATCTTCTGCATTCAATTTCCACTTTATCTTTCCATGTATATTTTCTACTATACTTTGGCCACCTCTCTTAATACTTGCCCTGCCCTTCTCTCCTCTCTTTCCCCTCCATCAGCTGCACATTTTTGCCCCTTTTTCTTTCTACAATCATCTTCCCTCTCACACCTGCGTGTTTACCCATCTCGCTCATCTTCAGACATATCATATTTCCTCTCTGCCCTCCACAATTTGTCATGGTGTTTTAAAGGTATATAGAAATAACCTAGTACTTTCTGCATGTCGCTGTCTTCTCAATTATTCTGTAGCATGTACTGCATGACCTTCAATAGCAATAGCACTGTTTTGTCATCTGCCTACTCATATTGCTGAATCGTGGAGAAAATCTTTTTCTCCACTAGAAGAAGAGTAGTATAACTTGGCTGATACAGCATAATCACCACTCACCAGGATTCTGCTATCATCAAATGCCTATAAGATAGCTCACATACTCTGAATAAGAAACAACTTTGCAGATACCAGTTGAAAACTGGTGTTCTCCTGAACCTGGATAGAGAGTATTACAAACTCTTGTTTCACAACGCACTATTCATAAAGTATTTCTGACAAGTACAGTGCAGAATTCCTCTTTATCACCAGTTCCTGCTGCTTCTGGTGGCTAGGAAGACCACCTTGCATCTGGATCTCCTTAAGAAGATACCATGCCAAATAACAGAGAAGCAGCTGAAGTGGCTAAGATCTTACAAGATCTCATGATCATGATTGTCCTGTCCATGTTTTCACTGATCTGTGGAAATTCCTGACAGCTAGGATGAAGCAGCATGCCACATACAGAAAACTCCTGTTAGGTTACCTTTATCATATTTTAATAAATAGTCAAAACACGTGAGATTTAACTATTTAAACTTGAATAACAAGTTTCTCAGGTAAACTGAAAATTAATTTAAAATAAAAATTATAAAGCTTGGGAACTAACAAAATGTACAAACATCATCTGGCTGAGTATTACAGAGTGGAGCATTACACCTTCTCTCTGAGAAGAGTCAAAATGGCTTCTGCTAACCCTCCAGAGATTGTCAGAGCCTATCAGAGAACCAGAACTATATGAATTAAACCATGTGACCAGTTTCAATTAACCATACTCAAAAGTCACATCTAGATTAGACACCGTGGTGACAGGAACACTAGGTTGATTAGGTAGAAATCTCAAAAATGCACTGTGAAAATCTTATGCAAAATTTACACAAAGTGTCAAAACTTCATGCTCAACTTTGACAAGTTTTAACTAACAAAATTCTTTAGCACAAACTGCTCCTTTTATTCACAGTAGCTCTACAAATAAAAAAGGGGCAAGTTAAGCATTTTAATTTTCAGATCCAATATTTCAGAGCTCTACCTAATAGTCTGTAACAAAATTCTACTTCAAAAATATCAAACATCATGGAGAAAAGAAAAAGCCCAGAAGAGAGATTTGGTCATCAACTCTCCTGTGAACCCAGTCTCACACGTTCTACAGGTTCTTCTGGTTCAACCACCAACCTTGAGTTAGGGATGCTAACACCTTTTCTGTTGCTACTGGTATACTCACCAGCATATTCACTATCAAAAATCTCTCTTTTGCAAGATAGAGATGCCAGTTGCCAATTTGAGGAAAAAAGAGCTGTCATTACAGTGCAAACTATTGATTAGCCCAGCTGTAAAAAATGGGAGAATCTGAAAGTAATCTCTAGAGTCAGAAGGACTGGGAAATAGTCAGAGGCAATGGTCCATTGGGAGAGGAGGGACTGGCTCCAGCATAGTTATGGAAAATTACGTGACATTTTTCTTTCATTGAAATAGTTGTCCCAATAACTTTGTCCATTCTACAAAAATCTATCTACTGACTGGCTAGCAGCAAATACAGAACACACATTCTACATGTCTAAAACAGATAGGTTAACTGACTGTGTGCCACTGCAAAACCACCAGCAAAACATCTTACAGGCCAGTTGCTCAATTTAGGCTCTATTGCGAGAGTGATTCAGTGGAAAGAGAGATAAAGGAAGTATGTTAACATTCTCTCATCTTTCATCTTCATGTGTCTTATCTCATGTGACTATTTCTTTTCTCTGTGGCAGCAGTGTTGAACACTAATGCCAGAAACCTTGATGCAATAGACACTTCTTTAAAAAGTGTTTATTTTTAGAGGATTTTCAGTAATGCAGTAAGCACGGAAAAGCTGAGAAAGAATGACTTTGTAGTTAAGGCATTGGATTGGGATTTAGGAGATCTATGTTATTTTCCTAGTTCTGCCATAGACATCTAGTGTGACCTTGGACAAATCACATAATCTATATGTGCCTCAGTTCCCCATCTATGAAATCTGATTAATACTACTACTATTTCCCCCTCTCCTTTATCTGTTTTGTCTACATAGCATATAGGCTCTTTGGGGGCAAGGAACATCCCTTATGCATTTTGACATAGAGGTGCCTCTCAAAGTTACTGCAGTACTCTTAACATTAAGATTATATATAACAAATAGTAAATACAGAGTGCTGAAATTCATGCAGATCCACAAAGTTTGTTTAGATGCATCATACAAAGAATTATTGATCCTATGGAGCTTGATGATGATCTCAGCTACCTCATTTGTACTTTGACACTGATTTCAAACAGATGCAAAATCAGGTCCATGGAATGTGAATATTTAATGCAGGTCAAGGTTAATACGATTTTGGTAGATTAGTTAGAAAGGAGAACGAAAGTGAAACATTAGCATGCTTAGATTTTTTAGTATGGAAATCTAGAGTTCTAGTTCATATGCATCAAACAAAGCATAGCAGAGACTAATATTTTAATAGGACTGCAATACCTAACCTACCCCATCTGAGTACAGATGAGTCCAGTTATCAGTGAACGTTTGCATCATATCTTCATGTACCAGGTGGAAGGGATATTACATCATCTCTAGTTGAGATATAAATGTAAGCTCTAGCCCAGAGAGGGTTCTGAGCTGAACTCCTGATCAAAGTATTTTAGTTCAGAGGCCAGCAAGATTGGGAAACGTGCAGTTCACACACACAGCTCCACAGAGGAAGGGGAGTG
This sequence comes from Mauremys mutica, assembly GCF_020497125.1. NCBI lineage: Eukaryota > Metazoa > Chordata > Testudines > Geoemydidae > Mauremys > Mauremys mutica. Next base: position 85,057,514 of record NC_059073.1, on the reverse strand, counting down.
CTCTTTATTTTTATCCTGTTTGGCTCGTGTTGGCCAATTTTTGTGGAAATTAGTGCTTGGAAGGGATCTGGTTCCTGTTGATTTACAAATCCTCGGCTGGTAAGAATGAAACAGAGAAAAAGTGAGAAATTTAAAGAGGGGGCAAAAAACATCCAGTCATGAAGCTACAATACTACAGATGTGACATTTCTGCCTGGATAGTGTAGTTATAGGAAGGGTCCATCGATTTGGGGGCAAGATGAAATAGGAAGTAGTTGTGTGGAGGAATAAACTTATGGTGAATGAAAACTGGATCTTCTTTCCAAAAAAGCAAAACAAGAACAACTCAATTAAAAAAAAAAAAGTAAACCTGAGTAATATTGGAACATTCTAACTAGTGTAGTAAATACTGTTCAGTGATATTAACAATTTGCAGTGTTGATAGAGAAAAAAATTATGCTTCAGCACACACACTCCCACCCAGAACAGAGTTAAACATATTGCAAGTATTTTAGATTAGAATGGCACATACTCTATGCCTACAACTTATACTTTTCAGTTTCTATGCATTTGATCTTTTGTTAAGCAATGTAATTTTTGTAACATTTTAATTGTCTAAATGTCTTTCAATCTAGTTTCACATTACAACGTTATCTCCAGAGACAAACACAGATACTAATTAATTATACTTTACAGAATGCCACCACCACCATGGACATAAAGTGCTCAATTGCATGAGGGTCCTAACAATTTGTGCAGAGCTAATGAAGATATTTACTTGTAATTTTCCAGAAAACTCAGCTTGTACCCTAAGCATGTGAGTATGTGGAGTAACTCAGCTTGTACCCTAAGAGTATGTGGAGTAACTTTGATTAGGACAAATACTTGTTTTCATCCATAGCAAAGAAATTTTGGGCCCACTAAACTGAGTACTGACTACCCTTGCTGCAGATTAAGCTGATTACTTCTTGTCCTACCTTCAGTGGACATGGAGAACAATTGATCACCACTATCTTCTTTATAAGAGTCCTTAACATATTTGAAGATGGTTGGCAGGTCCCTCGTCAGTTCTCTTTTCTCAAGCCTAAACATGCCCAGTTTTTTTAACCTTTCCTCATAGTCAAGTTTTCTAACCCCCTTTTCATTTTAGTTTGATCTCCTCTGGACTCTCTCCAATTTGTCCATATCTAAACTGTGGCACTGGCACCCAGAACTGGACACACTACTCCAGCTGAGGTTTCACCAGTGCCACATAGAGTGGGACAATTATCTCCTGCATCTTACATATGACACTCCTATTAATACACCCAAAAATATTAGCCTTTTTCACAACTGAATTAGAGTGTTGACTCTCAATTTATGATTCATTATAACCGCCACTTTTGTAATGTGGCATTTATGCTTGGTGTTAACTAATAAATATACCTTGTTTCACAAAATGTAATTATATTGTGTGCACACAAGAGATAAAGTTAAAATTCAACTACACAAAGTTAAAAACATTTCAGCAGCACTATAATAGGATACTTATAAAAACTAAGATTAAAAAAAACGTATAATCCTGCTGCCAGATAGTGTCAGCAGCAACAAGGACTGGGGTCAATGTCTAGGGATTCCTCTTAAAATTACAAGACAGACTCCATCTCCCACTGATAGCTGGGAAATGCGCTAGACACTTCTAATAGGCAATACAGTACTTCCCCACCTGCAAGCACTGAATCTGTGTATGAAATAAATTTTTATTAAAGGGAGAGGGAACACAGCAACAATGATTAAGTATGCAAACAATAAGTAAAATACACATCCCACATTACCTTGAGCAGTAGTCCTTTGCGTCAGGATCCTACCTTGCAGGGTGAAAGTCCAATGGACAAATAGACAAGGTGAGTGAGATCTTTTATTGGCCCAAATAAAAGATATTACCTCACTCACCATGTCTCCCAAATATCCTGGGACCAACACAGCTACAGCAATACCGCATACAACAATGGACAAATGTCCCTTTAATGCACCACTCCCCCTTTCCCTCTGCTGTACCCCAATCATGGTGGTTGTCCCGGTGAGCAAAATCCCTGAGTCTAGGGGTGCATTCAGATGAACTGACCTCCAGCTGCCTCCACTGCTGTTGCTTTGCTGCCACTGCCTTTGACGCTTCTTGTTGCTATCTCTGCTGCTCTGCAATGTCCTTTGTCCAGTCTGGTCTTACAGCACCATAACCACCTAGCCCAGCTATCAGTAATCACAACTTTAGGATTTGCTGAGTAGAGGGTGCCTTTGATGCTTCTGCTGCATCTTTCACCATGCCACCTTTAGCTGTAATACTGCATTCTGATGTTCTACCACCTAGCCCAGTTCTTAGTTGTTTCAGACCTTAGTGATTTCGGTGGGTAGTAGAGAACCTCACTACTACTTCCTCTTCTGCATTGTCTTTCACCACAACCTAAGGCCCAGTTCCTAGATCAGCATAATCAGCTCTAGTAGTTACTAAGAGATGAGGTTCTGAAGTGATTCTAGTGAACTCTGCCTTAAAACACTAATGAAGACAAATCACATGAGAGCTAGAACCCTCGAACGCCAGGCAGAAACACTTGTCTATACCCCCACTGATTTTCAGTTGGATGTGGCTCACTACTCTATGCTTAGCAAGGGAAGTTAAAGTTATGGTGAACCCTCAATTGGGGCATATTAAATACAGTTCTGCTGTCCTTTAGTCATACAATAGGGGTAACAACATTTCATTACAGCTGCATCCATGACTTACATGAATTTTAACCTAAAACAGACAAAATCCACCACTTTGGAAAAGCAGGTATGTCAAGCAATCATCTTGGCAGAGCAGGTGTGTCTATGCAAATAAGGTTTGTTCATTAGGTCTTTTCCTCCAGTTCATCAATAGATGGCAGGAGAGAGCTCATTCAGACCTCCGGTTTACACGTTTACATATTAAAATCACATAGGTAGCGTGGTGTGCTTTGCAAATGATCCGGTGGCTATCACAGGTGAGTGTAGAGGTAGTCATGGTTCTCTTTGTTTTCCTTTGGAGTGGTAGGGGTAAGGGTTGATACCACGCTACCTTGTGGGGTGCAGGGAACAGCGACCATGGAGTCTTTCATGGATTTCACAGGCTGCTGTGTTTGGGATCTTTGGACATGTAATTTAGTAATATTCTGCAACATCAGTGTTTGTTACCTGATCAAAGACATAATATCATAGTGCACTTCCTGCTGCACCTCTCGGCCCATTTGACTCTCCCTCCAGCAGTTCTTAGTTCTCCCTGGTCTTGTACATTCAGCCCCTCCAGTCTCTCTGTTCACGGCTATAAACAACTGGCAGATCTCACATAGCATATCCTTCCTAGTTTGCTTCTTTTTTGGCCTGTGCGTCAGATGTTCAACTGGTGTGGAAGGGGCACCTTTCAAAAAGGCTGCTGATTAAAAAAACATGACCATGATTAGATGTGGACTGTTTTTTAATTTATTTTCAAACATTTTACAAATAAATTGGGGACTCTAAGATGAATGCCTTTGCTCACTAAATGCATGGATGGGCACCATTTTAAAAAATAAAAGAAAGGAGGGGGAAGAAAGGGAGTAGGTTTTGGTCATTGAAAAGGGAAACAAACAGGGTTATAAGGAATAATGCCTCTATATACTTACTGAGCTCCGGTCCCTTTTATCTGCTGTGCTCACCTGGCAGGCATGATTTGCATCTTCTTTGGCGTCCTGGCCTCCCTTCCCGGCTGCATACTGCAGGGCTCCCTGTACCTGGCTCATGCAAAGTGTCCACAGTTAGATTTGGAGGGCTGGCAGGGTCTCCGCCAAGTGTGGCATGCTATTAATTAGTGGCACGTCTGTGGGATGGCCTCAGCTTTGTTGTCTTCCCTTGCCTTCTGATATGCCTGCTAATGTTCCTTTTCTTTCACCCAGCACCGTTGTGCCCCTGGCTTAACATCCGCTTCACAATCTCCATGTAGATGTCTGAATTTCTTCAGCTGGCTTGACCACCCCCAGCTTCACATCTCACCTTTCCCCCTCCCACCTGAAAGGCTCTGACCAACCCCAGCTCCACCTCTCACCTGTCCCCCACAGACAGTCCCTGACCAACCCCAGCTCCACCTCTCACCACCACCACCACCAGACCAATCCCAGCTCCAACTTTCTTCCCTCCCCCCAACACGTCTTGACCAACCCCAGCTCCACCTCTCACCCTGCCCATAGGCCCTGACCAACCCCAGCTTAGGGATATCGGAGAAAAACTCAGTTCTTGCTTTTTCTTTGGGTGCAGCAAAATCAAATACTTTATTCTTTCTCTAGTAACTACAATAGAGGGACGGAGTGCCCTAGGACACAGGGTCGCCCCAGTCCCGGACAGGTCTCTCAACTGGTAAACAATTACAGCAAGCATTTATACCTTTGTTACAGACAATAACTAGCAATAATACAGACAATAATGAGCAACAATTGCATTTTGTTTATACATAAGCCATCCTGCTATCTTATTTTTCTCACTCCTAGGAGACACCAGTCTACATATTTGGTTATCAGTTGCAAGGTCGTAATAACTTTTAACACAGTTCTTTCCCTCTCACCTCACACTATCCTCGCTTCTACAAGTCTCATGTAATTAGGGTTACAGCTGGCCTAACTTTTGCTAACTGACTGACATGCATTAAAATCCCCTTCAAATCCTACTTAATTCTTTCCCTACTTCCACAGGGTTGCCAATTTTCTCATTTCAGAAAACCGAACACTCTTGTCCTGCCCACTGCCCCGCCCCTTCCCCAAGGCCCACCCCTGCCTGAGGCTCCACCCCCCCACTCCATCCCACCCCCATCCCTTGCTCTCTCCCACCCTCTCTCATGTGCTCATTTTCACTGCAAGGCCCAAACAGCTTTTATTTGTTACAGGATGCTAGAGCTGGCAGCAAAATAGTCAAAAAGGGTAATTTAAAAAAAATGAAATTTCACAAAGGTTTTCATGATTCTTTCCCTCCCCTTTTCCTGGTTTTTTGTAACCAGCTCCATGTTTTTTGTTCACTAAAGTTATTGTAATTTTATGTGTGGAATTAGGACCACACATTATCACAGCTGCAATGGGTTCATTAAAGGCCCACTCCCAAAGCTCATATCCAAATCCACAGAGCACAACGACAGAAATGCACACCTGTCCAGACAGCTATAAAAATAAATCTATAGAAACTGACTCCCACACCTACATGCAGATACACGTGTATTCATGTGTACACATCTAGCATGCACTAACACATATACTTCCACATTATTTAATATTACAATTGTTGTTCAGTGCCTAGAGACCCCAACTAAGATCAGGGCTCCAGGGTGGTAGGTGCTGGACATATACATAAAAAGAGAGAGTCTGCAATGAGTTTATAATGTAGCTAGACAAAGGGGGGGAGATGATACACTGGCTCTTCTGCAATTATTAGTCAACAACAGCCACCTTTTAAGAAATAATACATTTCTTTTAGAGTTCCTTTCTCTTTTAAAAACTTGTTATGAAATGAATACACACATTTTATGTCAATAATTTTTTTTGTGCACAAGCCAGCAAAAGGAATAAAAGTCCAAGTTTGGCTGCAAATTTTATTCACACCGGTATACACACATGCAGCAATACACACACCTCCCTACACAAAGACACACAGTTTCTTACACACATACAATGCATGCATGCGCACGCTTGCCTACACAGAGACACTTTTTCATACACTTTTCCAGGGGCTGCCTAAACCACCCAGCTGGGAAGGGAGGAGGGTGGTCTGGAGGGGAAAAGATGGCGGGGGGGGGGGGAAGGAGAGTGGATGGAGAGGGAAGGAGGCCAAGGATGAGAGCAGGGTGGGGATGAGAGGAGGCAGTGAAGGAGAGAGGAGGAGTATGTGGGATGGATGGGGATGCAGGGGCCGGCAGAAGGCTACAAGTGCATGAGGATGTGTGGGACACTAGGGTGGATAGTGATATATGGGAGTGCAGCAGTGTATGGAGGTAAATGGGCTGCAGGGGTGTAGAGGGTGAGGGCCATGGGGATGGTGGTTCTGGGAGGTGGAGAGAATGGGAGGGAGAGCACTGTAAAGGCTACAGGGCTGGGATGGGTAGTAGGTGTGTGGGTCAGGATGGGACAGGATGGAGGAGGGATGCAATGACAGGGGGATGAGGATGCAGGGGAGTAAGGATGGGGAGGGATACAGTGATGGGGGATGGCAGTGGGTGGGTGGGGAGGGGGGGATAGGGGTGCAGGGAGGGGGATGGGGATTCCCAGCACTTGGAGACGGGGATACACATACCTCCAACTCCTGGGTGCCGTCGATGGGGCGACAGACCGCGCGGTTCACAGCAGGGCACGTGCTGCAGCTTGAGCCCAGACACACGAGGAGAAGAGGGCCGGGTAGCAATGGGAGAAGCGTGCACCACAGAACCCCTCAACAGCTGCCTGCTGAGCGCTTGCAAGTGGCGCTAGTTCATCCCCTCGCCCTGACCCAGCCAACGGGAGCTGCACCTGCGGGCAGGGCAGTATGTGGGCCCCCTCCCTCCCGGCAGCCCCTAAGGCTAGGAGCCGGACATGCTGGCTGCTTCCTGACCCGGGCACTGCGTGGGCCACGGCGCTAGCAGGGAGCCTGCCAGCCCTGCTGCGGTGCCCCAAACCGGACATTCAACGGCCCCAGCTCCACCTCTCACCCCGCCCTTCCCAGGCAGGCCTTGACCAACCCCAGCTCCACTTCTCACCTCCCCCTCCACAGACAGGCGGTGACCACCCCCAGCTCCACCTTTCTCGCGCTCCCCCGGCCAGCCCCCAGCTCCACCTTTCTCGCCCCGACCAGCCCCGACCACCCCCCAGCTCCACCTTTCTCGCGCTCCCCCCGGCCCCGACCAGCCCCCAGCTCCACCTTTCTCGCGCTCCCCCCGGCCCCAGCTCTCCGGCCCCCCAGCTGACTCCGTTCCCCTGCTGTCAGAGCACGAGGGGCGGCACCTGCGGGGTCCGCCCCCGTCTCCTCCCCTCTCCTCCTCCAGCCGGAGAGCCAGAGACCCAGCGGGAGAGACCAGCGGCGGTAGCGCAGGCAGGGGATTCGCAGCGCAGCCTCTCGGCGTGCGGGGAAAAGGGGGCTTTGGGGGGCTCGGAGCGCGCTGGACCCTTCTCTCCGCCCCGCACGGTAAGGGGCGGCCCCGGCCGGGCCCTGCGGCTCGGGGTCCCTGGCTCGCCTGAGCCTCTCCTGGCCCCGCTGGGGAGGACACAAAGGTAGCGGAGCTGAGGCAGGGAGCGGGGTCCGCTGCTCGCTCGCTGTGTCAGTCACCCCGGGAGCGCGGCTCGGAGTTAATTGAGCTCTGTCAGCATAACGCCTATTTACCCTGGCTGCGCATCAGCCCTCCGGGGCTCCGGCCCTTTGTTACCGCTCTGCGTGCAGGGCAGTAGCGCGGTGCCGGGGGCAAGCCCCACGGGGCTCGGGCAGCTGCGCGCGTGGAAACCCCTCGGGAGGGAAGGTGGCGCGGCGGCGCCGCTGGGCGTGGGAGGGATTCGGGGGGTGCAGGTGGTTGGTTCTTCTGTAGCTTCTCCCTCCCCAAAAGTTACTAGGCCAAAGGCTCGCCAATAGGCGGCTCAGTTGCGTTGCTGCTAGCGAGATGCCGGTATAGCTCGATTAATAAACTAGTGTCAGGAAGGGGGGGTGGGGTGGATCAGGTCCCGGGGTGGGGTTTGTTGATGAACGTTTCCCGAAACGCCCGAGCCCGCATTTTGCTCATGTTGACAATGAAGGCGCACTTGGGCTTTCCTCTTTTGCCGTATGGTTTTGGGATTATTTGCTGTGTGCGTGAACCGCACTGATGTGTTGACAGTTGGAGGTGACCGTAGTTTTACTCTGAGACACGAGGCAAGGGATATATAAATAATGGGAGGATGGCAGCGTAGTATTTTACTAATTCTGTTGTTGATTAATTTATTTTGGCTTTAGTCTTTATTTGCATGAATTGTCTAGCGAGGCTTACTTTAAGAAGTTCCACATGATAAAAAAAAGCAAATGCTTTTGATCATAATACGTCTGCTAAACTACAGGGTACCTCTTGTCACTTTGAAGTACAAGCTGGCTTTCTTTTTAATGATTTCCTTTATTGTCACATTCTCTCACTTGCCTGACTTCTTTGCTAGTGTAAAACAAGTTTGGGAAACTGGTTTTGAAGTGAAGTGGGATGCAGTTTTCAAAAAGCATCTGAGTAATCTGAAAATTCCAATAATTTTCCTTTTATTATTTTGAAAGAACAACATTTTAACCCATCATATTTGCTTTAATTTTATGGAGAAATGTTTGAACCCTGAAGTATTTTGGAGGGTAGACCAATCGTCTCAGCTCAATGGCCCCAAACCTGCAAACACTAATGCATATGCTGCACTTTAAGCACATTATGTCACATACTCAAAGTTCAGCACATATGTGTTTGTAGGATCAGGACCATAAATGTTTACTGTCTTTGGCAAATACCTTGAAAGTGTGAGATCAAAACATGCCTTTTGGTTTCCCAGAATTAGTGACTGTGGTGGCTTCCCCATGAAATAAATGTTTTTAGGGAAATATATTATTTTATTTTTTCCACACAAAATGACACAGTTCAAATGAAATATAATTAAAACTATTTAAAATTATAAATAAAAAGATGTTAAAAGAACAATAGTCTTTCATAATTTGAGATTAGTGGAAGTCACAAAAGAAGGATTTTTTTAAAAATTATTTAGAGCTAATAGACTCAATAGGTATTAACTCCTGTTGACAATAGTTTCTTGCACTTGACCTGATAAGAGAGAGTTTGGGTGGCCCTTCACAAAGTCCTACCAGATTGAAGGACTGGCAGAAGGATTCCAGCAGTTTTTCATCTGAAAGGCCTAAGTATACAGTATATTCCGCTTTATTTTTCCTCTGTTGTTTGGTATTTGACCTATAAATAAACATGAAGGCCTTATACTGATTGCCAAGCCTATTATGTGAACATTAATTCAGTGTTACTTCCCCACTAATTCCATCATATAGAGACTTTATTTTTTCTGAAGACATTAATAAACCCTTATCCAAATGAAATTGCTAGTCAAGTTCTCTTAAAAACAAAAAGCTATGGAATTGGTGTGTTTTGGTTTGGTTTTGTTTTGTTTGCAAGAGAAGAAAAAATCTCTGTATATTCCCCAGCCTTTTAGGAGATAAGATTAGAAAAATCATCTAACGCTTTCAGGCTTGGAACCTAAACATGTGCATAATTTTACTTATATAAGTAGTCCTACAGAAACTATGGACTACTCTCATGAGTATAATTAAGTGCATGCTTAACTGTGAGCAGGGTTTGGTTTCATACCTGAAAGTACAAATACCTGTTTGGATAGGTTAACAAATATGCAGTATAGCCTTAAAATTTCACAGTGCTTGCAAAGCATGTATTTTTGAATTATTTAATAAAATAAATTAGTATAAAATATTTTGCATGTTTCTGCACATTTTGTCACCCCAGATTATTACAATATTACAGCCAACCAGAAATATTGGGAGTAGGCAATAACGCAGTAGGACTAGATTTGCAAAAGGATTTAGATGCCTAGCTGCCATTTTATGTGCCTAAATCCCAGAATCGGGTCTCATGAGATCTAAAAAACCTCCACATCACTGCTTCCCAGCTTTGTAGGCATGTAAACTCACCTGGCACCTCAGTTTTTGCAGTAAAGTTTTGCCTCTGAGCACGTGTGTTTCAGCCCCTGCTGGGCATCTGGACACCTAAGCCCCAGACCGATGCACATATGGGGGAAAAGTAAGGGTTTGTCTGCTTGACTTGCCTGCGGGGCCCAGTCCAGTAGGTTTTCTCTGAGCTTGCCTACTGGATTGGGTCCTTATAGGTGGTCTTATGCAAAATGGAGGAGTAGCGCTCTCACTCCTTTTAGTCCAGTGGTTAGGGTACTCATGGGAGACCGCTGAGACCTACATAAGAGGGGGAAGGGATTTGTCACCTCTCAGGTGAGTGCCCTAACTGGGCTATCGGATGTTCTGGTGTGTTTGAAGGTGTCGCATTGTGAATAAACAGTGAAAGAATCATTATGCCAGAGACAGCGAGCAAGCAAGCAGGGCCAGCTCGAGGCACCAGCATTCCAAGCTGGTGCTTGGGGTGGCAATCTGCAAGGGGCGGCAGTCCTTGTTGTTTTGCCCCCAAGCAGCGCGCCGAATTGCCGCCGCGGACGGCGGGGGCAGTCCGTGTGCCCTTATGGCAGCACGCACGTTTCTGCAGCGGCGGCAATTCGGCAGCAGCTTCTATGTTTAGCTGTCCACGGCAGCTTCAGCTAAACATAGAAGCTGCTGCTGAATTGCCACCGCTGCGGAAACGTGCATGGCGCCCTAAGGGCACACGGACTGCCCCCACCGTCCACGGGGGCAATTCGGTGCGCTGCTTGGGGCGGTGAAAACTGTAGAGCCGGCCCTGCAAGCAAACATAAGAATGACTACATAGCCTGGTGGTTAGATCAGTCACTTGAGAGGTGGGAGATCCAGGATCTAGTCCCCTGGCTCCAATGACTTTCCTTAATTATTTACCCACCATGGAACAGCTTCAATAGGAGAAACTGAGGGAACCCCACATGACAATATCCCAGTGATTAGGGCACTCACCTGAGAGGTGGCAGATCCCTGTTCAGATCCCTTCAGCTTGAGGGTGGACTTGAACTGGAGGTCTCCCACATCCCAGGTGACTACCCTAACTACTGGGCTAAAAGTTATAAGGGAAGTGGTTTCCTCTTTTGCTCCTGGCTTCATACCAAAACTGTGTAGGTGCTCAATGCCAAGACAGGGTTTGCAGATAAGAATCCCAAGCAGAAGAAGATGCCTCTTTGCAGCTTGGATTTAGGTACCTATCTCAGAGGGGGGGCAGGGTTTAGCACAAGCCCCTCAGTTTGACACCTCCCATTGGCTAGTTTTGGTGAGGAGCTGCCTAGGGTGCTGGCTTTTGTAAATCCCATTTTGAGGCATCTGTCCCTCCCCATTCATTATATAGGGAGGCTAGGTGCCTAGCACAGGCTTTGTGCATCCCATTGATTTTTCTAGGCTCCTGAAAGTTAGGCATAGCAATGTTCAGGGTAACCATGCCTAAGTTCCTTTGTGAATCTAGCCCTGGTGTAAATTGCAAGTGCACTATGTGTATACTGTGTTACAAGAGGGAATATTGAGAGAGTTGGGAGATAATGGACAAGTTGAATGTTGAGCTTGTATTATGATATGGTTAAAAATGTGATTTTTTTTTTATTATCCTGTGCAGAGGCATTATACCATGGAACAAAGGGATGATAGTATAGCTATGTGAAATGTTTGCATAAATTCAAAACACACCCCAAATCAGGGCTAGTTCAAAGTTTTCTTAAGACCATAAATATAAGCCCTGGTCCTTGAAAGTTGAGTGGAACTGGGTTGCTGCACTTTGTAAACACAAGGAAGGAGAGGAATTGTTTAACATAATTCAAACAGCTATGTCTAGGAGTTATGGGATAACAGTGAGCAAAATATTTTTTTTAGGCTAAATGTGGTTGTGTGTGTGGAGGAGAGTTCTTGTTGAGACACACAGTTGCTGAGGCATCTAAAACTAGACAGAAATAGTACTCAAGGATAAACTGTAGGAAACAGTTCACCAATTAGTAGTGGGATAAACAAGACAATCTAATGGGTCTTTGCCCAAAATTTCATTACATATTTTCAGGACACTTTAATATGGTATAATTGTTATCTAACCTGGATGAAAATAAAAATTTGAGTAGTGTGCCTTTCTTTTGTGTAGCATATTTCATTCAAAAAGATCCTAACGTGCTTTTATGTTTTATGTGTATGTTCTGTTTCTAATTGTTTCACCAACCACTGAAATGCAGCCAACTCTGGGTGAAATGTGGCAGCTGTTAACCAGGCTTAGCAGCAGTCCACAGTAATTCAAGATGGGAAGTGAAGAAGAATACCATGCCTAATTGAAACAACAGGGGGCATTTGGATAGGTAATTGACAAAACCTGGAACTTGGGCAAGATGCCAGGAAATCACATCCTTACTCTTGTGAAAAGTATCATGAAATCTTTAATGTGAAAGTGTATCAGAGCTTTGGTTTTACATCTTAGACTATATAGCCCCTTCAAGATTTTAAGCAACTCATGTATTAGGTGGTTGACTTTAGAAGATATGGCCCCTTCAGGACTTAAAATTTTGCATACTCTTGCACCATCTCTCTTACATAATAGGTGGTTGAATTTAGAAGAGATGTTTTCAGTTGTTTATAGAAGATAAGCCTGGAAAAGAGAACGGTTTGTGAAGTACAGCTAACAAATGGAGAGACAGGAGTAGGCCTTCACATGTTGACAAGGATATCCTTTGTGGGGTTAATGCTGTGAACTTCACCTTATTAGATATTAACAAGCAATGAAAATAGTTATATTCTGAAGTCATTTGAATAGTCATGTTACATTAACAAAGGTAAAGTGACAACAAACTTTCACTGTCTCAATAAAATGATACAATTGTATTTGTGCAGTGCAGGTTTTGAAAAATCTTATCTTCTCAGAGCTTTTCTTTACAAATGTTCTGAAAAGAATATCTCTGGTATGAATAACAATGCAAAAACACTGCCTAGAATAACCTTTATGTTAAAAACAGCTTTTTTGAGGGAGAAAAACAGTAATAGTTAATACTGTATTTTAACATGCAAATTCAGGCCTTTAATGTACATTTTTGCACACCCCACACTCCTCTTGAGTTCAGTGGAGTTTGGGGTGTGTTCAGAATGCTGAACAGGATCGTAAAGTAATGAGAGAAATACTGATGGAATAAACACAAATAATTTCTAATTTTGTAAGAAGTTCATATAGATTTTCCATGTGGGAAAATTTTGGGGTTATTTTTGGTGCCATAATAAAATATAAATACAGTAGATTTCAGTGAACAAAATGTGATTAGAATAAGGATGTGTTCATAGCTTTATACAGTCAGTGTCGCCCATATTAAGTGGGTTAAAAACTGGTTAACTGATTGCAAAAACTGACTCTAAATGGAGATTCGTTCTGTGGTGGTGGTTCTGGTGTTCTTGACCAATGCTATTCAATATTTTTATAATTGAAGAAAATATAAAACCATTATTCATAAAATCTGCAGATGATACAACTTGATGAGGTGTCAAAAATGTGGGGGACACGTCAGTTATACAGAACAATCTGGATGGCTTGGTAAGGTGGATTCATTTGAACAACATGCATTTTAATATGGGCAAATGTAAGGTCACACATGTAAGATTAAAGTATGCAGGTTACACTTACAAAATGGGTGACAGTATCCTAGAGTGCAGCAACACTGAAAAGATCTGAAGGTAATGCCCAGAATGATGCTGTAGTTATCTGCCATTCTGTTCTGTTTAGTGCGATCATTGAATGCATAATCTGCGAAATATCAAGTTAGGATTATGGAGGTGGTATTACCTACTTCTAGTTGTGATGTCCACACTTAAAAAAGATGTTGAGAAATTGGAGAAGGTTAAGAAAGAGCTGCAAAAATGATTTGAAGTCTGGAAAATGTGCCTTCCTGTGAGAGACTTCAGAAGCTCAACCTATTTATCCAAGAGAACATTAAAGTGTCTTAGTCATAGTTTACAAGTACCTAAATGGGGAAGAGATTTCTGATAGTAGATGGTTCCTCAGGGTAGCAGGAAAAAAAGGCATAATGAGGTCCAATGTTTGCAGCTAAACAAATTTGGACTAAAAATACAGGACAATTTTTTTTTAACAATAGCAGTAGTTAACCTCTGGACCAATGTATCTAGGGATGTGGGGAATGCTCCATCTTCTTGAAGTCTCTAAGACTGGATGCCTTTCTAAAATATATACCATAATTTAAATAGAAGTTATGGGGTTGATGCAGCAATTTCTGGACAAGTTTTTGTGGGCTGTGTTATGCAAGAGGTGAGACTAGATAATCATATATGGCTTGAAAATATATGAAGAAGGGGTGGTTACAACATATCTTTTTATCGATTCAGGAAGCCTTTATATTAAGAGTTAATCATGCAGAAAGGAATGTTGCTTGGCTAGGAAGCTGTAAAGTCTTAATTGAGAACTTTATTTTATTTTTAGCACATTTAATGTTAGTTTAGTGTGTGTGTGTGTGTATATGTATAAAATGTGACTTTTGCATAAAATGTACCACCATCAAATTAATGAAGGCATTAGGTTCTTCATACTTCTAGTAAAAAACAATTCTTCTAGTTTTAGGCCCTGCTACAATGTCTCTTCTTTTTTCAAAGAACTTGAAGCTTCTATTACTCAGCTTTAAGGAACTGCTAGTCCAAATAAATTTGTAATTTTTTAAGATCTGCAAGGATGAAGCATTTTTACATGGTATGTCAATAGTGAAAAGGAAGACAATACATTATATAAGTGATTCTAAAATGTAGTTATTGTTTTGGGTATCTCCTGGAGTCACGGCAGCTGGTTCCTGTTTTATTGTGTAAAGCTGTGATGTCCTGGCTTCCATGAAACTCTTTTTGGGACATGCTGGATCATAAGGGATCAGGTAAGTGGATTTTTAAAAAATATGTTATCAACTAATATTGTAAATTGCTACTGTTGTGAAAGACAAAGATTTTAAGCTCAATATATTGTGAAAATAAAATCAACAGTGCTAGGATTTTCAGGAGTTTTTCTGAGTCCCTGTGATAAGATGTGACAAAAGCTTTCATTTAATATTCTCCATGTGAGCCATAAGAGTTTTTGGAAGCAGATATAAAATCAACAGCAAAACAGGGTGGGTAGACTTAATATACTGTTACATAAGAGCATATTAGATATGTCATAGTGGTTCCATGAACAAGCCTTCATTGACTTTAGCTCTGTAAGGATGTTGAATAAAGACACTCAAATTCCACTCCCAACTGTAGCATGTGCTTCACCTTTAGTGGTTTTCTTAAAGAACAATTGTGTGAGTAGTATATATGATCAGGGCCCTTTGATGTGAAGTGAAATTTAATTCTTGAATGTAACTGTGGTGTGAAATGCATTGAGAGGATGTTATTTACTTTTTAATAACAAAGGCTGATCGTAGATCTCCTTGCTCTTAAAGATTAGGCTTTAGCTAGAATGAATAGCGTGAAAGTTATTAAAAAGTTACTTATATGGGTGGCTATTTTAAATTAGTTTAACTATATAAGTTGTAGTGGAACATTTTGTTAGTCCTTTCTGTGTCTTTTTGCTCAGAATTCAGCTGTGTGGTTCCTTGGCACTACTAGTCACCTGAAACTTATTACACCAGTTCTCCAAAGGTGGCACCTTTTGAACCTTGTATACCTTTTGCACCCGTTACACCAGAGGCTGATTTACAGTAAAACACAGGGTGCCCAGGCATGGGGCCCCCCCAATGACAGGGGACCCCAGAGCTGGGCAACTGTGAGGGCAAAGGCTTGGTCCTGCCGGCCCCTGGGGCTCCTGCTGCAGAGTCCGCACCCACCAGCAGCCAAGCCACCCCTTCCCCCACCTCTTTCCTGCCTCCTCCCCCAAGTGTGCCGTGTTCTCGCCCCTCCCAGCGCTTCCCCCGCCACCAAACAGTTCTTTGTCATGCTCAGGTCACTCCAGGAGGGAGGGGGAGGAGCGGGGCAGCAGCGAACTCGGGGGAGGATGTGGAGAAGAGGCAGGAGCAGGGCTTTGGGGAAGAGGGTAGAAACGGGGCAGGGTGGAGCAAAGGCGGGGCCTCTCAGGGTAGGTGGCTGGGGTGAGGCAGGGGGCTGGGAGCACCCCTACGACCTCAGCCCACATCCCCAGCTCCCTGCCCTGACTCTTGTACCCCCCTCACACGCCCCCACCCTGAACACCAAATGGGAGCTTCTGCACCCCCCCCCATATTCCCACCTGCACCCCTCATACCAAATGGGAGCTGTCCCAAGTAAGCGCTCCACACCCCAACCTCCTGCCCCAACCCTGAGTCCCCTCCTGCATCCTAACTCCCTCCCAGACCCTGCAGCCTGAGTCCTGCACCCCCCACACCTCCAGCCCCCTGCCCACCCTGACTCTTGTACCTCCCCCACATCCCTACCTGCACCCCTTGCACAAAATGGGAACTACTCCAGGTAAGCGCTCCACAGCCTTGCCCCAGCCCTGAGCCCCCTCCCGCACCCTAACTTCTGGTCAGACCCTGCACCCCAACCCCCAGCCTGCTTGCTCCTGCACCCTCACGTCCTCCCAGACCCTGCACCCACAGCCCTGAGCCCCCTACTGCACCCTAAGTCCTGGCCAGACCATGCACCCCAATGTTTTTTGCATTTTTTTTACAAAGTGTTCTTATCCAAAACGCTTTACAATAGTTAGCTAATGGTACAAACAATATTTGGAAAGATCATTAAGTGGTCTGCCAAGACCCTCAGCAATTTTCAATTGGTCTGTGGAAAAATAAGTTAGACTACAAAAACTATCAAGGTACCTCACTTTATTTTCATTTGCTTCCTATTACTTATAGGAGGAGGATGAAGGAAAAAAAGAATGAAAAATGGGGAAGGGGGGTGGAGATAAGTGAGAATCTTCTTTTTCTTGGCTGAGTCCCAAGGAGGGGCCCCAAAAATTAGTGAGGCCCTGTGCTGAGCTTCACTCTAAATCCGCCACTGTATTATACCAGTTCTCCAAGGGTGCACCAGCTTCCTAATGGATTCTGTGTGTGATTCAGGCTGTTGATATTTATTTATTTTTATAAAGACCTATAGGATTTGGTTTTGGCCTCTTAAGAGATGACTTCTCTCTGCCTGTATGTTTGTTAGTCAAGGGTGGCTGAGGCATTCTCTGTAGCATTGTGTATATTTGAAGGCCTGGTGGTAAGGCATTTCTGATGGACTGTCTTCAACTTTGGAATTTTTCCTGCTAGCCTGATAGAACCCGGAGTCTGTTGACCTTTAGGGTATGGTATAAGATCCACCTTTTCCTGGAGGCTTTTCCTGAGGGCATTGATGGTTAAGCTAAGTAATTAACTTAATTTTGGGGAGTGGAAGTTTTTGTTGTTGTTTTGGTAACTTAATAGGTGTGGTTTTTGTTTTTACATAAATATAATTACTGTACAACTGTGAGACTAGCGCTGAGTGATACCATCAAGGTCCTAAAGTTCCCTTCCAGCTGTGTTACCAGTTTTGGGAGCTGGTGGTATAGGGCTTAGAGGCTGCTGCACCTTTGTTTCTGCATATTGCTCCAACTAAAAGGGATCTTTTGCTGCACAAAGATTAAAGGTTTGATAGCCACCATTACGGTCATCTAGTTTGACCTCCTGTACAATATAGGCCATTTGACACCCCCAAAATAACCCTTGGAGCATGTATTTTAGACACACATCCAATCTTGATTTAAAAAATTGCCAGTGATGAAGAATCTACCCTAACTTCTTGGTAAATTATTCCAGTGGTTAAATGACTTCAGTGGCAGGAGGTTGTCAAGCTGCAGTCCTCTTCCTAGTGATACAAAAAGAAAAATCCCATGTTTTGGAACATAAACTCAGCAGTATTTATTATTTCATAATTTAAAGTGCCCAGAGGTGTACTGTGCACTGTACAGTAAACACAGATGGTTCCCTGCTCTAGAGCTAACAATCTCAATGGTGGACTTGACAAACAAGTGAGGCTAATGTATACATCTGGAATGGAAGGAGGAACATGAGATACAGAAATAAGATTACGTTGTTACTCAGTATAGGCATCTGTCTCTCTTAGTAGGTCAAGGGATTTTTTTTCTTTTAATAAAACAAAGTATAGGGAAATTGTAACATGAGAGAATTGCTTGTAAGGACTCTGATGTGCAGCTTGCAGTACTGCTTGGCTAAAGATGGCTTGTACAAATCTAAACATTTGAAAATGTTTATGCAGTCTTTCCTCTTGTATCATATATAACCTAGGCTGCATACATCAGTATGCACTTCTAATGACTCAATTGTATGTATGTGCTTGGTTTTAATCTTCAGTATATACTTGTATGGTATGCTCATGTGATGTGTCGGTGGCAGTTTAGCTCTAGCTGCTACTTGTGCTGTAATAGGATGCTGTGCACCTGGTGGGGAAATGGGCAAATGTTGATGGATTTTTTTTTAATCTCCTGTTGTGAAAGGAGGGGTGGAGTTTATATGGTATACTTTTCCCCCTGCTCAAAATGAGTAAATAATCCTCTTCATGAACAACATGTGGTTGAGTCTGCATGAAAAATTGGCATATGTGGCCAGACAGAGGGGGAGGAATCAGAAATCAGCCATACTAGATGACGTGTTCACTGAGAAACTCTCTGCTTTGGGAAGAAGTTCCCTGGCACATTAATACTGCATCGAGAAGAACTGTTACAGCTGTAACCCCATCCCAAAAGGACAAGAAAAGTGTGGTCTGGGACAGTGCGTGGAGGAGACAGGCACTCCACAAGGATGCTCTCATGAAAATCCTCCAACCCTTGATGCTCCTTACTCCTATATGCACCTAAACTGTGAGGTGGTCATGTTGCTCATGAGAAGGATAGCCTTTCAGTAAAGACACTTGATTGGAACTTGGGTTCCGTTCCCAGCTCTGGCACAGACTGCCTGTGTGACCTTAGGCAAATCACTTCATCTCTCTGTACTTCTGTTCTCCATCTTGCAGGGATATGAGAATAAATTAATTAATATTGCTGTTCTGATGATATAATAATGAATGCCAGAGAAAAAGAGATAAATATGGAGAAATACAAAGAATGCCCTTTCTGGGAATAGGCTGGCAACAAACAGATTAGGAAAGAGCTCAGGCATAGAGCTCTTAGAGGATATTGGAAAAAATATGTTTGTGTCCTAGTGAGGTTTAACGGACATGGCTTTCCTTGCCAATACTTGGAGTTTGCACCAGTATGCTACATTGGTTATTGGCTACCTATAGCTGAATTCCAGATATAGACAAGACATTTACTAGTCTTTTCTATACTTTTTTGTAGCCATTCGCATTTTTACTTAATAGAATTTTTAAATAATAAGCACAATTCCCCCCTTTTTTGCCTCTTCTCCCCTTCCCCCTTTTTTAAACCTGAGCTTTTCTTGATGGCTTAATGCCTTGGAACTCTGCAGGGTCTTGAATTTTGCGCTTTAGGCTGACATTTAGACTCCATCTCTGCTACAGCTGAAACACTTTCAGTGGAGCTATTGTTTAAAGTAACATAATTTAAACATAGTTCACCTGGCCAGCGTAGGCGAGACATAACTAATTCACAATCTTTTGTTCTAGGCTTGGTTGGAGGATGATATACTATTTGGCAATCAGGATGGGAATCTGGCTAGGATCAGTTTGGGTCAATTCAGGATTTCAGTTTATTTCTCTGAAGAATTTCCTAATTTAGGGTAGAAGGTCAAATGATGCCAAATACCTTAGACCAGGTCAAGGGACCTGGGTTTCTAAAATAGTGACGTATTATCTAGACAGAGGGAGCAAACTGTTTAATCCTTGTTAACAGGAATTTTTAAACTGGAAACATTGTTTCAGTGCCAGTATAGATGGGGATTTGGAGTAAATGTAGTTTGGAAATTGTGTGGCTTTGATATTACCACTACTTTGTGAGTGATACATTTACATTTAAATGTATCTGGAGACTTTTAGCTCAGAGACAGTGTATTTTCATTTGGACCGAGTCATTTTCTGTTTGTCCTAGGTATATAGAAGTAAATAGCTCTCACATGCTAAAGTGAAAAAATTCTAGAATTAGCTAACTTTTTTCATTTACTGTTTCCCTGTTTCAGAACTACAGTAAAAGCACAAATAAAACTGTAACTTAAAATTTAATTATTTCATGTTATGATTTGCATAACAGGATATGAAGGGAAAAGATGCACAGGTGACTGAATCAGGTTTCAGGAATACATTCCAAACTATTTAATTACATTGGGGTTAAAATAAACTGTCAAAGTTAATATGCCTATAATTTAACTTAGTTGTTAAATTGTGCAAACATATATTAATAACTTGTATTCTCTTTTTACATTTAAAAAAACATTGTATACATCCTTCTGTTTGTGAATAACGAATGTCTGCACGATGAAGGGAGAGGAATATCATTAAAGAAACAGGCTTCAATTACAAGATTATTAAAAACTGTAAAGAAATAAAACCAAGGTTATGGAATGTGTTGGTCATGTCCTTCATCAATATACATTCATGCCAATTTGATTCACTTTGGGTAGGCAGTGTGGCCTAGCAGTGAGAGCACCAGACTGGAGCTTGGGAGACCTGAGTTGTATTCCCGATGCAGCTGCGAGCATCCTTTGTGACAATGGGCAAGTCACTTCATCTCCTGGTGTCACAGATTCTCAAATCTGTAAAACGGGGGTAATGATACTGACCTTCTGTGTAAAGTGATTTTAGAATCACACATGAGAAGTGCTAAGTATGACCTAGATATTATTCTTATCACTGGGCATCAGAGTTCTTGTTTCCAGCCTCCCTTCAGGACCCTGGACTTGGGTTAGTGCAGATGCTGCAGTGCTGCACTCTTAAGCTCCTGAACTTTGAATGAGACAAAGGATCAAATCCTGCAGTCGGTTTACACCCATGCAGCTCCATTCAGGACAATGAATTTGGCCTTAAGGGCAGGGGCGGCTCTAGGAATTCCGCCGCCCCAAGCAGGGTGGCGCGCTGCGGGATGCGCTCTGGCGATTGCCGGTCCCGTGGCTCCGCAGGACCTCCTGCAGATGTCCCTGCGGAGGGTCCGCTGGTCCCGCAGCTCCAGTGGACCTCCTGCAGGCACGCCTGCGGATGCTCCAACGAAGCCGCGGGACCAGCGGACCCTCTGCAGTCATGCCTGCGGGAGGTCCGCCGGAGCCACCTGGCACCCTCCCGGCAAAATGCCGCCCCAAGCGTGCGCTTGGCGCGCTGGGGTCTGGAGCCAGCCCTGCTTAAGGGGCTTGATCCTGTACATCCAAAACTCCCATTAATTTTAAAGGGACATAAACATGTATCTGTTGTGCCTGTCTTTAGTTTCTATGAGAGATCCTGTTGCAGTAGCTGAAGAGTAGAGCCCATCCAATGTCTTGACCACAAACTTTCTCAGTAAAATGGATTTTAATGTCCAAGGCTCTTCGTGGGCTGTTGTAAAAAAGCACATATCTATGACTCTGTTTACCTACATTTGTTGCCCTACAAGTATCTAGCTCATTTTAAAGTGATTTTATTAAATCCGTTCTGAAAATTAGATGTACTGTTTCCAGCATCAGGTCTTCAGAAATGGCTTGGAAGGCAAGCAGCAGTTGATGAGCAAGTAAATAAAGCATTTGCAGACCACATGCTGTCACAACCTTTCTCTTTCTCCCCCTCCCCCCTTTTTTTTTAATGTGGCCATATGTTTTAGTAGTCTAAGTATGTGTCAATGGTAATCCAGGGGTCCACACTTTTAAAGGATGATTACCCAGTTGTTGGCAAACTGGTATTTTTCCATTTAATTTTTGTATGGGCCATAATTGTAAATCTTTTATTGCAGATTACTCTTTGTATGCTTAAATTTAACTACATCTCTTTTGTGGCTAGCCCTTTCATTACCAGTTTGTATGATATGGGGTCAAACAAACTGGTTTGTTCTTTCTTGATCCTAATCTGAATTTCAGAGCCATTGTTTTTTTACACCCCAGCCTCCCTTCCCCGCCCCCCTCCCCTCCTCCAGTCTCTTCTCACACAAACACACTTGGTCCCTTCATCTTTTTTCCTGAGGCTGAGCAGAGAAGTGATGTTGGTGGCATTTTTCAAACTCCTTTCTGCTTTCGCCTTTAAAAATATCTGTATTTTGGATCATTGTAGGTTGCAGACATATAGGAGCCATTTGCCTTGCATCCAAATGGAATATGTTGTAAATGTGAAGGCTTTATAAGAAATTCTTATTTCCAGTTTTCTGTTTTAGAGTTCAGTGAAAACAGATGATTATTGGATTCAAAGCATAGTTGATGTATCTTAGAAAAACACTTTTTATATTGTAAGGACAAAATTGC
Organism: Mauremys mutica; assembly: GCF_020497125.1. Taxonomy (NCBI): domain Eukaryota; kingdom Metazoa; phylum Chordata; order Testudines; family Geoemydidae; genus Mauremys; species Mauremys mutica. The sequence goes on along the minus strand of NC_059073.1, from coordinate 85,035,552 downwards.
TGGTGTGGAGTTGTGGATTAAGGTAATTCTTAGCAAGTCTTTATAAACAAATGTCATCTTTGGTGATGTTTTGTGGGGAGTGGAAAGATGAATGAGGGTCCTATAAGTGTGGGATCAGTCATGTCAAGTCATATGTAAAAATGACTGAGATGACTGAGACCATTATAATTATTATTAGGATTTTATTAAAACAGTAGTTGACCACAATGCAGTTCATTTACTAACATTGTATTAGTATATCACTTAAGAATTTTGTAAGGTATTTTGGTAGTAGGATGCTTGTCTAGTAATATAGGAAATATTTGCCTGAAAGGCAAACTGGCTAGGGGATGCACATCAGCTTGATCTCATATTTAAAATAACAACAACAACAAAAAAAAGAAAACCTGCTACTTATCCATTAAATTTTTTTGGTACATATATATTCTAATAGATTAAACTATGTATATTGGAGGTGGGAGGAGGAATAACACGAAGTAAAAGATTTATGCCTTCCTTTGGACTGTTGCTTGGTAACAGAAAATGCCTCTTAAGCCTATTTTTGGAGTGGGGAGGGGTGAAACTTGAATCAGTGACCATCTGTCCTGTGTTGGTTGATTTCCTGTTGAGCTGTCCTTTGTTTCTGTCAAACAATTGATTGTTACCCTTTACAGATAAGAGTACTGTTGGTGACATTGCACTGGTTTGTGGCAGCACAAAATAGACCCACTAAATGTTTTTTGTTCTTTTGAGGTCACTATCACTGGCCTCTCTTGTTTTTTGTTTTTAAATTTAGCCAAATTGCTGATTCTTTTTTAATTTGGTGAATGGCTAAGATCAATACAAAAATGGGATATAACAAGTCAATTGAATTTAGTACTGAAGAATGTTTCCCTCCACCATGTTTTCAAATAAATAGAAGTTCTTAATGATAGTTGAAACATTTGCCTATGCACATATTTAGAGTTATCAAAAAATCTTTCTCTTCTTGATTATCTCAACTGTTTGTTTAAAGGTGTCATTCTGGGTAGATTTGAACTCTGATAGGGTTATTTTAAAAATATTTTATTTTTAATCACAAAGGGCCAGATTGTTCCCCAGTGCTGTGCCTGAAGGGGACTCTGGTTATAAAGGAAAGGTAGGGTGTGTGTGTGTGTGTGCGTGCGCGCGTTCCTTCTTCCTGTGTCTCTTACCCAGTCAAAAACCTCCAAAGGGGGAGCTTCGTGCTTCCAGGAATGCACCAAGGGGGAAGGCCAGGGAATACATGTGTTCCCCTTTTCTTCTTTCCTACCTCTCTTAGCGTGTGGGGATTTTGCAAAAATGTTAATGTAGACTCAGGCTTCAGTATCTGTTTCATGCCTCCCCAACGCATTGAAACTCCCCTTCATGGACTATTCCAGTGGGCCTCTCTAACCAGGAGTCAGGGGTTGGTAAAAGGCCCCAGGGCTAGTGCAGATAGCCATGGCCTCTTGCAGATCTCTGGGGGTTGGGCAGAACCCTTGCTCATTGGATGAAGGCTGGGGGAAATCTGCATTTTTCCTTTCTTTTCTCTCCTTCCCAGTGTTTCCCATGGTTGGGGTGATTTGGCCCACAGTTTTAAATTTTGTTCTAAGTTTGGTCCTGATGCAGTTCAAATTGAAATCAATGGCAGAACTCTCATTGACTTCAGTGGAAGTTACATCAGTCCTTTTGTGATTTCAAAGTTCTTTAATTCAATCTTATCACATGAAGCATTTGATCGTTTTAGAATTACTGTAACTTTTTAAAACAATTGCCCTTACATGTTTAAAATTGCATAGCTAAAATGGCTCGCACAACTTCTGTCAAAGCAGGAATTGCAATGCTAAAACCCAGGCAAATCTTTGTATATGTATGGGTGTTTGTTAGTTTCAGATTATGCAGCATGGAAGCCTACGTAAAATTGACAGATTCAAATGACTGGTATCCTCCTTTAAATATGGACACTATTCTGTTTTTAATTGTAAATTGATATTTAACATTCATATGCATATCTATCTAGGTTCTTATGCTGTCTCCCTCACTGTAGTATCTGTGTACCTAGCTAGAATTTATGGATTTATCCTGGTAACACCACTATGATGTAGGAAAGTAGTATTAGCCCTCTTTTAAAAACCAAGAATTGAGGCACAGAGCATTTACATGACTTGCTCAAGGTCATAAAGTCTATGGCTCAACTGGAAATTCAACCCAGCTCTCGAGTCTCAAACCAGTGTCTTCAATACAAGGTGTCCTTCCTCCATATAGTCTTGATTTACTTTGTAAATGGCTGGACATTGTGTGTCCAATATTACGTCCTATTATACATTTGCAGGTGCCATACTGTAAGAGCATACTTCTGAACAATGTTAAAAGTACTCCCTCATCTATAGCTATAATATGTTTGTGAATGGAAAATTCACAATTTCATTTTTGTCACGTTTGTTTAATTACATAAGAAAACTAACTTGGAGATGGGTGACAGCTTCCCTTAGGGATCCCACTCAGAATTTGCAAAGATCAGGGCTTATTTGGTGAAATATCTTCTAATAAGAAAGAGGCTGGATTCTCTTTTGCCTTGCACCTTGTGTGGACATTGACACTCGTTCAAAGCAGGCCTGATAGTGTAGATTAGGGGGTACTTTATTTAAATCAATAAGGTTATGCTGCTGCAAGAGGAGAATCTGGCTTAGAGAGTGCAAAGTGAGTGTAAAATGGTATCACCAATGAGTGGAAACTGTTGATTGGTAGCATTTTATGTCCACTTTGTAGTCACTTTGCACAGGTATAAGACTGCGGAATGTATAACTAAGCAGAGAATTGGGCCAAAGATCATCTGGAAGATGATGTTGAAGTGACTGTAGAGAGAGGTGAAGCTGATGTCTCACTTGTCTTTGCTGCTCCATTTACAGACTCCTTAGCATCAGGGCTTTTCCAGGTCCATAATACAGTAAGATTATTTAATGGGTCACCTTGTGCCTGGCATCAGAAGAGGTCTCTGGTAAAAGGGTATTTTTTTTCCTTACAATTGCTGCTACTTTAGTTTTAACTTTTTTTTTTAATATAGTTGTCTTTCTAGATGAAAATTTAGTTTAGACTGAAAGATAATTGTTTTGGATGGCTATAGGTGTGTGTGTGTTGTTTTTATATATATTATAATACACACGTGCGCACACACACATACACACCCATATATGAAATTTGCAAATGTATATGACTAGAATTATGAGCCTAAGTGAATTATTAAGTTGACTTTCTCAAATGGACACTTCCCTGCACATGCTTATTTTGCAGTATAGTAGTAATTAAAAAACACTTGCTTGGGGCAGCTTTTACTTACATGCATAAAGTTCAACAAGCTGTTTTGTTTTGGGAACTGGTTCTAGTGTAACCAATATGGATGGGTTTATCACTCATTTTCTCCTAGGTTTTCTGCTATTTCTCCCCCACCCCTCATCCATGCTTGCTTTCCTGATTTATTGGGTACCGGCAGAGAGGAGGATGGTCTTGCGGTGAAGGCACTAGATTAGGAATTGGATAATCTATGTACTGTTTCCATGTCTGCAACAAACTTCCTCTGTGATCGTGGAAGAGCCACTTAACATATCTGTGCTTCAGTTTCCCCATCTGTAAAATGGGGATAATAGTTACTACCTCACTGAGTGTTAGACTGAATTCATGAATGTTTGTGAGTTGAATTAGCATAATAGAAAAGCCTATAAATAAATTCCTCCCAGGGTGACACAAATTTTTCTGAGGAAGTGTTGTCCCCCCAAGTGAGTTAAAAGTGAACTTGTTGTAAATCCCAGCAGAGTGTGGCCTTGTTTTCTTCTTCTTTAAAAACACTGTATTTTAGTGATATAATTTAGGGTGGAGGAACTCAAATCATGTTCATTTCAGGACATGTTGGGTGTAAATGCCTGGGAAGTTTACACTGGAGAGAGCTGTTTTGTTTGGCATGGCTAATCAGGAGTGAGGCTGGAATTGCTCATAGCTGTCATTCAGGTTTTGTTTCAAAGTCCAAGGACCTACTGGGAAAAACAAAAAGCTAATGGAAGCTGACTGTATTTCAACCCAAACCCCAAGGAAACTGAAATGATGTCCAGATAGTCTGTGTATTCTTATTTATCTACATTCTTGTGGTTACTAAGGTAACAGGTTTTTAGAGGCTTTACATCTTCATTGTCAAGTATTTGCTACAGTTATTGTTGCTGTTTTCAGATTAGGGCAATTCAGATAATGCCTTTTGAAAGGAGGTTTAAAAAATACAAAAAGGGGATGTGCTGGAAATAGATGTCATGATTCAATTACCTTGTCTCTCAAATCTGCAGTACTACGTTTCAGGGTCTGGATCCAAATATTTGTCTTAAACTACATTTTAGTTGACTGATTTGAGAGAGGGGAAAGTGCTAATTTTGAAGACCTTTGAATTTCACATTGAAAATACAGTTTTGCTAACAATCTCACCAGTGTATATTTCCAGTAATTACTACGAAATTACATTTTTTTTTAATTCTCATAAAGGATTTTGGGATGTCACCATGAAAGTTACTACCGGTATATCTAATAATAAAGTCAACTTTTATAAAGAAAAGTACATTTTGATTTATGCCCCCACTATTAATGATCTGAATGGAAGAAATTTTTATTACTGGAGTAATGACTTAACTGCTCTCAGTAATTTCTGCTGCATATTATAGTTATGATTTACTGTGGCCCTTAACATTGGAATTAAGTATATTTTAGTTTCATAGGTGAGAGAGAACCAGAGCAGTACATCTGAAACTCCTACCCTTACCAAACAAAAGAACTTTGGGGGAGTTTGGATTCAGATCAGCATCTGAATGTTGTGTGTCAGATTCATTTCTAATTATTATACAATTAAAACAATTACCTGGAGCTTGTTAATCACATTACATTTGTATTAATATCTATAGAAAAAAGATTGCCTTTTTATTTATGATTTAATATTTTTTCTACGTTTGTTTTATTTTTAAATTAATACAGAACTTTGTAACAGCATAAAAACCATAGATGCTATTTGGAAACCAACTTTTTTCAAGCAGGAACATGCTTATTCTTACTACCAGCTATTAGAAGCTGCTTAAAATTGGGGCATGGAGGAAACAGACTTGAAAATGCTTAGAACAGAAACCATTTTATTGGTTTAGCTTCTCATGGACCTGTAGCAACTTTGAACATACATTGTCACAGTTGGCACAACCTGAGTTAAGAAAACTGTATTTCAAAAACTAGTACAAATTTTGACTCCTGCAAGGCTCTAAAACTGGTGGTGTATTTCAGTAACTGAATTCTGATCTCATGTCTGCCAATGGCTTGCTGTTTGACCTTGGGGAAGTCATTTAATCTTTCTGTGTTGTCGTTTCCCTTCTGTGAAATGCAGATAATGCTTAACTACCTGCTTGGAAGATAAGTTAAGGAATATTTGTGAAGTGCTTTGAGAACCTTGGATGGTAGATGTTGTACATTCAAATCAAGGAAGGCAAAGGCTGAAGTTTGAACTTGCAGTCTTATTTCTGCTTCTTATATTAATTATTATAGATTTGAATGATATGATCACATACTGTTTCTCTAATGAATTTTAAAAATGTAACCTTGTACATATAAGTATTTCTAAGATAACATGATACATTCTGTAAAATAACACTTATTCACAGAGCAGCAGTGTTATGGTTGTGTGCTAAATCTTAACTTCCACAATTACTTTATTAACTTGTAGCCTTGATGCTTGAGTGATACAGATTTTTACATTTAATTCCCTGGTTTTTTGTAAGGGAAAAAAAAGGAGAAATCAATCTGGTGCTGTTTGGCTGGTGCAGTTTAAAAGCATAGCGGGTTTTGCTAGCAGAGCTTGTTTGTTCCTTGCTCCAGAGCTAATTGGCTCATAGAGCTAGAAGAATGCTGTAAACTGGAGTTGAAGAAGCTGGGGAAATTGAGAAACTAATATGATTCACAAATTATTGCTCCAAAGCTGATAAATCACTTAGATTTCTAATCTCTTCCCACCTTTGTAGTTGAATTTGTTAATATCATTTAACCAAGTAGCTGTGCAGCTTAGTATCTGATCATGTATGCACCCTGCATTCTTTTTAATGCAATTGTGTACAATTCATTTGAAATCTTACTTCTTTAAAAAGACATTTTATTTTAAAACCTTCTCCTTTTTCAAATTTAGCAAAGCTAAATTACTCATTTAGTATCATTTATATGTCAAGTTTGACTCTTTACTTTGAATAATTACTTCTACAAATAAAAAGGAATCAGATTTGTTATGAGAAATATTTTGTACCCTCTTGTTTCTAGAATAACAAAACTCTCCAAAAGTTTCCTCAATAGCCAAAGATTAATGTTTCCTGAAACTCTGAATATCTGCAATGGACTTTGGAATGAATTTGTTTTGTAACTTTACCTGTAGCAGTCACGATCCATGTTTTAATCCAGTCAGTGTGTGTTCAAAATTGAATGTATACAACAAAAAATGAGACCTATGCAATGGCACCTTTCTGCACTTAGTATAAATCAGTCTTTTTAGCTATCTGGTAGTTACTTAGGGTATGTCTACAGTACGAAATTAGGTCGAATTTATAGAAGTTGGTTTTTTAGAAATCGTTTTTACACAGTCGATTGTGTGTCCCCCCCACAAAAAATGCTCTAAATGGATTAAGTCGGCAGACTGCGTCCACAGTACCAAGGCTAGCATCAACTTCCGGAGCGTTGCGCTATGGGTAGCTGTCCCACAGTTCCCGCAGTCTCCGCTGCCCATTGGAATTCTGGGTTGAGATCCCAATGCCTGATGGGGCAAAAACAGTGTCGCGGGTGGTTCTGAGTACATGTCGCAAAGTCCCCCCCTCCTTTCTTCCCTCCGTGAAAGCAATGGCAGACAATGGTTTCGTGCCTTTTTTTTCCTGGGTTACCTGAGCAGACGCCATACCACGGCAAGCATGGAGCCCGCTCAGCTCACCGTACGTCTCCTGGGTGCTGGCAGACGTGGGACTGCATTGCTACACAGCAGCAGCTCATTGCCTTTTGGCAGCGGACGGTGCATTACAACTGGTAGCTATCTTTGGGGGTCTGGTCCATTGGTGGTCCCGGGCCAGTTGTCTTCTCCCTCCGGAGTCAGGTACAACGACAGTCTGGGCCAGTTGTCTGCTTCCTCCAGGTCTGAATCAGCTGGTGGCCCCGGTGGCCCAGGCCAGTCCTCTGCTCCCTCAGCACCCTCCGCTGCTTCCCAGCATGGGAGGTGACAGGAGAACATAAGAACAGCCATACTGGGTCAGACCAAAGGTCCATCTAGCCCAGTATTCTGTCTACCGACAGTAGCCAATGCCAGGTGCCCCAGAGGGAGTGAACCTAACAGGCAATGATCAAGTGATCTCTCTCCTGCCATCCATCTCCATCCTCTGACGAACAGAGGCTAGGGACACCATTCCTTACCCATCCTGGCTAATAGCCATTTATGGACTTAACCACCGTGAATTTATCCAGTTCTCTTTTAAACGCTGTTATAGTCCTAGCCTTCACAACCTCCTCAGGTAAGGAGTTCCACAAGTTGACTGTGCACTGCGTGAAGAACTTCCTTTTATTTGTTTTAAACCTGCTGCCTATTAATTTCATTTGTTGACCCCTAGTTCTTGTATTATGGGAATAAGTAAATAACTTTTCCTTATCCGCTTTCTCCACATCACTCATGATTTTATATACCTCTATCATATCCCCCTTTAGTCTCCTCTTTTCCAAGCTGAAGAGTCCTAGCCTCTTTAATCTTTCCTCATATGGGACCCTCTCCAAACCCCAAATCATTTTAGTTGCCCTTTTCTGAATCTTTTCTAGTGCCAGTATATCTTTTATGAGGTGAGGAGACCACATCTGTACACTGTATTCGAGATGTGGGCGTACCATGGGTTTATATAAGGGCAATAATATATTCTCAGTCTTATTCTCTATCCCCTTTTTAATGATTCCTAACATCCTGTTTGCATCTGCTCTCTCCGGTGGTTGCCTCCCTACTGAGCTTTCTGGGCTGCCTTTTATACTTCCTGCCCCTCCTACCCACTTCCTGGGGGAGGGGCAACTAGGCCCTAGTTCCACCCACCAGGGCTCAGTGTGAGGGCCCTCCCACTCCAGGTCCTTGGAGGCCACCGCACCTCACTACATGGGGTATACAACCCCCCTCACTAGGATAGAAGGGGTTAAAGGACTATACTGGGCCCAACTAGCCTCGCCCCTCGAATCTTGCAGAGCATGGTCCAGCTGGAGACAGGGTTGAAAAGAGAGCAACCCAGCTCAGAAGAGGGAGGCTGGGAAGGAGTGCAGACCTCCCCTGAAAGCCGCTGCCAAAAGGGTCCAAATAAGCCTTCCTGAAGGAACAAGACTGTATGTGGAACCCAGCTGGGGCTGGCAGTTTGATTTCCTTTTCCTTTATCTGGGACTGGAAGTGGAGGGAAGGAAGCAGTGGTAGGAAGTGACCCAGGGAAGGTAGCTTAGAGGGCACCTCCTGGTGGCCAAATGCTGCTGATCTTCCTAGAGCCCAGGGTCAGAGCTTGGTGGAGTGGGCAGGTCTGGGCTTCCCTGGCACTTCCCCACCACTGAGTGGACGCTAACCACTGGGCTCCTGAGCACACTGAGGACCCCATTACAGGCACTTAGAGTCTGTATGTAAATATAAAAAACAATATTAAATACTAAAGGCAGGAAATGCATAAGTTTCTGTAAGGTTCCAACCATAATGCCAAATTGGTGGTTGTACATCTCAGATGTTTTTTGAAATATTGTACATGATAGTGTACAGTAATAATCTGTGTAGTTAATCAAAACCAGGAAAAGAAAATACTACTATATATGTGCAATGCAGTAGAATTAATGTTGCTGAAACCTGTCAATATTTTTTTTGTTACTCTTAGCTGTGTAACCTTAATGTCACACTTCTGTGGATTATTTTTTATTTAATTTCCTGAGTGTTGTATAAAGAAGGGGTGAGAGGGAGAGAGAAAATCCTCATCTATTACGCTTCTGGAATTTGTAAGCCCCACTGATACAATTGCAGCCTGCTGAATGCTGCTAAGTTTTACCAGGGGAGCTTGTAAATTCCTTAGCTCTAAAAGCAATCACTAAGGTGTCATATTTATGACCACAGATCTGCAGAGGATACCACATGAACTTGTCTATTGAAAAGGGGGGTGCCCATCACTCTTCTACCAATCCGGGGAGAATGCTTGAAATTTAATACAGCCTGGGGCTATATTAAAGCCCTTTCATTCCATGGTGACCTCCTGGGAGGGAGAAGAGAGCATTTCAGAGGTGGCTGTACACAGGGAAGAGTCCTTGCTATGCTCTTAGGGTGCTGCAAGTGGGCAGGACACTAAGGAGCTATTGTGGGAGGCACAGGACAACCAGCTGAGTCCCCATGATCCAGGTGGAGCTCAGGGAATCCTTGCAATCTGTGAATGGCACCCCCTACTTATTCCTCTCCCGTGAAAGAATGTGTTTCGTATTCAATGAGCTCTGTGTCAATGCCAATTTTCAAATGTCAGCCATTTTTCTTGTAGTCCCTATCAATTTTTGAAATCAACAGAATACCTTTTTTACAATATAAATTTATTGTTTTAATTCTTATAGTTCAAAAGTGGCCTAGATATTTTGCTCCAACTCTTTTTAAAATAATCCATCAGACAGAGTCAATATTTGGAAAATTTCGATCCTAAAGGAGAAATCTCTTACTCCTGGGAGAATTCTGAAAAAAAGAAGAAAAAATTCTGCACATATTTTAAAATTCTTCATATTTTATTTGTCAAAATAACAATATAATCACACCAGTTTCAATTATTTTGATAATTGATTTCAAAATACCTGTCAGCAAGTATGCTTGTAACAATAAAAACAACAAAAAAGATTCAAGAAATGGTTTTTGACAAATAGATTCCTTAGTAGGCATATTAATTCGGAACTTTGAGTAATAATTCATTTAAACTACAATACAGAAATTTCCTGCAGCACTCAGAAGCAGTGCACAGGCTTGGGGAGTCCATAGTAACCAGGGTGGATTTGATTTAAATCATGATTTAAATCACTAGTCAGGAAGACTCGATTTAATCATGGATTTCTACATAAAAGTGCATTCTTGTTGGTTGTTATAACCTTAATACATATTCTTCACAACTCAGAGATAAATGTAGGTTTCATTTTTAGAAGGTACACACTATACATTTTTAAGTGATTTATTTTGAAAACTTTTTCAGATTAGTTTTACAGCTATATCAGACAATGAATGATTATTTGGTAAATGAAATAACCAAATATAATAGAAGCAGATATTGATAAAGTCATTGGGAGGCGAACTATCTCCAGTTCAACGGGTTAATCATTAATATTTGGAGGATTTTCTTGCCATGCTGTATTAGGAGGAGAACGTCACCAGACAGACATTTAAATTGTTTTTATTTAACTAAAACAACAACATTATGTATTCTGAAATTTTTTCTTCAACATATAATATTTTAACAAAACAAGCATATGAATTTTTGAATTTAGTTAAAAATGCAAGTTTTTGAACATCAGGTTTGTTTTCGTTAATTGTTTTTAACTAGAACAGTTAAATGAAATATTAAAAAAATAAATTAAATGGACTATGTCAGCCAGGTCAACATGAGAAACTTAAAATATTGGCTTCTGCAGCTAACTCAGTCGTCTTCACCTTCATTTTCCTGTTTGTTCATAATCTGGAAAAGAAAAACGAGCTTTCTTGCTTTTTCAGCACTTCAACAGTCTCTGAATCCAAGTACTTAAGTGACTTCTACCAGTTCACTGGTGTGACTTTCTTTAAAATATCCTCAGCAAACATATATTTCTTGAATGGCTCACCGTTAGCTCTGAAGTTTTATAGTTGGCATTACGGAGGGATGATTGCTGGATGTTCATGTCAGAGCCAACTCCTCCTCTTCAGCAGTTAAGGTTTGACCCTGGTACGGAGTATTGAGAATATTTGCAAGAAAATGAGCTGGAGATAGTGCTTGTCCCATTTGTTTTTTGTTTTTTTTTTAATGCTTGTAATTTAACTCTGTCATTGCATATTTCTCTTCTTGAGATCTCACTCAGTTCCTTCCAAATTTCAATAGCGTCAGCAGTAAAACAGCTATTTCTCTGCATTTTGTTCAAGGCTACAGAAATAGGCTTCAGGGTACTCAGCATGCGTTCAACATTTCTCTTAAGCCCAATGTTGAGAACTTTGGCTGTGACAGTGCCATCTATTTTTTCATGATTTTGTTCACAAACTGTCATCAGATTAGGCCAATTCTTGATGTAGTGCTCAAAACAGTCCACTATGAGTTCCATCGCATGTCCTGTGGGAGAGTTAGCTTGGTTCCTCCCACTTTTTTCAGAGCAGCTTCTGCAGAGTGGTTGTTACAGAAGTATTTTGCAGTTTCAACAACATTAGCATTTATTTCTGGAACACTGAAGTATTTGGCTAGGAGGTGCATCAAATGAGCACTGCAACCATATGTTTTTAGCTTGGGACTCTTCAATCTCTTCTAAATTTCTTCTCATCTTGGATACATTTGCAGCATTGTCTGTGACCAAGCTGCGTACTAGATATTTAAATTTTTTTTCACTGTTTGTTATAGCTTTTACTGCTACTTCTTGAAAGTATTCTGCTGTGTGTGCATTTCCTGATGTATCAATTGTTTCTGTAGGGTTACCAGACAGCAACTGTGGAAAAAAACGGGACATGGGGTGGGGGGTAATAGATGCGTATATAAGAAAAAGTCCCCAAAAACATGACTGTCCCTTTAAAAAAGGACATCTGGTTACCTCATTCTGTAAGGAAGACATACCCTTCTTCTATTGTCACACAAGCACATACAACAGGATCATTGTGGACATTGCTCCACCAGTCAAGACTCAGGTTAACAATTTTATCCTCTAGATCTTTTGCACACTGCTCAGTTTCTCTTTCATATACTTTATCCAGCAATTTGCCTGCAACATCTGCTCTGTTGGGTGGACTATATCTTGGTCTTAATGACTGAACCATGTTAATGAAGTGTGGGTTCTAGTCATACCAAAAGGAGAGTGTGACGAAGTGGGACTGTTCTTACTGGGGTCTGGGAATGCTGTGTTGGTGCCTCAGTGTCCCCTATGCGGTTCTTGGGTGTCTAGCAAAGCAAAAGGACAGTGCACCTAAATGCCTGACACTCTGTCTCCTAGCAACTGATGGCCTGGGCCCTCCTCTGCAAAGGTGCCGGCTGAAGGTATTGGAGACAAAGGGGTCAGGTGACCTCCTGGCCCAGGAAAGGGGCTGAGCAGAGAGGAGGGACAGGAGAGGGTTGGGCAGACTGGAGCGGGCTGGGAGAGGAAGGGAAGGACAGACAGGGCTCTGATTCCCCAATGGAGGCTGTGGGGCTCCTGGGACCCCAAGATGGACCTAACAGGGGGGATCCTGTTGTCTGTGCCTGCAAGACCTGTGTTGGACTGTGTTCCTGGCATCTAAATAAACCTTTGGCTTTACTGGCTGGCTGAGAGTCCTGGTGAATCGCAGGAAGCCGGGGGTGCAGGACCCTGACTCCCCCACACTCTGTGGCAGAGAGTTTGTTGCATAAACGAACAGGGCAATTTTTTCATCAGTTACCTCTTTTTGTAATCTGCTGGTTCTTATCACACACTTATCTATCGTTGTTTCTGGATGATGGAGATTTTTTTTTCTTTTTGCTACAGGTGATATACTGAGGCTATGTGACATACATGATGTGACTGAAACACTATCATTGGCAGATAACTCTGAAACTATAGAAAATGATGGTGATCTTGAAGGTGGATAATCTTCAGAATCCTGTATGTTGAGGATGGATTTTCCTAAACAAAATAAATCAATTCAGTTATTTAATTATTATTACCATACTTCTCATTTAGTATTACTCATTGCATCCACTGACACTCGGTACTACTTTAAAGGTGAAATTGTAAAAGGAAGATCACCCTATTTCAGCTATTTATTTTTTATCACAACTGCATCTAAAATGATAACAACTATATTTTTTGTTCAAACATGAGAATTCAAGAATAGTCCAGAAGGAAGACAGGCAGTCCATAAGAAAGAAGTATGAAATAAAAAAGTTTACCAACCTGAAGATCCTGCATGTTCAGACATGTTCTTTTCATGATCTTCAATGCAGCTTCCTCCTGAGAAGGAACACTTCTCATGATTTGTTTCATTCGGGCAACCAGGCCTTGCATTTCTTTGTTGCACTGTTTGCATTTTGCACACATGCCTGTCTTACCCTCAAGTAAAAGAACTTCATTAAAATATTCCCAAACTGGGTCTCTTTTATAGGGTGACCAGATCACCCAGGTCAAATATCGGGATGCGGGGGGGCGGGGTGGGGGCAGAGGGGGAAAAAATGGCGGCAGAGCAAAAAAAAAAAAATCCCCCATCCCCGATTCCTCCTCCCTCCGCAAGCGCTGGAGGGAGGCCCGGGAGACTCAGGGGAGCACGGGGCCGGGGTGAGTGTGAGTCCAGCCTGGCCCCGAGCAGGCAGGACTCAGGCGCGGTATCTGGAGGGAGAGTACGGGGTGGCCTGCGGGGCCAGGCAGCGGCTGTTCTCCCCACCTGGGCAGCAGGACTCGGGAGCAGCCGTTGCTGCAGCTCCCACTGCCGCGGGGGGAGGAAGCGGCCGCTGGCCAAGCTCGGCAGCTGCGGCTCTGGCGCCCACGAACCCCCCGAGCCCGGGCCTGCTGCGGGGACCCAGCGCGCACGCTGCGCATACCCAGCCCCTGGCCACTCGCGTCTGGGCTGGCTGCCCAGCTGGTGCAATCCTGCGGGCGGCCTCGGAGTGGGGGCAGCAGGCCCCAGCCCCCCGCATCCCGCTCGGGTCCTGCAGGGGAACGAATGGGACTGGGCTGCCGATGCCTCCGCCGCGGGATTGCCCACTTGCGTCTGGGCTGGCTGCCCAGCTGGTGCAATCCTGCGGGCGGCCTCGGAGTGGGGGCAGCAGGCCCCAGCCCCCCGCATCCCGCTCGGGTCCTGCAGGGGAACGAACGGGACTGGGCTGCCGATGCCTCCGCCACGGGATTGCACCAGCTGGGCAGCCAGCCCAGACGCGACTGGCCAGGGGCTGAGCGCAGTGTGCGCGCTGCCCCGCAGCAGGCCCGGGCTCGGGGGGTTCGGGCCCGGGCACCAAAGCCGCAGCCGCCGAGCGCCACGTGCTTGGCCACTTCCTCCCCCCGCAGCAGTGGGAGCTGCAGCAGCGGCTGCTCCCGAGTCCCCTGCCCAGGTGGGGAGAACAGCCGCCACCTAGCCCCACGGGCCGCCCCCCTACTCTCCCTCCAGGTACCGCGCCCGAGTCCTGCCTGCTCGGGGCCAGGCCAGACTCACACTCACCCTGGCCCCGCACTCCCCTGAGTCTCCTGGGCATGGCATGCTTGGAAAGAGGCGGGGATTTGGGGAGGGAGACAATGGGGCAGTGAGGGGGCGGGGATGGGGGCGAGGATTTGGGGAAGGATCCAATGGGGGAAGGAGGGGGCGGAGTCGGGGCAGGGGAGGGCGCGAGCCCTTCGGGCTCCGGAGCCTTTGCTTGTTTGTCCAGTGTCCCGACCTAACATTGGTCGGGACGTGGGACAAACAAGCAAATATCGGGACAGTCCCGATAAAATCGGAACGTCTGGTCACCCTACTCTTTTATGGCCCGCTGCCATTATAGGTTTTCCCTTCTAGTGAGAGAATGGTATGGTAGATCTCAAATCAATGAAGGCTACACTCAGAAAGACCTCCAGACTTCTTGAATATGCTGCTCTAACAGTTTCTCTGGGGGGGCGGGGCTTGGGCGGTGCAGCGCTCGGCTGGGGCAGGTTTCAGCGGCACAGCGCTTGGGGGGGTGGGGAGCGGGCTTCAGTGGCATGGCGCTCGGAGGGGCGGGGGGCTTGGGTGGCGTGACGCGACGCTCAGGGAGGGGTTTGGTGGGGCGGCGCTCGCGGGGGCGGGGCGGCGCTCTTTTTTTTTTTTTGCTTGGGGCGGCAAAAATGTTAGAGCCGGCCCTGGGTAAAGAATTGACTCTGTGTACACAAATTTGTAGAGACACAATAGGGTTGGGATCTGTTATTTCTCACCTCTATATATTATTTAAAAAAACATTTTTGCTGTTAACAAGCATGTTGTCTCTGGAGACACAAATCCAGTTTGAGGACTGCAAAACTAAGCATCTTTGATGGTATCTTCTAGACTGAGCACTGAGTCCCATTGGGTAGATAGAAAGATTAACCTAAATAATCTATAAGCCCCTAGAACCCCATAAAATTGGGTCCCTAATCCATGAACTATTGGAACTAGTTTACAAAATTTTTCATAAACATTACATGAATATATTGTCTCATACTATAGAATTAGAGTTTATAATCCCTATTCCATGATGAGATATCTTTTAACTGTAATGTATCTTAATTAAAACTATCTTTAGATAGGTTTTTTCCCTCAAAGCATTTTATAAAAAAAAATCTGATTGTAAATAAAAAAAAATCAAATTAATTTTTTTTAAATTACTGATTTTTATCCACCGTGGTGGTAACATAGGAGCTGAGGGAGAGGGAAGTAATTGCTAGGAAGAAGCCTGGGTGTGAACTTGGAGGGTTGTTGGGTGTGGATGGGAGAAGTATGGAACAGTTCTTTTTTTATTGGGGGGAAGGGATTGTTAGGGAGCCTCCCCCATGCAACCCTGTCTGACCCTTAGCCTCTCTCATTCAGCCAGGCACATCTGCCCCTGTTGCCATGTGTTCCTGCGTGAGCCTTCCCCTGTCCCCATGTGTCCCTGCATCCTCACTCAGCCTCCTCTCCTCCCCCATCCCATTTGGCCCTGTGCCCCCTCCGTTCAGCCCCTGCTCCAGTCTGTCCCCCCACACTAGCCCTTGTGTAACCTCCCACTGTCTGTCCCCCCATATCCTGTGTCTTCTCATCTGGCCCCAGTGCTGTGAGGAACACAGCCTCCTCTCTTCCCTATCTACAATTGGGGCTACTCCGTCCTGGAAGCAGCTGCTCTCTGTTTTGGTGCCACAGCAGGGAGATAGGCATAATTAGAGCACTTCTCCAGCAGAATGTATTTTCTGCAGAGAAAACAAAATTCTGCATGGGACATGAATTCTGTGTGTGCTCAATAGCACGTTGTTCCCCCAGGACTAATCTCTGAGCACGTGGAATCAGGTCAAAATCTGGAAACTGTTTTTCAGCCTTATCTTTAACAGTAGTTGCCAGGTCCACCTATAGTGGATGTGTATAGTATACAGACCTAGGTCAGCACGTACAATGAAGGCAGATAACTTTTCATTTAATAGATTTAAATTTAAAATATCACCACACAACCCCCAGTGGACAAGAACAAAATGCTGACCAGCAGAGAGAAACTAATTTAATCTATTAAATGTAAAACACCAGAAGACAAATTAATGAATACAATGGAAGCTATATAAATGATCAAATAAGATGTAGGGCAATCCAGGCCTGCAAATCCAGTTTAAATTAGAAACCGAAGGTGGTCCACCAAAAAAAAAATCTAGCTTGTATTTAACCCCTTCACCAAACCCCCCACCCCAAAAATAAATAAATAAAAATCCTGGCATTTTTTTTTTTGAAAGTAACAACATTTGAAATCCTGGGAATGGAAACAGCACTAATCTGCATGTTACAAAATTGCTTAAGAATATATTTTTTCTAAGATAATATAATTAAGATTGGTTGAGGTTCTCTGCTGCATCTTTTAGAGGCACAGCTTGGAGTTTGCAACCCAGGAGGAGATGGGAAGGGAGTGCCATGATCAGGCCTCATTGAGCTAGGCACTGTTCAAACACATACTAAAAGACAGACCCTACCCTAAAGAGCTTACAGTCTAAATAAACAAGACCAAGCAGGATAAGGGCTCAAACTTGCTGAGAATGAAGTCAATAGCAATCATTCCATTTGGCAGGTCTCAGTTCAGTAGAAATATAAATCTGTGAATTGACATAATGTTACAGATTGGTGTTAAACCATGTGTGATTTTTGATTTCCTAGAAAATATAATATTCATTCTCAATAAAAGGATAGGGAAATTTTTATAAAATGTACATGTTCTAGCAGTAAAAGTATCACATAGATGTTACGTGTATGTGTTTGACATATATAAAATTGCACCTACATAGGTGATCATGTCAAGCATGTTAGTCTAAATGTCTTAATGATTCAGTAGCTGAGGGAAGGGCATTATGCAAGTCCATGAGGGAACCAGGAAGCCTTTGTCAGTGGGTGCAGCCAGCAAATATGTGGTCCACATCTTCTGACTAGCTACGGTCGCAAAGGAGAAGTCAGAGGCCCCACTTAAAGACATTAACAGTACAAGAGATCACTTCATATCTAAAGTGATTCGAGCTTTATACAAAGGTGATGTGGAAGATCAAGACCAAGGGACGAGACTGTTGACTCTGTCATGAGTAGGCATTGGCTATGCATGTTCTTGCCACCTGGATCTGATGTTGAGGTTCCTTAGGGGAACTGTCCAAATAAAGTGCCTTGAGCTGAGATGGTGGCTTGGTGGATTAAACACTTCTCTAAACAGGGTAGATGTGGCATGTCTTGACCTTACGGAACAGATTCTGCAAGATGACTTGTCACATGACGTCAAGAGGGGTGATGTTGAAATAGGACTGGCAGCCAGGCCAGGTTGGTCAGTGTTGTGCTACCTGTTGTTACACACATGGTTTCATTCAGCTGAGTGTCTACTAGTCCTTTGTGAAAAGAGCTGAGCCACATTGGAGAGCAGTATTGTGCTAAAACAAGGCAAGTCCAGAGTTTATTAATGTCTGCATATTGGCTCCCCAGGTAGAACCAGCTAATCTGCTGATCAGGTTGTTTCTGTTGTCAGTGAGGTCTTGGTAAGATGTTCCTTGAAAGTCAAGACATGATCCAGTATAATACCTAGATCAGTGATTCTCAAACTTCTGTACTGGTGACCCCTTTCATACAGCAAGCCTCTGAGTGCAACACCCCGCCATCCCCCCCTTATAAATTAAAAACATGTTTTTATGTATTTAACACCATTATAAATGCTGGAAGCAAAGCGGGGTTTGGAGTGGAGGCTGACAGCTCACGACCCCCCCCCATGTAATTACCTCACGACCCCCAGTTTGAGAAACCCTGACCTAGATAGACAGGAGGTCATTGTCCAACCTGTGTCCGTTCAGGGAGACGTTGAGCTGTTTACTAGCCTTTTTGTGGTATAGATGGAAGCAGCTGGAAACTGCTTTTTTGATACTAGGTGTAAGTCTCCATCTTTTACAATAATGGGCCATCTCTTTCATGTCAGAATTCAGGACTTCTTCCAGGTGATTGAAATTCTGTCGTTAACATTAAGTAATGGATTACAGACACTGACTTAAATGGGGTCAGAATTTCACCCACACCCCCCAATGTTTCCAATGGGATGGTAATCCTGAATACAATATTCTACACAAATTTTCTCAGAAGTCACTATTTTCTCATTCCCTTCTTGTTTTAAAATGAAAGTAATATAAATCCTCCCTAAAACTTTTGACGCTTACTGGAGTCTGTAGCAACAGCCTTTTTGTTTTCTGCCAATCCATTGCATCTGTTCCATGGTAGCATTCTCTGAAATGCTTCCAGTTCCACATGCAGGGCCAGGAAGACAGGCTGAACTGCAGGGTCTCAATGTGTGGGTGAAACGATGGTGTAGGGAGGATGGGTTCAGATTCATAAGGAAGAGAGGAACCTTTTGGGCAAAGGAGGGGCGTGTACAGGAAGGGACCTAAACCAAAATGGAACTAAACTGCTGGCATGCAAAATCAAAAAGGATGTAGAGGATTTTTTAAATTAAGGACTGACAGGTGCAGAGGACCACATGTTTCAGGCAAAGACCTCCCTTAGGGATGAATTTATTAAAGGGGGAACTCTACAGCCTAATAAGAAAGGTAGGAAAGAAGCAGGGGTGCTAGAACAATGTGTATAGTGAGGGTGTTGAGAGCTATTGAAGCAAACTAATAAACCCTGTATATAATGGAAACAACTTCAAGCACCCCTAATTCCAGCACCTATGGAAAGAAGTTGGTAAAGTACAAATAGGAGCTAGTGAGGGACAGTTAACTACAACACATGAAGGCAAGCAACTGAATATTGACAAAATGTACAAGTGCTTATATACAAATGCTATAAGTCTAAATACTAAGATGGGTGAATTAGAGTGCCTGGCATTAAGTGAAGATACTGATATAAATGGCATCACGGAAACTTGGTGGAATGGGGATAATCGATGGGATGTGGTCATACCAGGGTGCAAAATGAATAGTATTGACAGAGTAATTCGCATTGGTGGGGGAGTGGCACAATATGTGAAAGAAAGTCAAATAAAGTAGAAATCTTAAATGAAGCAAACTGTACCATAGAATCTCTATGGATAGAAATTCCATGCTTGAACAATAAAAGGATGGAATACATTACCGACCCCTGACTAGGAAAATGTCAGTGACTGAAATGGTCAGGAAGATTAATGAGGCTACAAAGGCAGAAAACACAATAATAATGGGGTATTTCAACTTATCCTCATTGACTGGGTGTAGATCTCAGGAAGGGATGCTGAGATAAAATTTCTAGACACTTTAAATGACTGCTTCTTGAAACAGCTAGTCTAGAACCCAGAAGGAGAGAGGCAATTCTTGATTTAGTCCTACATAGAATGCAGGTTCTGGTCCAAGAGGTGAATATAGATAAACTGCTCAGTAATAGTCACTATAATGTAATTAAATTTCATTTTATTGTAGAGGGGAAAGTTGCAAAGAATCCCACCAGAGTAGCATTTAACTTCAAAAAGGGGAACTGAGCTACACATAAATGAGAGAGCTACGTAAACATAAATTAAAAGGAATAGTCCCAAGTATGAAATGCCTACACACTGTGTGGAGACTTATTAAAAACACCACAAGAGAGGCTCAAACTAAATGTAAACTGCAAATTAAAAAAAAAAAAAGTTAGAGGACCAAAAAATAAAATAAAAATACCACCATGGCTAAACAGCAAAGTAAAAGAGAAGGTTGAAGTAAAAAAGGAATCCTTTAGCAAATCCTATTGAGGAAAATAGAAAGGAACAGACATATTGTCAAGTCAAATGTAAAAGTATAGTAAGGGAGATCAAGAAAGAATTTGAAGAGCAACTTTCTAAGGGGACACATACATATACAAAGCCTGCCAAACAGTCAGTGGGTCCACTGCAAGATCAAGATTCCAAAGGAGCGCTCAAGGAAGACAAGGCTGTTGCGGAGAAGCTAAATTAATTCTTTGCAGCGCTCTTCACTGCCGAGGATGTGGGGTAATATCCCCATACCTAAGCCATTCGTTTTATTTGACAAATCTGAGGAACTGTCCCAGGTTGTTAATAGAGGAGACTTGAGAAGAAATTGATTAATTAAACAGTAATAAGTCACCAGGACCAAATGATGTTTACCCAAGAATTCTAAAGGAATTCAGATATGAAATTCCAGAACTACCACCTGTGGCATGTAACCTATCCATTAAATCAGCTTCTGGATAGCTAATGTAAAGCCTATTTTTAAAAAAGGCTCCAGGGGTGATCCTGGCAATTACAGGCCAGTAAGCCTAACTTACATACCAGGCAAATGGATTGAAACTAAAGTAAAAAACAGAATTATCAGACACATAGGTGAACATGATAGTTTGAGGAAGAGTCAACTCAACTTTTGTAAAGGGAAACCATGCCTCTTAGAATTCTTTGAGGGACTGAATGAGCATGTGCATGAGGGTTATCTGGTGGATATAGACTGGGACTGGGAAAAAGACTGGGACTGTTCCGCTTGGAATAGAGATGACTAGTGGGTGATACGATAGAGGTCTATGAGAAAGTGAATGGGGAAGTGTTATTTATCCCTTCACATAATATAAGAACTAGGGATCACCTGATGAAATTAATAGGCAGCAGGTTTAAAACAAACTAAAGGAAGTACTACTTCTCACAACACACAGGCAACCTGTGGAGCTCATTACCATGGGATGTTGTGAAGGTCAAAAGTATAACTGGGTTCAAAAAAGAATTAGATAAGTTCATGGAGGATACATCCATCAGTGGCTATTAGCCAAAATGATGAGGACTGCAAAGCCATTTTTCAGGTGTCCTGAAACCTCTGACTGCCAGAAGCTGGATGACAGGGGGTGGATCACTTTCTAATTGCCCTATTCTGTTTGCTCCAGCTAGATCGGCGGTTTTCAACCAGCGGCCCAATTAGCCGACAGCTGTGGCCCTGCTCAGCTGTGTGCTAAAGGTCCACCTGCATGGCGGGGTTCCCAGCTGCCTGGCCCGGTGGGGTCCGCGTGGCGAGGCTCTGGGGTCAAGGTCGGTCAATCCTGCAAGCTCCAGGGCAGCTGCCTGGCCTCGAGCAGTGGGATTCTGGGGCTCCCAGCTGGCCCCACTGGGTTCGGGGTCCAGTGGGAACTGAGTTGGGGGGAATGTGGTCAATGATTATTGTTTAGAAAATTGGTGACAATAAACACTTCTTGTGTTGAAAGGTTATTTGCCAAACTTCAGCTTGGAGTGAAGTCTTCTTTTAAATTAACAGATCAAGTGTAACCATGTAAGTATCTCAAGAATGTCTGTTCTCTTTTAGACAAGATATTACATTGTGTCCATTGATAAAGCAATAATATATTAAATGCACTGATCTATAATTTTCATGATATGCATCATCAATCTCTTTTTCCAATGACAAGTTTGCATAGGGCTGAGGTTATGAGCAGATTCCATCCACATCTGTTTTGAGCCAATATTTGAGCCTGTTAGGGTGTTGTCCATATGGTTTCTCTTTGGACATCTACAGTCTCTCTCTCCATGCACTCATCAATAGAGAACGATTTTAGGCAGTTGGCATAGAGTCGTCATAGCAACATGGCTAAACCAGATTGGTTGGTGCCTTTTGATGACTGTAGTCATGTGCTGCACTTTGTTTGTTTTCTACTGATGTCACTTGTCAATGTCATCTTCATAGTGGCTCTTATGTTACGATGTAACCCAAGTAACAGAAACAGTTTACTAGTTCAGTGTCTAAACCAGCGGTTCTCAAACTGTGGGTTGGGATCCCGTTTTAATGGGGTGGTCAGGGCTGGCTTAGACTTGCTGGGGTCCGGGGCCAAAGCCCAAGCCTGAGGGCTTCAGTCCTGGGCCGCATGGATCAGGTTATAGGCCCCCTCCCTTGGGCTTTGGCTCTTCTCCCTCCCCTGGGGTGGCAGGGCTTACATGGGCTCAGGCTTCGGTCCACCCTCCTAGGGTCCTGTAGTAATCTTTGTTGTCAAAAAGGGGTCATGGTCCAATGAAGTTTGAGAACCTCTGGTCCAAACCATTATTGAAAAGTGTAGCCTGTTTTATGGTGGGTTTGTGTGGTGGGTTTTTTTGTTGTTGTTACCTTTAGTTGGTCTTTTGTTCATTTATTTCTACTTCCCATTTTTTGGCTGTTGTGTACAGGTTAGTTGCTACATCTTAGTTGTATTCCTTCATAGAAATTATCACTATGATATTGTTTGCAAAGTCAAAGTGATTGATAATTTGCCCTGGTGTCCTGTAGCCTCCACCAGTTTTACTAAGGGAGTTGGACAAGATGTTTTCTAAGTATATGCAGTAACTCTTCATTTAAAGTCATCCCAGCTAACATTGTTTCATTATTAGGTTGATAATCTATTAGAGAACATACTTGTTTAAAGTTGCACAAAATTCCTGCCAGGGAGCAGGCAAGGCCCCAGTCCCGCTCTCCAGAAGGAGTGCCAGGCGGGTGGAATGTAGCAAGCCCCACACCCTGACCCCACTCCCTGGCAGGAGCGGTAGGTGGGTGGAACGGGGGAAGCCCCCATGCCCCGACCCTGCTACGCCCCTGCCTCAACCAAGCTATAACAGCGTTTAAAAGAGAACTTGATAAATTCATGGAGGTTAAGTCCATTAACGGTTATTAGCCAGGATGGGTAAGGAATGGTGTCCCTAGACTCTGTTTGTCAGAGGGTGGAGATGGATGGCAGGAGAGAGATCACTTGATCATTACCTGTTAGGTTCACTCCCTCTGGGGCACCTGGCATTGGCATTGGTTGGTAGACAGGATACTGGGCTAGATGGACCTTTGGCCTGACCCAGTATGGCCGTTCTTATGTTCTAAGCTTCACAATCATTGGTGAGTACAGTATTACATTGTTTAAGATTATTTAAGACTTATACTGTATATGTATATAATGTCCCTTGTTTGGCAAAAAAATTTTCCCTGGAACCTAACCCCCCCCCCATTTACATTAATTCTTATGGGGAAATTGGATTCACTTAACATTGTTTCACTTAAAGTAGCATTTATCAGGAACATAATTACAACATTAAGCAAGGAGTTACTGTAGAGAGAAAAAAGGATTGGACTGAGTATGGACTGTTTGAGACCACTTTTCACTACAAACCACTCTTCCAGCTCACTGCTTACTCACACTGCATCCCAAGCTATGCTATACAGTCTCTGCAGAATTTCAATCAACTTGCTGCTAAAACCATATCACTTGGGTGCTTTCCACAGAGCCTCCCTGCTAACAGAGTTGAATGCTTTCTTGAAGTCAACAAATGTGCAAAATGGGTTTGTTGAACTCAGTCTCTCTCCAAGATTTGACTAAAAACAAATCTCTGATCTATGGTAAGTTTTCCTTGGCTCGTTTTCATTTGGCTCAGAATCACTCTGCAGAACACCTTGCGATGAATGCTTATAAGACTTATTCTTGTATAATTATCTCAGTCTGTGAGATCACTGCTCTTAAAGAGAGGTACAATAATGGAGTATTGCCAAACTTCAGAGACTTCACTTTTCTTCCAAATGAGGTTAAATAGTTTGCAAAGGAGCGTGACAGAGTCTCTTCTGCTGTGTTCTAGCACTTCATGCGTTATACCATCTGAACCAACTGCCTTGTTTTTCAAGGACCTGATTGTGAATTCAATTTCTGCTTGCAATACATGTCGTTCTTTGTTGTTGCCTTTGCAGCTGATAGCCTTAAGGTCAGCTGGGTCAACTTGACTATTCAAGTTCAATAGCTGATGAAAATGTTCTTTTCATGTTTTAAGCTTTGGATCTTTATCTACTATAGAGCTCACCTGAGCATTGCCTAGTTGACTGGTGAAGGGGCACACTCTCACTCTGGTGGGCCTGTTCAGCACGAATGAGGTGCACCTGTAAGGCTTGTCCTACTTGGAGTTGGGGGAGCTTAAAAAGGGAAAACGTACCACCGGAAGGGGTAGTGA
Organism: Mauremys mutica; assembly: GCF_020497125.1. Classification (NCBI taxonomy): domain Eukaryota; kingdom Metazoa; phylum Chordata; order Testudines; family Geoemydidae; genus Mauremys; species Mauremys mutica. The sequence continues at coordinate 85,011,277 of NC_059073.1, read as the reverse complement.
ATAAGAGGAGGGAAGCTCTGCCACAGAGACTGCTGCAACCAAGATAGGTCAGCTGAGAGGGAGACAGTTGCAGGCCTCACAGCTGCATCGACCATCTGCAAGGAAGTAGACCCCACTAAGGGACAAAAGAATCTGATAAACTAATCTCCAAGAGCTGAATCCAGAAAGACTGCCTGAGAGACAGGCCACCTTTGCCTTTCTTTGTTTTCACTCAGATTCCCCTCTCTCATAAGAGAAAGAGAGGGGAGAGGATCATTATTCGGAGAATACCTCACATGCTATGAACTGGAGGGAAGAACTGTGTAAACAACTTGCAGCAGGGTATGTGGGGGGCTCAAGGGAGTCCCTACCAGCCCACCTCTTCTACAGGTGTTAACTTCTTGGATAGTAATTGGACTTCCTGAAAAAGCCCTCTCGCATTACTTTTTTTTTGCAAGTGTTGTTGTCCAATCTCTTTGCCTTCTCTTGAGTCAGTCTTTCTTAGCCTTTCTAACCATTCTTTTTAGATTGTTGGTGAGCTGTCTATCTGTTTTTCTGCTCAGTGCAATCTTCAGCTTTCACATATTCTTGGTATACACTTCCTTTTTTTTTTCTTGAGAGGTTTTCAGTCTCTGGTGTTAACCAGTCTTTCCCTTTAGGGTATAACTTTATCCCTAAAACCTCCTTGTCCATGGTATGCATGTTGTCTTTCATCTCCACCAGGAGTTGTTCTGCTGTTGTACCCTCTAGATCTAAGAGGGGGCAAAGCAGCCGCTGATGGTGTTCTGAAGGGTAACCATAGTGTCTGTATATTTTTTCCAGAGCTTCCACACTATAAACTTTTTTTCCCCTTCAAATTTTAGAGTATTAAGCTTGGTTCTGACTGTAGTGATCACTGCCCAATGGTCTGAGTCTGCATGTAGGCTTCTGCAGTCTAGTATACTTGTTTTACATGTCTTACTAAGATCAAGTCGATCATGGTTTTTTGTAGTACCATAGCTTTTAAAATAGATTCACCTATGCTGAAATACTGGGTTTCTTGCTAACAAGTTGTTGATAGTGCAGAATTGAAGTAATCTATCGCCTCTCTAATTTCTTAATCCCATCCCTTCTTTTCCCATGATGTTCCACCCAGTCTGTCTAATCACTCCCAATCTTGTCATTAAAGTCCCGTATTCTAAGCAAAAAAATCTAGATGCAGTTCTAGATGGTATTTATATGTCGCTAACTAAAACACTTGATCCTTGTGTGTCTTCCCACAGTCCCTCCCCAAGACTGCTTTAGCTGGTCCCATTTTTGCAATAAATATATGGAAATTTACAAGGAATTTGAAACTGAATAATGAAAACTAAAGTAGTTTCTAGGCAACAGCATAGACCTGCTGTAGAATCACACTACCAGTTGCATGGTAAAACAAACATATCAATTTAAAATCTGTGATTTATTAGATTTAGTTAACAAAAATTTCTACTTGGAAGTTTTAAAAAGAGATGTTTGTTTTGTTGCAATTCAATGGTAGGTATTAGGTAATCCAAAGGAAAACTATCCTTGTGTTTGTGGGGATCATAGTAATAGATTCTTCTTCTTCCAGGGTGCCAGTAAATAACAGTAGGAATGACACACCCAGTATACGTGGAATGCATTCCCTACTGTAGTAATTAAGCCATCATTATTTGTTAATTTAAATACCTCCTGAAAACTTTCCTTTTCCATGATACCCACATTAAGAGAGTTGAGAATATTTATCTCAGATATGTATCTTTTAAAGGAATATATATATTTGTCTTTCCATTCTTGAGTGATTTCACAGTTGTCTCCACTTCTTCATGCAGTATTGGAAAGTCCTCCTCCTCTGTTGAATCTGGGCTGTCTAGGACACTAAGATCTCCATTTGTCTGGTGGTTTTATAGATCAGAGCAGTAATTTGTCCACCTACTGATGATGTCCTTTCCTTCTGTAAGACTGTTCCCTTCTTTATCTTGAATTGCATTAGCTTTGGTCCATCTTTCCTTTGTCAGATCTTTTACAATCTGGAAAGCTTGTTTGCTATTTTTATTATTGATACATTTTTCAATTTTAGAGCATTGTTTTTTCGATCTATATCTCCTTGGGTACCTTCATTCGTTTCTTGATCTTTTTGCCTCTCGCTCTGTATTTATCAGTTCCTTCAGTGCTGTTCTTGTCTCTCTTGAATTCTCTTCTAATGTCACACATTTTTAGTATTTCATTTGTGACCCAAGGTTTTGTCTTCTTACAATGTTTCTCAAGGATGTCTATTGCTGCCTCATTCATTACAGCGCTGAAGTTGTTGGAAAGGCTACAGCAGGGGTCGGCAACTGATGAAATTCAGAGGATAAATAGTAATAGATGTACTCACCAAGATCTGCAACAAGATATGGCAGACCGGTGAGTGGCCCTCCATGTGGACACAGTCACTAATCATCACTCTGCCAAAGAAAGGCAATCTGCACTTGTCAAAATTACCGGACCATAAGCTTAATTAGCCATCCCAGCAAAGTGATGTTGAAAGTCATATTGAACAGATTGAAGCCACAAGCAGAGAATATCATTACTGAAAAACAGACTGGCTTTTGTGCTGGAAGAAGTACCACAGAACACATTTTCAATCTTCATGTTCTGTGTGAGAAGTACTTACAACACCAGCAGGACGTCTTACTAATCTATTAGAGTTCTTTGAAGGGGTCAACAAACATGTGGACAAGGGGTATCCAGTGGACATAGTGTACTTAGATTTCCAGAAAGCCTTTGACAAGGTCCCTCACCAAAGGCTCTTACGTAAATTAAGCTGTCATGGGATAAAAAGGAAGGTCCTTTCATGGATTGAGAACTGGTTAAAAGACAGGGAACAAAGGGTAGGAATTAATGGTAAATTCTCAGAATGGAGAGTGGTAACCAGTAGTGTTCCCCCAGGGTCAGTCCTAGGACCAATCCTATTCAACTTATTCATAAATGATCTGGAGAAAGGGGTAAAAAGTGAGGTGGCAAAGTTTGCAGATGATACTAAACTGCTCAAGATAGTTAAGACCAAAGCAGACTGTGAAGAACTTCAAAAAGATCTCACAAAACAAAGTGATTGGGCAACAAAATGGCAAATGAAATTTAATGTGGATAAATGTAAAGTAATGCACATTGGAAAAAATAACCCCAAGTATACATACAATATGATGGGGGCTAATTTAGCTACAACGAGTCAGGAAAAAGATCTTGGAGTCATCGTGGATAGTTCTCTGAAGATGTCCACGCAGTGTGCAGAGGCGGTCAAAAAAGCAAACAGGATGTTAGGAATCATTAAAAAGGGGATAGAGAATAAGACAGAGAATATATTATTGCCCTTATATAAATCAATGGTACGCCCACATCTCGAATACTGTGTACAGATGTGGTCTCCTCATCTCAAAAAAGATATACTGGCACTAGAAAAGGTTCAGAAAAGGGCAACTAAAATGATTAGGGGTTTGGAGAGGGTCCCATATGAGGAGAGATTAAAGAGGCTAGGACTTTTCAGCTTGGAAAAGAGGAGACTAAGGAGGGATATGATAGAGGTATATAAAATTGAGTGATTTGGAGAAAGTAGATAAGGAAAAGTTATTTACTTATTCCCATAATACAAGAACTAGGGGTCAACAAATGAAATTAATAGGCAGCAGGTTTAAAACAAATAAAAGGAAGTTCTTCTTCACACAGTGCACAGTCAACTTGTGGAACTCCTTACCTGAGGAGGTTGTGAAGGCTAGGACTATAACAACGTTTAAAAGAGAACTGGATAAATTCATGGAGGTTAAGTCCATTAATGGCTATTAGCCAGGATGGGTAAGGAATGGTGTCCCTAGACTCTGTTTGTCAAAGGGTGAAGATGGATGGCAGGAGAGACATCACTTCATTTGTTACCTGTTAGATTCACTCCCTCTGGGGCACTGGCATTGGCCACTGTCGGTAGACAGAATACTGGGCTAGATGGACCTTTGGTCTGACCCAGTACGGCCGTTCTTATGACGTCTACCACATCTTTGTTGACTTCAAGAAGGCGTTTGACAGAGTATGGCACACAGCTCTCTGGGCAGCCATGAAGAAGTACAATGTTGGTTGTAAGCTTAATCTTACCATTAAACAACTGTATGCCAAGGCCATCAGTGCAGTTCTCATCAATGGCACAATAGGAGAGTGGTTTCGCACCACTGTTGGAATCTGGCAAGGCTGCCTTCTTTCACCCACCCTATTCAACATCTACTTGGAGCGCATAATGACTGAGGCCCTAAAAGATCTCACATGCACAGTCAGCATTGGGGGGTGAACAATCTCAAATCTTTGGTTTGCTAATGACATTGGTGGCCTGGCAGGTAGCGAAGATGAACTTGTCAATCTTGTGAAATGATTGGATGAAACTTCCGCAAAATACGGCATGGAAATCAGTGCAGAGAAAACCAAGTTGATGACAGACAAACATGATGGGATCAGCTCACATTATCCCTGTCAGTGGACAAGAGCTGGAGACAGTGAAACAGTTTGTGTTTGGGAACAGTCATCACTGACGAAGGATCAAAGGCAGAAATTCTGGCAAGAACTGCGCAAACAGCAACAGTTGCAAAGCTAAAGCCAATTTGGAGGAACAAGAACATCCCCCTGGAATCCAAACTGAAACTGCTGCATGCATGTGTGCGAGACATGGACCCTTCCGGCAGAACTTGAACAGAAAATACAGGTAGTAGAGATGAGATACTTCTGTAAAATCCTGGGCATCTCCTACTTTGACCACGTCACTAATGAAGAGTTCCGCAACATCATCACCCAACGTGCTGGGTCATATGAAGACCTCCTGATGACCACGAAGAAGCGCAAGCTGAAGTGGTACAGCCATGTAACAAGATCTGGCCTATCCAAGATCATCCTCCAAGGGACAGTACAGAGGAAGAGAAGAAGAGGTAGACAGAAGAGATGGATTGACAACATAAAAGATTGGACAGGAATGGACTTCACGGAGACTCAAGCACTGACACACAAGTCAGGGGTGGAGAGAATTGGTTGATTGCTCATCAGTGATGGTGCCCCAATGACCAATGTGGTTATCAGAGTGATGATGATATTTTTGTAAATCCCCAAAATTTTAACCAACTGAAGTACAATTCAGCACAACTGCAGGAGTAATTATCTTTCCCAAAGCACAAATTCAGTTCAAATGTTCCAAATATTTTAAGTATTTTTTTTCATTCAGCCAAGCGAAGTTATCATGAAAATGTACCACCCCAGGCATTAAAAGTACTCACCCTCCTTTTCCCAAAATAAGTAACAGAGTGGGGTGTGGAGGGACGACCACTAGATCTTTTTTAAAAAACAAACAAAAAAAACCTCACCGATCTTAGAAACAAACAAATCTGCTCTCCCTGAGAGGGTCTGAGTAGAACTTTGCAAGTTTGCAGTAATGTTTCTATTAAAAAATTCAACATTATATTGGAAAAAGTTCTAACACTTCGGATGCTAAGTCATAAGGCTTTCATCTCCACGTATCTTTAACAAGTGGGCTCTGCAACACCTATCACTTTAGATAGAACATGATTGCCCACAAAAAGATCCAGACACTAGCCTGGAGATGATTTTACACTGTAGATGGCAGCTGGATTTGTATGGCATTCTAATGGCAAGTCTGGAATTGCCTTTGGCTTCTTCACATAGTTTGGTTGCTCATGGAATGTCTTTACTCTTGGCCTTTTGGACCTTATTTACTTTGTAATTACTTTAGTTCTTTAAGATCAATCCCATTTGTATCTTTATCAGTGCAAGAATTTCTGCACATTGTTCTAAAGAACTACACAATGGGATCTGTTTGTTCTTAGTATAGATGTTTCGCTATGCAGTCTGTGCTGCCATTTGAACCAAATATATATTGCTACACTTTCTGGTGGTTTACAAACACTGCTCAGCATGAATCCTGTAAGCATTCCATCTGTTACACAGCAAATTTGTCTGTGTGTTCAACATTGTATAGGATTTAATTGGAAGAATCATTTGGCTTCAATTATATATTGTCACATGCACACACAATGCAAATTTTTATGACTATTAAAATACTCAATTTTTAAAATCTTCAACTATCAACTCTCTTAATTAGTCTTGCCCACAGAATTTATCCTGAGAATAATTTTTATTCAATGGGAGAAATATTCTAATAATTTAATAGACCTAAAGTTAAAATCTATATTCTGTGCATTTTTCATATTTAAAGTAGTAATATAAACAATCTGAATCCTAGAGTGGGAAAATGTTCCATCTTAATAGTATTTACTCTTGAAATTAGACCTCTTGATTTGAATGAGGCCACTCTTATGAGTGAGGGTTGTAAGACTGAGATTTGAGACTAAGATTACTAACAAATGTAAGAGTTTGCGGGATCAGTCTATAACATTGCTGTTGGCCCATTAGTAAACTTTTAAAAGGAATTCATAGTATTTCACTGACAAACGGTGTTTGTTTCCTTTCAGCCTGCCTGAAGACATATGGGTCTTCTGATATGGAAGACATATGGGTCTTCTGATAGTTTTGGTGGAGTATATTATTTATTTATTAATTTTTAGGAAAGGAGGTTGAGGTGAATGTCAAACAGCCACAAAGTTTTTCTCCACATTACATCCTTTTTGAAGGACCATGTACATCAAAGTGATGTAAATGATCTATTTTACTCATGATTTAAATTAGCAAGCAGAAAACCTTGATTTTAAATAATCAATTTTGTACTTTAGTTAGTTTTCTAAAGAAGGTTATTTCTCCTTAGTTGGAAAGCATTAAAACATGTTAATTCGAAACTAAATATAACCTTTACAGTTTACACTAAATTTGGTGCTTCTTTTTTGCAAATCAGGAGAATATGCTATATCTGTATGCATTTATTTAAAATAGCATAACAAATTCAGGTTCTTAATTTTTACATTTTTTATTGTGTTAGAAAATGGTGAATGGTTCATTTCTCAATTACTAGATGAATAATTTTTACTTGTGATTTGTGTCAAGCTTTATTTGAATAGAAATTTAGAATCAATTAAAATGCATAAAAACAGCATTAAAAAGTTTTTAATTAAATAAAAGCTACCTCGAAAGTGCTGGGTACTTTTTAAAAAAAATTATCAAAGTTTATCAAAACACATTTTGCATTTAAAACTTGACTGAATTATTAAACCAGGTGTTTTATATGTAGTTAATGAAGTGAACTGATTGAAGTCCTGAAGGACATGGTGACCAAAAACAGAGCTAGTAGATCTCTCTCTCCCCCCTCCCCCTCCTCCACTACTACTACTTCTCCTTCTTTCTTCTAAAATTGGAAGAGGAAAACAAGCATTCATGTTTTTTTAGTTCCCAGTCATTATCTCAACTTCGAATGAACAAGTCACTGAACTGAACTAGCTGAATAAACTGAAATGAAGAAAATATTCTCTCTGCACCTGCGGAAGAGGTGACCACTCTTAGAAGTGAGTTTAGCACTTTTAACAAACTTCTAGTTCTAGGTGCTTAGCCAGTGACTTCCACCAGTTCAGTGGTTTGACTTTCTTTAAAACTTAATACTATTTTTTATTTAATTAAATGATTCAATACATTATAGTAAGTATAGGCCTCAATATAGGTTGTCAATTTCAAATTTAATTTGAAATAGTTTTTTTAACAAACTTGAATTTAGTTTAAGAAAAAAAATCCATTTTTTAAATTAATTTTTTTTTAAAAATCCTTGATTTTTATCCACCCTGCATGTAGTGGACATAACCTTCCCACTCACTGGATGGCACTGGGTATTCCTTTAAACCAATTAGTTCATCAGAGCAGAGGGTCGGTAGTGAATAGTTCAAGGTACTTACAGTTCCTTTTCTTGCCTTTCCATAAGCTGACTATATTGCCTTTATAGAATTCCTAGCCACAGCAACAAGGAACTGAGATCCAGAAAGTAAATACAAGTCTTCAAGTGGCAGTACATACCTTCTTAAAGCACTGATGTAGTTCATTTATTCTATATAAAGGTAACTTTAGCTCACTTACACAGAAAGTAAAAATTTTGCCCTTAGTAAAAATTCTTCCCTTAGTTATAACACTTGCAACTCCACTGGACCAAGGAATGCTGGTTGTGGTCCATTGGAGCCACATAATGGTCAATCCTTAACTGACCCTAAACTGAGTGTGTGTCAGACAGTAAGGGTGGCCTGAATGTGTTGCTTCTGCAGTGCTCCTGCAGGTTGTGAACTTGGATCTCTTGCTTGATACTGATGTACTGGTATTATACAGTTGGTCTGACTCTTCTTAGCATTTATTAATGGTCCTACCTGTCTGTGGAATGAATATTTTCAGCGTAAATCAGTTTGTCCTTGTGAAGTACTACAATTCTAACTAGCCTTTGCAAGAAGGTCACCTGTTTGCTCATATATTACCTGCATGGAGAGTATTCAGATCTTGACATAGAGGCTATAGGCCAAATCCAAGACCTGTTGTAAATCTGAAGTAAATTGTCTTTTGAGTGATTTATGGCATGACCTTTAACTCTGAATAGTACAGAAGGGTTCAAGACTGATGATGGCCCATAACTTCAGAATATCCAGTTATATACTTCGTATATATCCATTATTATGGTGGTTATTGTATTATTCTGGTAAAGTCCTGTATGTATTTGTATGTTGGGAAACTATGTATACTGTTCTGGAAGTACTGTGTAACTGCCTGTGCAGTGGCTATTGCCTAAAGTGATCAAGGTGTTGCATTCAATTTAAAGACAAGCATGGAAGATTGGTTGCTGCTTACTGCAAAAAGTGTCGTTTATAGCAAATGATAAAAACTGTGACTGAAAAGGCATAGGGAGGAGTTGAGGTCTATACTGAAGAGGCAAGGACATCTAGAAAAAAGAAACATAGACGGCCTTAGCCTTTATCCTGGGTTTAATAAAAGGCAAGTTGGGTCACCAGATGATATGACTTTAATGGCCAAACTGCTTGCCTTGAAGGTGTTTAATTTCACTAATCTTTTCCAGAGTTCAATTTAAAAATAAAATGCATGTCCTGTGCGCTCAGCTGTTTTTTCTGTGTGGAATCTTTGACAGATCAGCATATAGCAACTTATCCTAAGCGATTAGATGTACACAAAATGAGCTTCACCTTCAAATTGCTCAAAAGCCAGCAGATATACTTCAAGAAAGTAGTACAAATTGTAGGAGTTGACTGAGGGTTAAAACACTTTCTGTTTATCTCTTTTGCTGCTTATGTTTTTCTCAAATCAGGATCAAAATGCTGAGTAGAATAAAAACAGCAAGAAGTTTTAAACCATATATTTATCATATGTCTAGGTGACAAATTATTTTAGAATTTGAGATACATTTTGACATTTAAACCTCTCAGTGCCACTCTGCAACTTCTATAATGAAACCTGATTCAAGGCGAAAATGTCCTGGTTTGGGATCAGAGGGGCAAGCTGGGAAATAAGTAAAATGTATCATGTTTTGTTATAAACTTCAGGCCTGGTTCACCCAAAGGTTTGTTGAGGTTCAGAAACCATTCCAATAATCTATACTGAGTTTTGAGAGACCCTGGGCTGACTTACGTTTTATGATCAGAATCTGTCCCCTTTGTAGTGCTACACAAGTGAGAGGAGGGCACTTGCACAAGGGAGAACCATAACCCTGCACCTTGCCCTCTTTCATGGCAAGTTGTGAGGAATTATGCTAGATGCCCATAGCCACACCCTCTTTGGTACTGACACAGACTAGGTCTAGCTCTAAAGGGAGTGCACAGTGCCTTTTCCGAAAGGAGGTGTAGGGCCACTCCTCATTATGCTAACCTGGAGGCATTCTAGTGCCTTGATTTCTATGTAGGCAGAATGCTTCCAGGGACTGCCATCAGTGTAATGCCCTTTTTCACACACCCCAGCTGTAGGCTCATAAAGCCAGAATATAGCCCTTAGTGTGGAAACTGTGAGGGAGATAGAGATGAGCCATTGTGTAGAACATAATGAACCAAGAAAATAATTTTTGCACAATGCCTGAAAACATGCAGTTTGTCTGGTTTCCCTGTTTTTGCTTGTAAGCTAGTGGATAAAACCCAAGTGTTTTTGTTGTTGTGGGGTTTTTATTTATTTATTTATTTTTTTAAAAGCAAAGCTTTTAACTGCTGTTGAGAATATAGATAGATAGACTTATTTCAAACTTTCTAAAATGTTAACTGCAACTTGGGGCTTATATGCACCTGAGGCAGAGGGGGTGTGTGTGGTGCCTAATTTTTCTTACGTTATTTGCTTACTGACACAACATGCTGTGTTCTTGCTGGTTGTTAACAGCATCTGAATTATGAGGCCAGAGAGGTCTTCCTCATGACAATAGCTAATGTTTGTAGAAATGCAAAGGTCATGATCATGAGTACTTTATTTAATGCCAGCTGCATGCTGACAACAATTACTGAACTAGACAGATCTTAAAGGGTCAGCTTATTGACTTATCTTCCCTGCTTTTGAGTGTGGATGGTTTCTACACAACTGCTTGGCTTTTGTGTAATGCAAATGTTATGTGGGTTTTTGGCCTTAGAAATGTTGAAGATGATTATCCATGGAAAATAAGATTGCATGAACATATGGTTCCCTGGCTTTATTCTTTTAAACTACAGTCACATTTCTAGTACCATTACCATGTTGTAGGAGAAAAAATATAAGTAATGTTAACTGTGATATGTTTTGTGCTTTAAGCGATATTCTTTTCCTTTTTAATGTACAGCTTGTACTTGTCAGTTGTTTTGTACTTTAAAGAACAAAACATGCTTTTATTCATCACAGTGAAATGCTTGTTTGTTTGTGTCTTGACTGTTGGCAATGCCATGTATTTTCTGAAATAAAAATGTTTGTAAGCTTGGACAAATAGGTTTAGGAAAAATTGGTAGGCAAAGCAGCCAAAAGCTCATACAAATGTCTATGCATTTTTGGATTGAATCTGGAGCTAAGGTATTAATGCATATAGTCATGTGTGCAATGGACTGTGTGACAGGTTGTGACAGGAATGTCTATAAAGTGATTCATCATGGTTTTTTCATGTTGTTGTCCAAAATTCCATAACTATCTTAATTTTTACATTATATCTTAACTTTCCTAATGAAATGCAGGTATTACCAAGCTTTTCAGTAGCTCATTCATGATGATGTTCCATAAAATATGGCATGACACAACAATCACTTTACTATGATTCTCTGAGATTTGAACATAACCTAACCTTTCACCTGGTTAAATTGAAAACATGGATATGGCATCTGGTTTTGGATCTATATCAAGGTTCCTATATTTAATAATTATCCTATTTTTCACCCCTCCACAAACGGTTCACCATTTATTTTTTTTAACTCTGTTCCTGGGAACAGAAAAATATTTTCAGCTGTGAATTAAGTGTCTCATTTTTTATTTCTTGCTCCCTAACATGAAATCTGAAGCCTATTCTGTTTCTCTGCACAATGAAAAATTCTGGCAGTAAAAACTAAAAATGGAAATTGTGAGATCATTTAATTGCCCTGGAAACTAGTTAATGTTTTAACAATTACTGTTCATCACTGTTAATTCATTATTTTCTTTTCTGACTTTTTGTAGGGTACTCAGAATTTTAACAACAAATCTGATTTTGATACTGGCAGGGAAAAGTTGGCACTGTATTTATACGTATAGGTTTAAAGTAGAAATTTCAGCTCCTAGATAGAAACTTCTACTAACATGTACCTTCCAAGTGCAAATTTCTATCAACTGGTGAACTTCATGAGAGAGAGAGAGAGATTGTAAATTGTATTCAAAATAATCAAGATGAGCTTACAAGTGGAACATACATATTTTGTCCACTGAGGATGACATGGCTCGGAAAATTACATATGCAGGGACATCAAAAAATAGCACTAGACTCACTTTGTAATGTTGCTGATACCACACCATATCTCCCCATGTAGACAAAATTAGAGGGAATTCAGAGAAGAAAAATAAAATCTACTTAAGGGTTTGTTGGGCCTGTCTTCTAGGAGAAGAATAAAAACATATAGTTAGCTAACTAATTACTAAAACCAGATTGGTGGGAATGTTACTGACTCTAAGTATTAGCAGTATGTAAACATTGGGAGGTAGCAAGCTTGTTTATGGTGTTACAAGGGCAGGGGTGGGCAAACTGTGGGCTGGATCTGGCTCACCAGCCATTTTAATCCGGCCCTCGAGCTCGAGCTGGGGAGCAGGGGCAGGGGCAGCTCCATGCGGCTTCTGGAAGCCACAGCATGTCCCCAATCTGGCTCGTATGTGTAGGGGCAGCCAGGGGGCTCTGCTCTGCATGCTGCCCCCACCCCACGTGCCACCCCCACAGCTCCCATCGGCCGGGAACCGCAGCGGAAGTGGCAGCGAGCAGAGCCACTTGGCTGCGCTTCTGCGTAGGAGCCAGAGAAGGGACATGCTGCTGCTTTTGGGAGTCGCTTGAGGTAAGCGCTGCCTGGAACCTGCACCCCGAGCCTCCCCCCATGCCCCAACCCCCTGCCCAAGCCCTGATCTCCCCCTCCTGCTCTCAGAATCCCTCGATCCCAGCCTGGAGCACCCTCCTGCACCCCAAATCTCTCATCCCCAGCCCCACCCCAGAGCCCACATGCCCAGCCAGAACCTGCACCCCTTCCCATACCCCAACCCCCTGGCCCAGCCCCGATCTCCCTCTCGCCCTCCAAACCTCTCAGTCCCAGCCCAGAGCACCCTCCTATACCCCAAACTCCTCATCCCCACCCCAGAGCCCGTACCCCTAGCCAGAGCCCCCTCCCGCACCCTGAACTCCTCATTTCTGTCCCTACCACGGAGCCCGCACCCCCAACCAAAGCCCTTCCCCCTTCTTGCACCACAACCCCAATTTTGTGAGCATTCATGGCCTGCTATACAATTTCTATTCCCACATGTGGCCTTCGGGCCAAAAAGTTTGCCCACCCCTGTACAAGGGGCTATTAGTAGGAACAATATGGTGAAATTAAGAAGATATAAGGTGACTATCAAGTCAAGCTTCTTCATTCTTACAGGGATTCTCAAACCTTGTCATATCATGGATCGTCTTTTAATAGTGTTTTGTGGACAGTTAACTTTTCCATTTGCATGGACCAGCTGCTCCCCTTTTTGTGAACTATTGCTTACATTGAAAATTAGTAATAGGAAAATATTTAGGGTTAGATTTTCAGAAGTGATCAGCACTCACAACTAGGGAGAACAGGAAGGCAGATTCTCAAAGCAGATAATAATGGGGCTGCTGAGTTACTTTGAAAATCTGGCCAGTTATTTAGGTGCCTAAATGGGATCTCTTGGATGCTAAGTTTTACTGAAAATCTGGAGTTTATTTTATTGTCTGAAAATCTGTGTTTTAGCTGGCCCTTAATGCAGTTTAAAAGGTAGAAATGGAAAAAAGAGCCCGCGCCATGTTACCAAACAGTTCTCCATAAACCACTCTCTGAAAACTGCTGTATTTGACTATGGAATAGTATTCCAAGAGAGATAGTGGGAGTCTCCTCACTGAACCAAAACTAGGCTGGACACAATGCTAGAAAATATATTTGGCCACAATCCTGAAATGACAAGATGGACTAGTTGACCTAATATATCTCTTCCATCTTCTGTGTCTGCTGTTGAGGTTTTATTTCCCTAGAAATTAAAAAACCTGGGAGATTTCATTAGGATAGATCTTGGCAATCTTTCACTCTGTAGTGAACGTTTCATAATATATAGGAGACCATAAATTTGAGTCTGGCTCAGGCAGATAGTTGACAAATATTCAAAATCTATGAACTCTTGTGTGAATATGGTGTTAAAACTGACCTGTATCAACCTTACAAATGCATCTCTGTATTTACTGCTCTTTTATTCTCTCCGTCCCCCTCCCCGAAATAAACTAATTACAGTATTATTTCACTTTAAAGCAAGATGAGAATTTTGCTTTCAAAAGAGACTGGAAATTGTTTAGTAAATCAGCCTAAGAAATAGAATTTGTAATTCTAACTACAAATGGTAATCCAAAATTGGTCTAAAGCCAGATCAACTGCATCTGTCAAATTGCTGAAATTAAAAGCATTCATGTTGACCCTTTTAGGTTATGTGGAAAAAAGCAGCTGAAGTTACAATAGGCAACAATAGAGTGTAATGACTCATAAACAAACAAGAGGAAACCAATATTTTTGGTTGTACGAAGTGCTTTTTATTTAATTATACGCAGCATCACCTATTATTAAGGTTGCCTGACACTTCCCATTTTAAGACCCTGTTTTCAGTTGCTTTATATCTTTGCCAAACTTTAACTGTTTTGGGCTGAAATTTTACGTTCTAGGTGCTTGCCTCTGTTTGTAACATTTCAACCAAAATAATTCAGCTACGGAGAATGATGCTAGGGAAAACATGTTGTTTTGCCCATGTTTAAATTTTCTAGTGACTTTTTCTTTGAAATGTTGCACTGCCCTTATTATTTGGAGCAGGGACTTGAAATTTGGCAGGTGTGTGGCCCTCGTGTCAGGAATATGTCTTTTGCCATCACTCCGAAAATCCACCCAATTTGTCCAAGATATAAGCCTTTGAAAAATTGCAATTTGCACATTATCAGTAGTGACTTGCTAATGTTTAGCAACTGGGATCTCTTGAATACTTGATCACTATTTTAGATGTCCTTTTTGTTAAATTTTGAGACCAGTGCTGGAGTTTTTTATACAGCATTGTTGCAAAGACATAGATGGTGTTTTAACTTACCACTTAAATATGCTAGCATAGTATGAGATTGCATACATTTTTATTTTGTTAAGGTAAGTATCTCTGGGGCATAAGATAAACCTGAAAATCATGTAGTTTGGTTACATACAATATAGTTACTTGAGAGGAATTTAATAAAAAAAACTAAAAATGAGCAGCCTCCTACAAATAATGGTATATCATACCAGCAATGACTAAAAGAATAAAATATACAAGTTCACTCTTCTGGCATGACTGGTACTTAGCTATGTGTAAACCTTTTTAGTCTTCCAGGTTCTTATTCCCTTGGCTTCCACCCAGTGTGTTTGCTGAGTGTCTTTTTTTAAGGTCTGCCATTTGTATTCATAGATTTTAAGGCCAGAAGGGACTATTCTGATCGTCTAGTCTGACCTTTTATATAACATATGACTCAATTTCTCCTTTACTCTTTCTTCCCTACTCTCTGGGTTGTAGGAAAATGCTCTTTGTCGTGGTGGTGGTGGTGGTGGTGTTAAAGATATTACCTCACCCACGGTTTCTCTCTTTGTCATGACATAATCATATAGTGTGATGGTGAATTTCCCTACCTTTATTGGTATAAAAAATTCGGTTCTGTATATTGTGAATAATATTTACACAAATATTTAATTTGACTTAGCTGAATTACTCACTTCCAAAACAATTGGGAGGGGTGTAAACTTCGTTCCTTTCCCTCACTCCTCCTGCAAACTACTGGTACATCAAAGTTTTAACTTCAGATTTTCCTTTTTTTTAAGAAGAGAAGTTTCTTTTCTATGAATAATTAACATTTTATAGCAGACAAAAATAAGTCACTTTCTAACCTTATTCCCTTTACTTACAGAGGTTGTAAAAACTGTTAATGTGAATAATGTTGCCTTCTGTTGTGTGATGCTAATAGGAAACAGATCACTGCGGTTTATGGGGTCCTTGCCCTTTTTGGTGCATGATAAATAGCTCACTTCAAGTGATATTTCCTCATTGATTTCCTACGAATTGACCAGAAACAACAGAGCAGGAAGAATAGAGGCTAGACAAGAAGTTGATTTTGAAGTTGATGTAATTTCACTAAAGCGTGAATTCACAACAATACAGCGTTTGCAGTAGCACAGGAAAAAATTATGACGTAGTCTTCCATAGCCCTTAATTGCTCTCTAGGCTCCATGTAGCTAAAAAGCATTTTTCATTACCCTAATTTATCCTGTGCATCCCTAGCTCTTTGCCTAGGAGAGTAGCTAAGATTTCATCCTTGCAGAGGCTTTCAGCATACTCCTGAATATCTGTTGCCCTTCCAGTCCTTGAGGAAAAAGCAGACAAGGTGGGTAATATGATATATATTAATATTACATTATCCACCTTGTCCATACTGTCACGAATGTCAGGCACATCAAGCACAGTTGCCAGTTGCACTGCAGTTCATTGAGGAGTTGCACTTAGGTAGCTGGTTTGCAATTTTTTTTTTAAAGGGATGTCAACTTAAAAAAACCCAAACGACCCCACACTTCTGTCTAATTGTTTTTAAGCTACTATTGTTCCAAAAAATATCCACGAGAGGGCAGAAATTTCCCCCCCTTTCTTCTCCCCTATTTGTCTATACAATTTTCCCTTTGTAGTCAGTCAGTAGAACAGTCTTCCCTCTTGTTCATGGGGGTTGTTTCTTTCTTTTCCTTTGTTGCTGTCTGAAACAATTTGTTTGCAAAACCCCAAATTGACAGAGTATCCCAGGAACAGGTTTAATACCTGAAATTATTTTTGAAAAAATTGACTAGATTTCAAGTTGACAGTGCCCCCTTTTAAAAAGGAAATGAGTTTTTATTTAAATTTAAATTAGACACTGCAGGACACTACAGTCTTGCTATAGGCTATATAAGTTTTGCATACATATCTTTTATCATTTATAAATTCATTGAATAATTATAACAGACTTATTATAATACAAATGGAGGTGTACTTTTCTTTAAATATTAGCATTTTAATTTGATAGAATTCCTCTTTTATATATACACACACAAGCATATTCATCAGTGCATTTTGACTTTGTTGTCCAAATCTCAGTGCTGATATTGGTTATCTAATTTCTTTTTAAATAAATGCACCATTCATTTATTTTATAAACCTGGGTAATTTCTCATTTATGCTGCGGAAAATAAAACAATTCTGTGTAGAATAATTCAAGTCTTTTGGATACTAACAGCAGTAGTAGCTTTCACTTTTTCAAAAACTAAAATGAATGACGAAACAAGTGCACTGAATCAATCTACTTATTAAGTGTAAATGTATCCCATTCCAAATTCTCACTGTACAATAGAATAGCTGTTAATGATTTTTCTCTCATCACTTACCTACTTCTCTAGAGGTGTGATGTTTGTTTTACTCAGCAGGTTGTCACTTTGCTGTTTTGCACTTCAAAAAGATCTAAGGTTACTGATTATGACTTTGCTACTTCCTGTCTTATTGTTATGTACTTACAAAGGATTTGTAGTTTAAAACCATACTGTAAAGAATGCAAGTCAAGTATAAATTCCTCAGATTTGCAAGTCTATAAAGTTTTCATTTTTCCCCTTTCTTTTGAAAGTGTATTTAAGTCATCTTATGTGGACTATTTACTGCAGCCTATGAACATGGATGGCTGAAAATACTTCATATCATCCACTTCCCACTCCAGGCATAAGGTGGAATCAAACTTAAAAACACCTCATACATAACTGTACTTTGACCTTCCTCCAAAAATGTGGCAAATGCCTCTTAACTCTGGAAATGATGCCATCTAAAGCACAAGTCCTTTCCAAATTAAAATCAGTTTTGCACAAACCTGTTTGTGCAATTGTTCCCTCCCAGAATTAACACTGTTTTTGATGTTGCAGTAAAGTATTACTTAACTTCCCCTGCCTTCCCCGTCCTTTCAGTTATTACTGACAAACAAACGTTTGCCTGTAAGGATCAGTAAAAATTTGTTCGGTGAACTGCTTTTTTGTGCGATGGATTCCATGCTTTGTGGAATAGAATGTTGTGCTATAGAAGAATCATGCCAATTACCATGGTCTCTTTAGTGAAGCCACTACAGCTAGTGACTGGGCTATGATCTATATTTGGATGGGGTTGTTAATTGGACAGGCATTGAGTAATGAGTACTTGGGTGAAGAAAAATAGCTAAAGCATTGGATCAATGGGTATGTTGCAATTCTAATTTAATACACAAATTGAGAACATAGCCTTCAAAACTCAAAATAATTACTCTGCTTAAAGGCAGGGAGTGGACCGTTCTCTCCTGGTTATTCTGTTAACTTAGGTACATGGAGGGAAAGACTGGAAATAATAAAGCAATAGCACAGTTGCCTTTCACTGCTGTAGTACATCTACATAAAAAACAATCATCATTCATTTCAGCATATCTACTTTCGTTTGTAGTTTACTGTTTGGAGTACGTACTTGAATAGCACTGAACAAAATGTACTCCTTGAAGATAAGAATTGCTGTAAATGTTCGTTATGATGAGAACAGCATGCACTGAACAAGCACGAATCATCTTAAAACTCAGCTGTTGAATTAAAGTGGATGAAGATTGGGACGAAGCCTTCTCCCTACCCCTTTCTTCTTTTTAATTTGTGTAACTGTTTTCCAAATCAAATGTACAGATGACTTTTTTTCTAAACCTTGGTTTAAAAAAAATCTGTACATTAGTCAGGTGGTGGCGATGGCTTTCATGCCTTTAAAGGTGTGTCTTCTAAGATGTTTGAAGTCATCATTCCCATGGGTGGCGGGTGAAATAGGCTAGAGGAGGCTAAGCCTCCCCTGGTGCAGCTGCTACTGCCGGATGCCTGGGCTGTGGTGGCCCTGCCTGCACTCTGCCTCTTCCCCTCCCTGCTCCGCCCCTTTCCCAAGGCCCCCACCACCCGCCGCTGCCTGATGAGTCCCTCCTCCTCTCCAACCTCCCTCTCTGAAGGTCCCCACTGTTTGTCGCATCCCTCCTCACGCCCCCTCCCCTGCGAGACCCTGCCGCTCACCGTGTCTCTCCTCACCTCCCCACCCCCACAAGGGAGAGGAGCGGGATGAGGAGGGACTCGGGGAGCAGACTAGGGACATGAAACTTTTTTGTTGTTGTTGTCTTGTCAATTTCATTGTCATTTACATCCGGGGCATAACAGAATCTTAGGTCATTTTCTAAGAATCAAAGGTTACAGGTATTTACTTGCACAATGCTGTAACGCATGGCTCTAACCTCCATATACTATACTGCAGCTCACTAAACACTGCTTCTAAATCATAGTTATAAATCTGCACTCTCATTACAAAACCCTCCTGCTTGGATGGGCATCAGGACAGCATGCTCCTCCCCAAAATAATGACCGAGTATTGCAGCCTTCTTGATGAGAATGAAAAGAATTTATACTCTCTCCTGTGCGGAAAATTGGCTGGTGAAAACCAACTCAAAGGACAAGGTAAAAAAATGAATGAATCATACATGGCACTAGAGATATTCCAGACCTGGGGTTTTATTATAAGTATGGGGGGGAAGCTCTAGACCAGCAGTGGGCAATTTCCAGCCCGCGGGCCGCATGCGGCCCATCCGGGTAATCTGATTGCGAGCCGTGAGACATTTTGGTGGCGTTGACCATCTGCAGGCACGGCCCCCGCAGCTCCCAATGGCTGCGGTTCACTGTTCCCAGTCAATGGGAGCTGCGGGGGGCTGTGCCTGCGGACGGTCAATGCCACCAAAATGTCTCGCGGCCCGCAATCAGATTACCCGGATGGGCCGCATGTGGCTTTTGGGCTCCAGGTTGCCCACCACTGCTTTAGACCCCTACCTGTACCTGGGTGCTTTACATTGGTAGGTAGAAGGCACTGAGGTTAGCTTTTCTGAGAGGGGTGAAAATATCTGACGCTAATCATGGAGGCAAGCTCATAATTAACAATTCCCTTCAGTTCAGCATGAGCTTCCTGGGCTTTATATTTCTGTGCGTAGACTTATCCCATGCACAGGAATCCCACTGCAGTATCCGGTGATTTCCTCTATGGAAATCCTGAGTCTGGAGGATAAGACAATGGAATCAATCTTATTTTATGTTTCTGAAGTGTTTTGAATAATTTAAATGGTTTAAAAGCTTTGTGATATTATGACAGCTACAGTGGTGGTGCAGCTTGTACAAACTTCATGCGGGAGCTCCCTTGTGGGGGGTCAGATCTAGCAGTCGTCAAAGTTGTGAGCATCAGAGACTTGGAAGTATATATTGGATACAAATCTATTCAAGACCTCTGATCTGTGATGGAAGAAAGACTACACATCAATGAGTCAAAAATGAGAATAGGCAAATGGGTATTATCTTTAATAGAATGTCTTTACTGAAGTTTTGTTTGTCTCTCCATAAGTACACTAAGGGTACAAGCATTAGGTCCTAGAACCAGTTGTGGTAGGATGGCTGGATGCGTAACCCTCAGCTAGGTCCAAAACACCAGCAAAAACATAATTTCCATGGTTACATTTTTCTTCTCTCCCTGGAACTTAAACATGATCCTCATCATATGCATTAAATTTACCTTAATTGTACTTTTAAACGGCATTAAAAATGTTTGATAATATATTTCAGAGGCATAAATGTCATGAAAATTCTTTAATATTTGTTTGATATTTTGCAAAGAGCATTTTAATCTGATGCTTGGAAAGAGCCTGGGGATAGTAATTTATTTTAAGTAAGGCAAATACTGTAGTATTTAATATTAACATATTTCACTGCATAAAAGTTTAATGAAAGGTTTCCTTGGTAGATTCCAGATGTCTGGTTTATTGTAACAGTAACCACACAAATTGGCTTAATATTCTACCTAAAAAATTAGTCTTAATGTGATTTAAAAAACAACACCACAGCAACAACAGTAAAAATTTAATGCAGCAGTTTCAATTATTGCTGTCTTTGACCAATATCTACTTATATAGTACATAGTCCTAATGTTACAAAGCTTGTTTGTTTTATTTCCCACTTGATTAAACATAGACTCTACTATATTTCTCCCACCTGTGCTTACTTGGCCTTTTTGAAGGGCTTCAGCTTTTTACCTGGAAGCCAGCATATTAGTAAACCATACTTAAATGTGAAAGTTGAGCAATTTTGTTTACTTTGTGCATCTTATAGAGGACTGACGGCCCCTATGTAACTACTTTAGTAGTCAGATAATCCTTCACATAATTCTAGCAAGGGCCCATTGGAGCTTTGCCATTTATTTAACTGAACATAGAATTAAGCCCCAAATTTTCTCAGTTAAATAATAATAATGTACTCTCTTTCATTTCATGTTTATGATGTGTTTTATGGAGGGTAGAGTGCATTGTTCCAGTACTTGATCTACAGCCTTTTGCTGTACAAAGGACTAGAAAACTTTTTTCATTTGTGGTTTTTCAAAAATGGTGTTTTATTTTAGCTTTGAAAAAAAAATTTAAACTCTATTGTCTATCAGCAATTTTTATGGGATTTGGGGAAGAAGTCTATTTGTGTTTTTTGAATAATAAATTTAAGCTAGGACTTGTATTTACAGCATACAAGATAAAACTCTGTCAGGTTTTGCTTTATCTGGTTTCTTTGTCCTTCTTGCGGAAGAAGACTCACTTGCAGAAGTGTTCAATGACAGATAGAATGACCAACTATTTTATGGGGTGAGTCCAGAACTAAGCAGTCAAGGTCATAGTGGCGCAGATAAACATAAGGGGTCAGTGAGTTCTAGTGTCTTGGATGAAGCAGTTTTTCTTGGCAACCGCAACAAAAGAACACTCAGACAGCTATAACCTTTTGCTGTTTTGATTGGGTATGCTAGCCATAGTTCCGTGCAGATTCTAGCCTGACTTCCACTTGAAACAGGTCACTGAGAACTGTGCCAGGCTCACTTTTATACTGCCTGGGAGCAGTTCCCAGAGAGCTGTGCCCTGCTCTGATCTGACTTGTGCTGGCTTGTTTCATGAACTACACCCAACAAAGGACTATGTTTTTTTAAAAGGAGCCCTAAGCAGATAATTTCTAGTCTTCCTGTTTGTGACTGTAGAAAAGAATGAAGCACACCCCTAACCATGCCCCAATTTATTGATTTCTTTAATCGATCTACAGTGTGCATTGCAAATGAGAAACCGGAAGGCTTTCTGCACTTTAAACATCTATATGTATTTGTGTACAGAACCCTATGTATTGGGTCATCTATCCTGGGTTATACTGATGCAACCTCATCCAAGCTAGTGTAGCAGGACAGAATCTGATTCATTTTATGTGAAATATGCTTCATTTAAAATATGTCTTTACAATGTTCCCCCAAAAGCAGGTCTCAAAATGTTCACTTGTGAAGAAAAATATATGTCCGAACTGGAAGCAAACACAAAGGGTGAAATCCTTTTTCAAGTCTTAGGGCTTGTCTACACTTGAAATTTGTTGCAGGTTAACTTGAGTTATTTTGAATGAAAGCACCTTGTGGTCATAAACCATTTTTTTTAATGCAAGTCATCTGGCTTTTTAATGTGTGTTATTAAATCTACTTGGAAAGTGAGTTACTGAGATGTGGGTTTACTCTCAGCAAACTAGATATGGCTACATCCCCATCCGGAAACAACATTACACAACTGCCAAGTCTTTCCACTGGTATCCTATGCTGCTTTGATGATATCTATGTGTCGTCTACTGCTCCAGGGTCATCCTGACCAGATGCCACTTCTCCATTTAAATTCTGGTGTGTAGCCAGATTCTATCTTTTGTGATTACAGCTGCTGCGGGGTTTGCAGACCTGTCATACTCTACTCTTGATCACTGAACAGTTGTGCCTCATGCTTCAGCATGGTCTCGTGCTGAGGTCCTGGACTTCATTGCTCTCTGGGGAGAGGAGCATGTACAGGCCCACCTGGATTCTAGCCATCACAAAGCACAAATGTACAAACAACTGTCTGGAAAAAATGAAGGAAAGAGGGTACAACTGGGACCCAAGTCAACGCTTTAGTAAAGGAAGGGCACTCCAACAGGGTTACAAGAGTGTTGGGGACAATAATAGGGCTCTGGGAGAGCTTGCAGAGTCTACATCTTCTATAACGAGCTGGACTGTATATTTGCGAGAGAGCCACGGCTGAACCATTGTATTTGGTGGACACCATTGATGGCACAAACGAGGAGGAGATAATGAAATCTCTCATCTCGTCCACCCAGTGAACTCAGAGACAAACAGTTACATAACACTTCTCAAAAGAAAGTTATTTTAAGGGTATCAACTCCTCCCCACAGGCTATTGCAGAATTCTATAAAGTTGGCAGTGCAATTTATGCTGATCCATGGGCACTAAAGAAAACTTAAGCTATAAATAGTGCTCTAATTTGGCATGGAGATTTCATGTCAATGCATCTCTCCGGGGACAAGCACATGTAGCTCATGTTTCCCTTTCTGCTCCGGCAACCGTTCTGGAGACACCATCGTGGCAAATGGCAGTTTTGCCATTGCCTTGTAGAACAGAATCCTTTTTTTTTTTTTTTGCCTTTTGGGAACATGCTTCAGGTAGCAAAGAAAGCGTAGTCTGCAGAAGTGAATGCATAATTATTAACCTGCATCTGCCTGTTCCCTCTTTCCCTACACACCAACCTCCATCTCACTGGTTACCTACAGGGGGACACATGCAATTACTAGCCTTACTTTACTGCACCATCTTTAAGTAGCCCCCACCTTGATGTCTGTTGTGCTTTTCACGTTAATTACCTCTTTCCTCCAATTTGGTAGAACAACCACCCACCATCCACCCCATTGACTGGGCTCTGCATAAATGGGAAGCTTGTGAAAACATCTAACCATCTCCAAGATCCTCCAAGATGTGGGGAAAGCCTATGAGAACGGAATTCCACAATGAAGGGAAAAGTAACGTTTTATCACTTTGGCATGAAGACTTACATTTTGACAATAACTAGTTATCCAGTTTTCTCCCATAGCAGCACCTAGGACAGGGGTGTTAATATTAAGTGAAAGGCTGCCCAATCTGCGTAGGAGGAAGAAGGAGTCAAGGGATGACATGTTGAGTGACCTTAGGTATGAATCGCAAAAGAGGGAGGAGTGGAGGGAAGGTTTCCTGAAGCATGACAGAGGAGAGAGAAAAGGGCAGGGAAATGGTTAGATTGCACAAGCACAGCTGCTGGGGATGACAGAGAGGCAAGTCATCCTCCTGGAGAACATGGTAACTTTCTGGTAAAGGACTGAACCATTCTCTGTGTCCCCTGCAGCCTTTATCTCTGAGACTGCCACTTTCTGGGTTGCATCATTCACTGCAAAAGTGCCCAGAAACAGGTCCTTCTCTAGGCATTCTGTGCCACAGAACAACAAAGAAAATAGTGGAAAATGGAAGATTCTCTTAACGCCTTCACCAGCAATGGAGAGGCTCTTCTATCGCCATCCCACATCCAAAGATGCGGAGAACAATTATGAGTGTCCTGTGTACATACATTTTGTGATCCTGGGTCAGAACCTTGTCTGCATGCTATTCTTTGTAACTTCTGAAGGGTTTTTTAAATCTTTTCTGTTTGCACAGTGTTATTTATCTTTGGCTTTTTACTACTCAAAATTGTTTACATTGATGTATTGTTTTTTATTAAAAATACATTCTAAATGTCTTTTTAGTCATGGCTTTACAGCTAGAACAATTCGAGAAAATACACAAATCCACTGCACTGAATTGTTATGGAATTCATGAAAATGTCCACCTCTACTGCACCTTCAAATGCACTACAATAACATCCATACATACACTATGTTAAAATCCCCACAAAGGATACTAGAATTCCCATATGTGGCATGAAGAAAGCTTTGCTGCATTGCACATACATACTAATGTAAGTGCAATAATCCTGATTTAAGCATACACATTGATCACAGGTGGCCCCTGAGTTGCTACCACATGTTGTAGAGGCATCTTCTCTGACTATTCCGAATGTTTAGCAAGTCTGCCAACCTTCTCCTCCCATCTGCCAGGCTCTCCCCCTTGCTCTAACAAAGGTTGTGCAAAGCACAGCAAGCAACTGTCCTAAGAGGCAGCCTCCAGCTTTGACATCAGACTCCTCTGTCTGCCTTTCAGTCTCCCAAGTGCATGTTCTACTGTCATTCTGCACAGTAGAGGGCATAGTCAAACGGTTCTTTTTGCCCATTAAGTTGCCCAGTAAAAGGCTCCCTAAGCTAGAGAAGAAGAGAGTAGGCTGGATCTCCCAGAATGACTGGAAGAACGGCAATGCCATCAAATATCCATCGACACCATGGGAGTAGAAGTTCCATTTTGCATTCCAGAAAACAGTTCAGCATTTTATCCCTGGTGGGGAGGGATAGCTCAGTGGTTTGAGCATTGGCCTGCTAAACCCAGGGTTGTGAGTTCAATTCTTGAGGGGGCCACTTAGGGATCTGTGGCAAAATCAGTACTTGATCCTGCTAGTGAAAGCAGGGTGCTGGACTCAATGACTTTTCAGGGTCCCTTCCGGTTCTACAAGATAGGTATATCTCCATATATTATTATTTTTTAAAGATCCTGGAGTCATGGATCTTTCCATATTATCCTATGTAAATGGTGAAATGTCCACAGTGCTCAAACAGACCTTACAGAGCATAGAGAAGTGTTTCTGTTGATGAACTTGGGGGCCTGGCATGGGGGTTAAAGGTCAGACACATGGGTCCAATCAATGGTCCCAATACAGTTTAGGGATTCCCAAGTGTGCAAAATCACTTATAACCTCCTATGCATTGCTCAGCCCAATAACCCGGTGGGAAGCCCCTTCTTGATTGCAGAAAATACCTCCATCACAGTTTCCCCAATGGCTGATCTACCAAAACCACACTGGCTAGCTACTGACCAGTAGCAGTTGGGGTGGCAATGGCCACATGCCCCTCCCTGCTGAGGGAAGTTTTCATGTTGGTGTTCAGCCACTGCAACTCTTGGGTGAGCTCTGCACAGAGTAATAAGAAAAAGGCTTTTGATGTCCTGAAGTTCTGCCATCACAGATGGTCATCCCAGATTTGTCCTGCTGTCCTGTCACAACAGTCACTGATAGTTGGCTGAGCCCAAAAGTGGTGCTTCACTGAGTGAAGCTGCTCCAGGAAAAGGTCTAGGAAATTGTCTGCTTGATTTCAACCTCCTCCTCCTCCTCCACAGGGGGCCGTTATCACCCTGGATCTGAAGTCACTGCATACATTTAGATATGCTTGTAACAAACTGTTTATAGTCATCACTATGAGGATCATAGTGCTCACCAATGCTTCCTCCAGGCTGCATGACTGTGCTCTGAAAATGGTCCTGGATTGCAAAACTTGGATGATGGCATGAAAGGAGTGGAATCATGGGAATTATTTATTTAGCTTGACTCCAAGCTCAGGAATTCAGTTGCCTTCCAGTAGTTGTCCCACATACGCAGTGCAAAAAATCCCTGAATGCATATAGTACCACAGCAGGAGAGCAATGCACCATGTGAGGTCTGACCACATGTTTTGCAACATCATATGGAGCAAAACTACCTTAATTGTGCGAAAACAATGCAATGTTTATGCATTGCTTGCACAATACTTGTTCTGGCTCACTTAACATGGATGCAAAAAACCACAGAAAGTTTCAAGTGTAATCATGGCCTTATTGAAGTCAATGGGATTTTTTGCTACTAACTTCAGTAGGGCCATGATTTCACTCAGAGAAGGTTGGCGAGCATGGAACAATGCACTTGTGTTTTCTTTTAGCACTTCATGTCTTGAAATATGTATTCAAACTGAATCTGTCAGTAAAACTTATCTGGTTTTAAAATCAGATCATGGTAATTAGTTAAACTTCTCTTATTAGTTTGGGTTGAGTCTAGCTGTACAATAGTTGAATTGGTTACCATTGTATTTGGTTAACTGCTGTAAAGCAAGTTTCTAACAATAGATTCCTGCACTTAAATAGCACTGTAGAGTGCTGGTGCCCTATCAATCATTCAGACCTTTCCCTCCTGCTGTCTAGTCTGATAGACAGTTGTGCTGATGTGGATACTTGGGAAGAAGGGATCAGGAAGAGGGGATGATGGATAAAGACAATCTCCTGTCTTGGAAGGAAATCAGAAAAATCCTTTCTCTGACTATCAAGGAATTTCTTTGTCAAGGTGTCAGAAGATTATTCATGCTCATGTGAGAGCAACTTTTTTTCCATTTTGTTGGAATAGGATGTCATTCTTTTATCTGTGATGCAGAATTTGCAAAGAAAGAGGCTTAAAAGATTTCAGTATGGTTACATTGTTGTCTAAGTATTCTTCAATCTCTTTGGAGTTACATCCATGACATTATGAGTAATTAATTGATCAAAGTTTTTGTTTCAAGTGCAGTAAGGATGTGATCCTGAGACCTGGGGTTCCTGTTGAAGAAGCATGAGTTACAGGTGCTCAGGGTATCTAAGGATCAGGTTTTAAATGAGCAAGAGATGTAGAAAACCTTTTTCAAACAGTCCCCCTTCAGAATCAGCATGACTGTGATTTTGAAAATGTGTAGACTAGAGGATGGTCCCTTTACTGTGTCTGATCCCTCAGCTTGAAAACAAACAAATTAGTAAGTTTCTGTGGTTTACTTTTTTTTACTTCAGTTGAGTAAGACTGCAATTGTAATAATAATGAAATATAGTGTTCAAAATGTAAGATCATTTAATTTTTAAAGACTCTTCTGGTAAATGATCTAAAAGTGAATTTCTAGTGTTCATAATAGGCTAGTTCTAAGTAGAAAAGAACAATAAAAATTAGACACTTAAAATCTTTTTAAAACTAAAGGTTGTTGTGCTCCCATGTTACTGATATCACCATAATGCCTTCTGTTGGAATATTAAGACTAGAGCTAGATGAAAATTATGACAAATTTTGAACTGAAATTTTGAAAGGTCAGCAATTTTGGCCAGCATTAATTAGGACTTGGGATGCATAACAAAACATTGTCTGTCTTTACTTTTTTAATTGAATCCTATTTTTGAAGCAGTCATTTCTTTAATTATGTTTGTAAGCAACCCTTTGATGCAGCCCCATGGTAAAGATCATTGTACAAAAATAAATGTGATAATTTTTTTGTGGCTTGTTGGCTTGGGATTTTTTTCTTGTAAGGTTTGAAATTTAGTGTACTATTTCAATTGTATTTACTGTGGCACATTAGATGTATGGAGCTGTCTTCCTTATATGACTTGGTATGTCTTGACTGCGATTTCAGATGGCACTCTTTTCTTTAATCTTTACATTATAAGATATATATTAATCAATTCTCATGAATAATGTAGTGGGTTTTTTGAACTATGTGGCGCTTTTAAGGAAATGGTAAAAAGCTCTCAAACTGGCTTCATTTTAAGATGTGGTGAATTATGATCAGTTATAACTGAAGAATTGGAACAAAACCAGACACCTAAAACATGGATGTGCCTGATCTTGAAATATCAGCTGATAGAGGCAAATGCTGTTAAATTACTCCTCTTTTTCCAAATGTTTTGTGTGTACATTCCCTGTAGGATAAGCTTTGATGCTACAAAGCAACACTTCTTTACACTCATTCTTTTACAAACATTTCATCAGATCTTTATATAAAGTATTCTTAAGTGTTGCAAAGTCTCAGTTCAACAGTGTTAAAGTCGTATGTTTTTCTTTGTATCTGTTCATTGCTCTAATACATCTAGAATAATGAATATACAATATATGCTATTCTGGTGTATAGAAAAATTATTTTCAGCTTGAAATTTCATTTTACATAGCTATAAACCTTGTTAGTGCTCATAAGTTCATGAAAGAAAAGGTATGAGAAACAATTTATTTAGACTGAACAGGAAAGAAACTTCTAAAATTACAAAATATTGGCTCACAAGCCACATTATCCAACTGATTGCTTGTGTATTAGTTTGTGAATCAAGACTTTTGCCTGACAATAAATTGATGCAAACATCTTCAGCTCTGGGAACAACCTCATCATGACTATTTTAGTAGTTAGAGATTGTTAAATAAATATTTTCAAAATACTTTTGAAGGCATGTATTATATGGCTATTTTGGGAGTGGTAATGGTAGTAATGATTTGCGCTTGTGTGCTGTTCCAGTTAACTTTGTATTGAGGGCCTGATCCAAAGCCCACAGGGGTTATTGGGAGTCTTTTCACTTTGGATCAGGCTCTAATAATTTGTTACATTGCAGAAACACAGACATATACATTTCCTACTTTTAGTTAGCTGAGAAAAGAAAACAGAACTACAGGCTGACAGTTGGGAATAGGAGGACATAGAACATATTTTTTAAATCAAATCATATCTATGTCAATATGAAGGGATATTTTAATAATGAAGAAAGTAATTTGCTAATTAAGTCACTGATCCAGTAAAACATTTAAGAACATACATAACTTCAAGCATGTGGACATTCTTAATGGGATATGCTCGGTTGCTTTGCTAGATTGGACTCTAAGGCACACCTAAGCAGTCCTCCAGCACACTGTCCCACTGAAATCAGTTGAACTACTTCAGTGAGTAAAGATCGCTTATATCAGTCTGATTGGACTCCCACATATTTCCATTTAAAAATGAAAGTTTATCTTTTGACCCTACAATGACTGGAAACAAAGGACCTGCTGGCTTCACAAATTCATTTGGCGATGACATTTTTTCTTCTTGTGCAAACCTCTGTGAGAAGTACTAACAGGCTGTAAAGTGAATCGTCTGTCTCCTTCTCTCCAAAATAAAATTTCGGCCGGTCTCTGACATCTCTTTGTGGATGTCTAGCCGTCAGCTCAAGCCCAGAGCTCTTAATCTTCCCCACAAGTCCTCCCCTAACCTCCTTTCATGATTACTGTGGCCAACAACAGGATGACTGTAACCTGTAACCTCAAGTCTGTAACCTGGGTGTCGTCTTCAACTTGGACCTCCTCTCTGGATCCTCACTTGCAGGCTATGTCTAATTTTTTCAGATTCTTTCCTTGTAACATCTCTTAAGAAACAGCCTTGCCTATCCATCCACACAGCTAAAACTCTCATCCAGCTTCTGGTCCATTCGTGTCTCAATTACTACAACATCCTGTTCTCTGGTCTTGACAAATGCAATCTTGCCCCACTCATATTTATTCAGAACACTGCTGCAAAGATAATTCTTTCAGACTGTCGCTTTGACCGTGTCACCCCACTCTTTGCATCCTTCCACTGGCTTCCTTTCTCTGTTGCAACAAATATAAGTTATTTGTCTTCACTTTCAAGCCCCTTCATGGCTTATTCCCACTATACCCATCGTCTCATTCACTATTGAAATGTTGAGTTCTGCCTCCAATCAGTCAATGATGCCACCTTTCATCATCCACTAGTAAAATTTTCAAACAGGCACCTTTTGTGCTTTTTCTCATGCTACCCGTCATGCTTGGGAGGAGCTCCACATTAACCTCTGAAGAGCTATGTCATTATCCTCCTTTAAATCCCTCCTTAAAAACTTCTTTGTAGTGATGCATACAAAATAATTGACAATGGTTAGGCTGCTGGTATTCTGGTACCATAGTGATCAATATTTTCACATTATTTCCTTGTACTCTTCCATCTCACTGTATCCATCTCTTACACTTAAGTTGTAAGCTCTTTGGGATAGGGACCATCTTTTTTTGTTCTGTGTTTGTACAGTGCTTTGCATAATAGAGCTTGTGCCTTCTATGGTAATACAGTTGATTATAATAAAATATACTTTGCATGTGTGTTTCGTAAACTTTTGTGGGATTTTTATCTCCCCACTATACAGCTTTGGGGAAAAATTCAAAATTAAACACACAATTTGAAAGGCGTTCCTGTAGAAAAGATTGTTTATAAACTTCAATAGTAGTAATTTTTATCACTTACAATAATGTTTTTTCACCTGTAGGAGTCAGAGTTGTAGATAACTTTGGAAGTTAGTTTCTCTGGGAATTGAATTATATCTGTTTGTGTGGCTAAATCCAAATTGTGTCTGTAGTATAAAATGGCTCACATTTCTTTAGGGACCCTGTTTTTTTCTCACAGTGAATATGTAGGCAAGGTTTTGGGTTCATGCCCCTGATGAAGATTTGCAGCAGTTTGGTTTGATAATACTGGAGATGGAGCAAGGCCTCAGGCATGATGCAACAACAGGACTCCAATCTTGGGGGAGCAAATTGCTCCTTGGAAGAATGGGATGTGGTAAGTGTGTGGAATGTGAATGTAACATGGGGAAATTATACTATAAAGGAAAGGATTTTAGAAAATTGCCAAAATCAGTCAGAGAATATAATGTCGCTTTTATTATTCTTTTCCAGCAGGATTAAAGAGCTCAGCAATAGCAAAACTAACAGGAACCTTTTGTCCTTTTTTGAAAAGCATGCACGCCCTAAGCTGTGCAGACAAGCACATTGTCTGTCTTTTAACATGTACCAATGCAGTGAGAAAACCCTATTGCACATGCTTAGTCTATCGTTAAAAACAAATAAATTACAATCCACATAACTCTGATTATGTCAATACCATTTTTTTCCATGTCTGTCATTGGTCCTTATTATGGACACACTCTCCAGTCCAACTCTGAGCTTTAAAGCTTTATACCTTCGTGACCTAGCTCTGTACAAACATAAAATAAAAATGAAGAGAAGCTAGAACTTTTGAAGTGGGAAAATTTATTTTTTTCCCCCTTGTAGGATTTTACTCAAAACTTTCCAAAAAACATTTTGGACAGAAATGAAGAGCATGATCCTGTCGGGTGCTGTGGGCCCTCCACGCCAACAGAGTTCAGTGGGAGTTGAGGGCACTCGACATCTTTGAGAATTGGGCTGTTGAGCAGGAGTATTCTGAGTTTCAGAAAAGGAGGTTATATACAGTAGAACCTGAAAGTTATGAACACCTCGGAAATGTAGGTTGTTTTTAACTCTGAAATGTTTGTAACTCAGAACAAAATGTTGTTATGGTTGTTCTTTCAAAAGTTTATATCTGAACATTGACTTAATACAGCTTTGAAACTTTACTATGCTCCAGAAGAAAAATGCTGCTTTCCCTTTTTCTCAGTAGTTTGTTTAACACAGTACTGTACTGTATGTATTTATTTTGGTCTCTGCCACTGCCTGATTGTGTACTTTCAGTAAAGAGGTATGTAGTTAATTGGTCAGTTCCTAATTCTGGTGTTCGTAATGCTGAGGTTCTACTGTAATGGGAAATATTTTGCAACCTGAATTCTAGTGGTCAGTGATGACACAATTGCTCTAATATTTTAAACTTTGTTTCCGAACGCCGTGTGTGGACTTTTTTTCTCTCATTTGGAAATTTTAAAATTTAATTTATAACTTTTTTCCAGTATTCTAAGGGAGTGAGTAATATGAAATACTTGTGCCTAATGCGTGACATTAAATCAAACAATCCCTAAGTGATTAGGTAAAGAAAAATATGGTGGTGTTTGTTGTTCCTGAGTAGGGAAAAGATGCTCTGAATAAGAGTTTATTTTTGCAGGGCTGAGAGCTAATTTCTTTTTTTGGTGGATAGTCATGGGTGGCTATTGCATCTTAAAATAAGATTAGTGGTTCATTGATGTCTTCATGGTGCATTTTGTATTTATTGGGGAAGAGTCTCTGAACACACAGTTGTTTTCTGTGCAAATAGTGAGAGAATACTTGGACTGGCAAGGTTGCACTGACCTTACCTAGTGGCCTGTTCCATTGATTGACATGTTTCAAAGGTTAAACTAACTGTGGATGAAATGTAATCAGTTGTGCACTGGATTCTTTCCAGATCACACTGGAGGAGTGCAGTAACCAGTACTGTTAGCTTTTGGAGAGCTAGAGACAGAGGTCATTACTTGTACAGCTCTGAGCATGAAGAAACAACTCCCCTTCCTCTCTTTAAATAAAAAAAGCATGTCAGGAATCATTATTTTTCAGAGAGGAGTATGACGAATAACTCTCCAATCTCTCACCCTTTTTTTGGTAGAGTTGTCAGAGCTCCCATGGGCCCCCACTCCCTGCTGATAGCTGGGCACTATGTCATCAGCTAGGGGCAGGGCCAGCTTTACTAGCACTAAGGAGGCAGTACAGGCTGTCAGAATAGAGAACACAACAGTTAGAGAGAGACATACAGCACAGGGAGAGGGAAGAGTATCTTTGTATACCCCTCCCTCCAGCTAGGGATTATGGACGGGTGCATACACACACACACAGAGATATGGAAAGTAAGTGTGTGTGTGTGGTTCATGACCTCACAGCAGGCAGATAATCCAACCCTGAAGAGTCAGCTCCCTTCCCCCCCCCAACAGCCACCCTCCCAATTCCTTTTCTCACCTGCTGCTGCCTTTGGGGCATTTTCAGGCCCCAGCACTCAGAAGGGACTTGCAGCATGAGTCTCCACCCAGTGTCACATTAAAGGGCTGTTTGGAGGACACCAGAAGTGTGCAAGCTATGGATGGGGAGTACAGCTCATTGCTCAAGACTGGTTTCATTGCCTGCCAGCCCTGAATTCCCAGTTTGTCCCCCTTACCTAGCTCTGACACAACCCATCCTCACTTGCCAGCTATATAGTACCAACATACTAAGAGGAGAAAATAAACATTTCTCCTTTGACTTTGGTCCAAGGCATTCTAGTTTATTAAAACTGCATGCTCTGTAGCTTAATGTGCATAATACAGTCTTCATATCAACATAGTTAACAACCTTTGATGGTTTTTTCCCTGGCAGACAATTCTCCAAGTAAGCCAGTGACTCAGTAAACCTGCAGAGGGGTTAGTGTGCGTTTTGGTGAACACTACTTTATTTTAATCACATATCTTATTTATTCAGTCTCTAATAACTTTGGTGTTATGGTTAAATTAGCCAGGAGTATGGATGGGTATCTTTATTCTAACATATGAATGGTCCTATATAATTGCTTTATTTTCTTTGGGTTTATATGTATTGCAGTGGTGCCTAGAGGAGACTTGGTCAGGAAGAGGATGCAAGGTACTTGGACTTTATCCATTTGTTTTGTAGGAAGGTAGAATCTCTGTCCTGAGGAGTCTATAATCTAAGAAAATCACACCCTGAAATTCATGTTAAGTCCTACCCTTAGTTGCGATTGTGTTCTTGGGAGAAGCCACCTTGGTTATGTTAAATGGAGGACAGCCTGTTCTCTCCCTCTGCCCCTTAAAGGGAGAATTCCTTCCCTCTGAATCTTCAGTTGGCTCCCCTTTCTCTTGGTAGAGAGGAGGTTTTTTCCTTTCTTTTCCTCCTGAGATCCCCCTCTCCATATATTTTCTTTTAACCCATCTGTGTGTTGTGTTCCCCTTTCCTTCTCCCTCCCAGTGTGTGGGTCTTCTCTCTTCCCTAACTTTCTAGAACTTTGGGGATGTGGGAGAATGATGTGTCAGCTAGTGGGCAGGACCTGCAGGAACCCTCTGACTGAATGTTTCCCCGTCTCAACCCTGCCTCTGCCATTAGGACTTGTCATTGCATTTAAGCTGGGATGTAAATCTACCCTGCGCTAGCCTGCCGTCCAGTAACTGCCCACGTGGCCCTTGCTGCAATGCACTAACAGGTCCTTAAGGTACTTTGATCTAGTTCTGTTTTACTAGTTTTAAATTAAAGCGCACTAAGTAACTGTTAGTCTGTGTCAGCAGGGTCCACCCAGACAGTTAGTGGATGGCAGGCTGGTATGGGATAGATTTACACCCCTGCTTGCTGAAATCTAAATGTTTGTGTAGACAGGCCATTAGATCATCTTTGTACAGTAAAATTCTCTAATGTGGAGATCAGTTTGGTTCCTGTAGCTCACTTGTAGCTCAGTCTTGCGTCTGAACTCAAAAGTGCTCCCGACATTCTGGATCCCATTTCACTCTGAACCATTTTAGTGTTGGTGTATTTGGTGGTTGCTGGCGTAATGGCACAAAGAGTTCCAATAGTACTAATGCTTCCCTATAGTACATTTGTGGCCTCATCAGTTCTTCTGCTCCTGGTAGCTCTGCAGGGAATACTGCAAGTGGCACTCCCAGGGCTTTGCCACTCAAATGGGTTAGAATAGTTCTAGTGAAGATGTGGGGCAAAATGGTAATAGCTGAGAACATAAATCAACATGACACCGGCCTGTTTATGTTTATCCAGTTCTAGCCCCCCAGTTCAATTAGGAATTGATCAGTTCTCCAGTGTACATAGATCTTCAGCTGAGGCCTCCTGCCTGCACTGCTGAGTAACCCTAGCAACTGGAGGTCAATGTCCTCCCCTCCTCCCTCCCTCCCCCCACCAGTTCAACCAGTTACCTAGGACTGGATTGTGACAGTCCCAGTCAAAAGGGAAAAGTTGCAAATGTGAATCAGGGGTTTGTTTCCATGTCAAAATACCTAGAATACCTGAAACAAATAAAGGTGATTAATATTTGTATTTTTAGTCAGATCTGCTGCTGTCATGTATTGCTGCACAAGTGTACAATAGTTAAGTGGTAAGTCCTGACAGAGATCTGTTCTGCTGGAATATCTTTCTAATGAGGAAACCCAGAACACTCCAAAGAACAGATACTTGAAGTAACCTTGTTTAGAAAAGCTTTTGCGGCTGAATGTGGGGCCTGCTTGAATGAAGCTTCTGAAGATGATTTCTTATATCACAAGTCAGTCAGTTTGCCTCTTTGTTTAGAGTGCTGTGAGATGCCTCAGTACAAAGGTCACTTGTGGGTTTAAGAGGACAATAACCCACACCCTGCCGAAGATCACCCCATTTTTTCTATGGAATATAAGAACTAACTACACTGAAGTGCACGATCTTACAAATCTATTTGTATCCAGATCTCCAAGTATCAGATATATTTTTTTTCAACACTGGGCTGGGAATATGTTTGTACAGCACATTGAGAGTGGAGTATCTGTTTGTGATTTCAGTATGGCATTAGGTTAAATGTTTCCCTTAAAACAATTGGAAAATATAATAGGTTCTGTTTCAGACTTTGTGAGATGGTGGATAGTACGTAACATTTTGGAATAAAAGCTCATGAAAATCAGTAAATAATATTACCTTTTTTGTTTGGTTCTGCTTGTTGATCAGAGTTTTGATGTCTATTGAATCAGTGTAAGTTACTCTAAACAAGGTTCTGGGTTTACAAAAATTGCTTCTCCAGATGAGAACATTCACTTCTCTCAGTCTGTGACTTGGGACTAAAAACAGATAGTTACATATTTAGAATTTCTTTTTAAATAAGAATATAAAAATATCAAATAGACGTGTTTTATTTTTCCTAATTATTTTAGAACGTAAGTTAAGTCATATCTCTTACCATCTGATACTCCCCTCCCAAATAGTTTCCTTCTCTCCAGCATTCCTTAATGCGCCATACTTCCTGCCCTTCCTCTCAACTCACGGTTTGTCTACACGTGAAAGTTAATTTGGATTAAGATAGGGTGTGAATTTAAAGTGCATGAACAACTGTGTGTGGGTACTCTTATTCTATAATAAGACCGATTGATTGATTTATTCCAGTTTAGCTTAATCCACTTTGAAAGTGGAGTAAATTAATCGCTATTTTGGAATAGCTCCATGGCTAGACAACCTCTCTACCAGAATTTCCATCTACCCATTCCTCAACAGAGGGCCTGTGTGTACTGGAGATATTAGTACTGGAGTGGCTACACTGGTCAAACTCCCAAGGTAGAAATGTTTTTAAACTAGAGTAAGTAATACTGGTGATGGGCCCATTTTACACTAATGCAGCACACCTATCTTGGGATTTGCACTGATGTAACAACTTTGGTACAAATATCCACAGCATAGATTGTGCTCTGAAGATCTATCAGCCCACTGTATTCCCCCTCTGTTCCAGTTAGCTTGGAGTCTGTGAGCCTGATTCTGAGTTACATTAAGGGCCTTCTTACATTGGACCGGCAGCGTATAGGAGTCTTAAAGCAGGACAAGATGTAATTTGCACCTGCTTTAAAGCAGCGTAAAAGGGTACATAATGTAAATGGGAATTCTGGCTTGTCTCTCTTACACTTCAAGTATTTCCATTTTTCTTTTTCTTGCTCTACCTCATACCTCCCTAACTGAATGAAGATCTGGGTGGTCCTCTCCTTCCGTCTCCACCTTGCCCCTTTACTGATATCCAAGTTCGTTGTAAATCAGCTAAGTTCAGGATCCAACCTTAATTAAACACACCTGGGATATATTTATATTGTAAATGTCTTACCAATATTTGAACACAGCTGTACCAGTGCAACCAACAGTATAAACTCTGTGGTAGACTGGGCATAGGCAGGTTTAGATGATACAGTAGTGAAATCCGATGCGCTGAGTTGACACAGTTCGTAGCACCACTGCTCAAAAACTAGTATGAAATTCCCTAGGGTAGACAAGGTCCAAGTACCTCTGGAATTCCTAGCAGAACTGCGACCCTTTACTTTATATAGATATGGTACCTGAAGCAAACTGAGTAGTTTACTTCTTTGCATGTTGTTATCCAAAATTCCCTTCCATCCCAGAGCTGTTTCATAGCAGTGCTGTTTGTTCTCTTGGGAACAAACTTGAAAGGTCTGTGCTTGCTTTTGGATGGAGAGAGTTCCTTACTATGTGTTGTGTAAGCCAAATTTGTGGCAGGCTTTTTTCTACTTTTTAGCTTCCAAACCTTTATCATTTGTATTGTCTGTACCTGTCTGGAGAGTGTATGCTATAGGGAAGGGAACCTCTGTCTACACAAATATTCTGTCAAAGAATAGTTGTGTACTTTGAGGGAGATCTCTAGTTGTATTTGCATGTAATGAATTATTTGCTTATCAAACTCAGCAATCTGAGTCAGACACTAAACTGAAATGATCTGTACAACAAATCTTAAAATCATTATAGGTCTTTAAAATGTCACAAAGATTCAAAGGGGAAAGTGGCCAATTTGCCTAGTAAATTAGCTGCAGTCAAGAACACGTTACCTTCAGTAGCTTGTCTAAGTCTCAGCACTGTCATGGCTTCATTGCCTCAAATGTCTCTTAAAGTAAGAGTAGTTTTTATAACTACACATAAAGGCAGGATGGCTTAATGAAGATGATTTCTTCATGTGTCAGAATGACCCCTTTGTTTCTCATCTTACTCTTTTGTTGCCTGCAGCTAATCTGCTTTTGGGTTATCAGATCCAGGGATCTGACAATGCTGATTCTAGCAATGGCATTCATCTGGAATGCTGCCTTTTGTTTACTGGTTTTACCAGGCCTCAAATGCTTTCTTTGGTCATCTGGTGTCTCCACTAATGTGATTTGCACTCTCACGCTCTGCAGGTAGTCATGAGGTTTTATATGGGAATTAGACTATGGCCTGCCACCCTGGTTGCTAATGAATCCACAGGGTAGTCTGTTTTTGTTTTGCTTTTCCAACTTTCTTTTAAAAGACAAACTATATTCTGTTTGTGTTTTTATAGTCTTCTCCTCATTGCTTTGGACTTTAACTTTTAGAGTAGATTTACCAGCTGTGTTGTAAGAAACGTAGTAAATTCCATTTCTTATAGAGCCATTTACTTTTGGTTCAAGGCTAATAAATATATACAGAAAGATATAGTGCTACTTTTAGATCTTCAGAGTTTCTTTATAACTATCATTTGTTTTAACAATAAATATCCCTCATGCTTTTGGTTATCTGATTATAATACTGGGAGATGGATCACTTTAAAAAAAAAAAAGAATTTTGTATATCTAGACTAGAAGAATGAATCTGTATAATACATAGGGAAATGGAAGTGTTTTTAATAATTAGGTTGCAACTGAAGTCTTAGCATTCCATAAGCACATTTCAGGAAAGAGTGAAGTTCACATTTATATTGTTGTGCTGGGTTATGATCTTGAACCACCATAGACAAAAGAAGACAGCTGAAAGTAAACACAAGTACAGTTGGGTAATAATGGGCAAAAGTACTAAGCTTTTTGTTGTAATAGTGGGAAAAAATTACTAGTGATTTTCTTTGTGGTTTGCTTAATTTGAAAAGAGAACAGGATTGAACATAACACCTGAGATTTCATATATCAAATAGCAGATAGCAGTTGTGCATTATGCAATGTTAGTAACTCCCTATCCCCTTCTCTTTCACATTAGGGAAGACAGCAGGCTCTCAAATGCTTAGGCCTGGCCTATACCTAAAACTTAGGTCAACCTAGTTATGTCGCTAGGTAGCTGAGAGATGCAGTTAAGCTGACCTAAGCCCCCATATAGAAATTGCTTCGTCAGTGGAAGAATTCTTCCATTGACCTAGCCACCACCTCTCAAGGGGGTGGATTTACTCTAGCAATAGAAAATTCCTATAGCTGTGCTTCTGTAGAACTGTAGAATAGATAAAGCCTCAGGTGTTTCATTTGGAAGAAGATCAGATGCTGAAGCCAACATGGAGTTTGAGCCTACAAACCCTCACTCAGTCCCATTGATTTGAATGAAGCTACTAGAGGATTAGGAGTTTTCAGGAGTAGGCCTACAAGTATGTAGAGGCTAGGACATGACTCCATTGTGCTCATAATGTACTTTGTGGATAGTTTTAACTACCACCTCCATAATTTTGATTTTTCTTTCGATATATAGTATAATAATTTTTTTTTCTGAACACAGAGCTCTAAACGTTTTCACGATTAAAGACTGAGCATAACTGAGTGAACTGCATAAAGGGTATAGAACAGGCGTGGCCAAACTGCAGCTCATGTGGCTCTTTTAAAGTTAGTGCGGCTTGCTGAGCCCTCCTCCCATCCCCCATTCTCTACCTACCAGACTGGGGGCGGGAGCTCGGGGCTTCTGCCCTGCAGCAAGGTTGTGGGGTTAGGGGCTTCGGCCCTGCAGGGAGGGGGGCGGTCTCAGGGCTTTAGCCCCGCAGGGTGGCATCAGGGCAGAAGCCCTGTGCCCCAGCAGGTGCCACACTGCGGGGCAGGTTGTGTGCGTCTTGTGACTCTCAAACTTCTGAAGATTATTGTATGTGGAAGGTCAGTAAGTTTGGCCACCCCTGGTATGGAATCTTTCTTGTGAAAGACTTAGTATATGTAGGAATATAAATTCAACAGTAAGGTGGCAATAAAACTTCCCACTAGCCTAACTTAAATCTTGAGCCATGGTGGCAAGAGCAGCTATAGGGTTTGTTTGTTAGTTTTTTGCTTTCTGCTTGTGTCTTTTTAGGTTGAAAAATTTGAGATATCCATTTAAAAAAAACCCCACCCTCAAAACCCAAAACTTTGTGCAAACAAATGGTCCTTTCTTATTCAAGGAACAAAATAATACAATAATGAACAATAAAAATAGGAGTTTGTTCTCTGATGGGCCAGTCCTGTACCATTTAAATAAGTGGAAGTTTTGCCATTGACTTTCATAGGTATAGAGATCTGGTTTCTAAAATGGAAGAATATATTGGAAAAAATAAGGGTTAGGGAAGTGTCATTCATAACAGACAGAATTTGTCCTTGATAGTCTGCCATATTTTTTATGCATCACAATTGATGACAGGAGCTGGAATTTCTGATCAAAGAATAGCAGCAACATTGTTCAGTGTTTGTTTTACTGAAGAAAAAATCTTACTGTGTAAAGAATGCAGTTACAGGATGTATTTAATAATGAGGGTAGAACATATAAACTAAGAATAAATCGATTGAGTCATAGTGGCCTGACAGCTGCATAGAAGGTCCTTGTGACCTAGAGGTTTGTGACCCATGAAATTCCCACTTTCCTTGGAATTGGTAATCTATATTGAAATGCAGAAGTTTGAGAGAGGCTTTGAAAGTTACATATTGCGTAGCCTGAAGCATCAAGTAAAAGTATAATTGGGATATGAATATTAAGTTGAAAGTGTATTATGCTAGTTGATGTTATGGTGGGGCTGGAT
Organism: Mauremys mutica; assembly: GCF_020497125.1. Taxonomy (NCBI): domain Eukaryota; kingdom Metazoa; phylum Chordata; order Testudines; family Geoemydidae; genus Mauremys; species Mauremys mutica. The sequence goes on along the minus strand of NC_059073.1, from coordinate 84,970,808 downwards.
TCTGACTTCACATAAGTGTTACACCAGTGTAATTCCATGACTTCAGTGAAGCAACAACTGATTATCAGATGTGTGAGATTAGAATAAGGCCCATTATATTTGTAGTCAAACTGCATGCTAAAATAATATAAACTTCAAACATGGTGGTTCATCCTGATGCTTGATTACTTTTTTACTTTATTTTATGAGCTTGTGTGCCAAGGAGTTAAACCCAAAATTTTGCTTTATAAGTAGTTTGTGCATCTGACTGAAAGAGACAAATTATGCAAGTAAGGGCTTGAGTCAGAGTTGTTTATAAAATGGTATATATCCAAGGCTACAGGATTTTTTTTCTTAAGTTGGCAGACAGTCCAGAGGCCAAAAGGAAGATAAATCACAACTGGCCCCCCTCTCTCATTTTTGAAATGGTTCAACCCTGGGGTTTAGCTGAAGGACTTAAGGAGTTTTTGAAGTGCAAATGGGTTAGTGAAGGGTAAACCTTTTCAGAGTTTCATTTTGATGGATTTTTTTTTCTGTGTGGATTTCTGGCACCGGCTGTGATCTGGGAAGGCCAGGGTTTTTTTGTTTTGTTTTTGATCAATCAAGCAAGAAGAACTTGCCATGGGGGCGTACATTCTCTGCATGCATATTGATCCTATTGTGTTTAAAAGTAGTTAATTTAATCAAGGCTTTTTGAAACCCTCCCCAATAAGACTTGCATTAATGGAACTGTCATTTCAAGGTCATGCTTCAGTGTCAGTAATTAGTATTAATGACAAAAGTTACCTGTAAGTGAAATGTTGTTAGCTGTTACATTTACTTCGTATTAGGTTGTTGGGCTAATTAGGGTGAGATCAGGTTTTAAATAAATGCATTTTTTAAATGTTCTGTGTGACTAAAAATGGTGCACTGTCATCAGGTTAGAGATTAAGACTATCTTGATTGTTTTCAAGGCATCTTTTCAGTGGTATTGGCTGAAGTCAGGTATTGTTGTAAAGCACATTATTCATTTTACAATTGAGATTTTGCAGTATAACTAGGGAAACATATCTAACCCCCTTTTTTAACTCAGACATGTTTTAATATGAAATGTATATTTGAAGAGAAGTTACCCAAAAGTGCAAACTGGCTGTGCCTTCCATCAGTTTCACTTGAGCTAAGGGAGGACAACTTACTCAGTGGCTCTTAATATATAATTGATTATTTCCCCCAACTAATATATTTTACCTATATGATGTGTAAAATTCAAACTTATGAACTATAACTATTTTTTGTCAGTAAATAGGTTGCCAAATAAAGTATTCTAAAAGTTGTGAGTGTGTGTAATACAAGCATGCGCACACACACACTGGAATGAAAAATAATTTCAAGTTTTATAAGTGGCTTATTGGCCATAAAGCCACTGAAATAAATTACGAACAAGCAAACCACTTCCCCTTCCCCCGCAATGTTCTCTGTTTTTGCAATAGGTTTGTCCCAATGTTTATTTTGTCAAGGTGGATGTGAGCTGCAAAATTCAGATTTGGATTTCACAGATCCCGATATTCAGTGGTGTTTGGTTCCAGATATTTGGTTTGACCTGCCATGCACAGTTTTGGATTCCCCCATTCTAGTCTCCTCCTTCTTCTTCCAGATAAAATGTCTGCAAGGTTCACAGCCGGGGTTTTTGGTTCAGGTCTATTGCTATTATTTATGACCATCTGTCTCTTTTTACACAATCTTTAAAATAAGTACTTTGGAAAAAATGGATGGCTTATTAACTACAAATACTTTCTCTTTCGATGTGCTTAACAATTGAACTGATAACTTCAAGATGTATGAGTGGTCACTAGTATGATATCCTGCCTTGTCTAATCAAAAAGAGATAATCTTTGGTTCAGTTTTGGCCCAGATCCTACCCAGAGAACCACAGTATTGCCAAACCAAAGTATTGAAAAATCATTAATCAGGCACCCCCAAATCCTGAGACTGATTTTAAAATGATGAGATTTCATTAAGTAATCAATTTTTGGTTCTTTAATTTGTCTCCTGTTTGTTTTTGTTTTTAAAATCTTTTAGGGTTCAAGTGTTTCTTCATAATGGTGTGGGCTGGAACCTTTTTTTTAAAGAAACCTGAGCTTTCTCACCTATTCACATGCCACTAGGAGAATAAAATAAAATAACCCAAATATTATGAGGCTTCTACAAAACTTTGATAAATGGCAAAATTGGAACCCAGTTCAGAGAGGGGATGCTACTCCACTGCGTTTCTTCCTATTTCTTCTACATATCTGGGACACTCCTCCTCTTCCCCTCCCTTGCTGAGAGCTCTTCCTGGATCAAGATCTGTATGGACTGTGGTGTAGATTGGGCAGGCCAGTGGGGTAAGACAACTGCATGGTTTATTCCACGCAGCCCCCTCCCCATCACACACACACACACACAAATGAAGTTTTTCTGCAAAGTTCCTCCTTACAAGGGAGCACTCGGTTGAAAGTGAGGCATTGGCCAACAATGGAAGCCTTGGTAACATGGCTCAATGGCACAACTTGGGGGGGGGGCGTGGAGGGAGCAGGGATCTTGGAGAGGATGTGGGAGCATGTGGGAAGGCAAACCCCACTGTCAATGGACCTACTTGGGAGGAATTCTGTGAGGTGGTAATCATTGGGTCTTCCTGCTCTTTGGGATTCTGGATCATGGTTTTTACTGAAGAAAGAAACAATCTGGTCCTTTTGTTGTTTAACCTTCCATACTTAGGATGCTCTTAATATGAGGAAATGAAACCATATTACCCTATGTAGAAGTGATTATCTATATTAGAGCTTGGGGGACTGAGGGCCCAATCCCGTATCAGGATCTGCTAATGCGGAACTTTGCATCTGCTGAAGTCAAAGGGACACTGTATAAGTGTAGGGGGCTGTGCTAGTGGATCCTGATGCAGGGTCAGAGCCTAAGGGCAGGTCTATACTTAAAACCCTGCAGTGGCAGCTGTAGTGCTTCAGTGAAGACACTATTACACTGACAGGAGAGCATCTCCCGTCGGCATAGTTAGTCCACCTCCGCGAGAGGCATGTTCTCAAGAGAAGACCTCCCATCAACATAGCACTGTCACCAGCGGGGGGAGGGTTAGGTTGATTATAATTACGTTGCTCAGGGGTGTGGATTTTTTTTACTCCTGAGCGACATAGTTATATCAATATAAATGTATAGTGTAGACCTGGCCTAAGAATGTAAATTTTGCCAAGCATTACTCCAGTATTTATATAAAAAATAACAACAAAAATAGCCTCCAAACAAATTGGAGAGGATGTATCTGATGGTATCTGTTTTATAAAATCTTGTTTTTCTGCTCATTTAAAAAAAATTTAGCAATGTTTGGCATGAAGCAAATTGCATCTGACAATTGAATTTATGGCAGTGTTTTGTGTACAGCTTTTCTATTGTTTTCTCTTTACAGACAGCGTACCAATTGTAAATTGCCATATGACTAATAAATATGGTAAAGAAGTGCATATTGTGATAACATCTATTTTTTTCTCATGAATTACTATTGATCACAAGATGTTGGGTTAATTGGGCCCCTGTCTTGATCTTTGTTCTGTGTTTCTATATGTTTTTTGTCTGTAATGCTCATGTGACCTCTGTAATTTTGTATTCTGCAGTCAAGGTTATTTGCCATTACTGGGTGAAAACTGAAAGCATAAGATGCTTTTTAAAACCTTGATGCAAAGAAGGAAAAGATTTCCTTTCCTCCACACCATCCCTTTCATCAGAGAGGAAAGATTGAGTGTTCATGTCATCTCTCTCATTAGTTTGTGGCTGGAAGATGTTTAATATAACCTTTTTGCTCTTCTTGCAGAAGAGTTTTATAGCACCCCCCAGAATTGTTTTTATTTTTTCTCCTGAATTATAGTTTGTGTAAGCAGCAAAGAATCGTGTGGCACCTTATAGACTAACAGACGTTTTGCAGCATGAGCTTTCGTGGGTGAATACCCACTTCTTCTATAGTTTGTGTAGTGAATGCTGTTCTTATTTTGAGTCAAATGTTTATATTCCAGATTGAAATTGCATGATACATTACGGTCTGTCTTAGGAAATATTTCCTAAAATGTATACCCTAAAATAATTATTCTTTGCTATTTTAATTGAAAAAACTGTGCTAAAATGTGCAGGGAAACTGAGTTAAAATTTTGTTGAGCTGTAGTGTTGAACTGTAGTTAGGGTGACCAGATGTTCCGATTTTTATATGGACAGTCCTGATATTCGGGGCTTTTTCTTATATAGGCGCCTATTACCCCCCACACTCTGTCCCAATTTTTCATGCTATCTGGGCACCCTAACTGTAGTAAACATTAGTTATTTGTGAACCACAGATTTAATACTTCTGGGATTAAAATAGTTACTTGAAGAAGCAGCTCTATCTCTCTCTCACATGCGCATGCTTCCTGTGCATATGAATTTTCCCCAGAACACAAGTTCCATAAAGATAAAAAGTCCCACAGAATTTAATTCATAGATGACTTGTCTGTAGAAATTTTAAACCATCCTGTAAATTTAATTACCAAATAATTCTGTTCTTGCTATAGAACTCAATAGCATGAGTTCTATACATTTAAAAATTGTATAGAAAAGCCATCATTCCCTATTAAATTTTTTATAGCTTTTAGAGCAATTTATATGGAATCCTATCTAGTTCCTGTTTAAACCTAGTGGTTTCATCCCGGTTAAATGTTACAGGACTCTTCCATAAGAGTAAATAGTGAAAAGGCCATCGACGACAACAACGGGGAGTGAGGGGGAAGCATTCTTTTGTGCCTTTGATTGTGTCAGATTCCGTTTCTTTGCAGTCATTTTCTTTTTTCACTTGAGAGGGGTTTATGGTGCAGTGTCCGTCAGGACAACCCCGTCTTAAAGTTGCAGTTGTATTTCTCTCTTGAGTTTGTAGAGGTGATGTTATCTTTTGTTCACTCAGCAGTATGGTCATTCCTAAGAGCATCTGTCACTTGAGGCATTATAAGATGGATGAGTCTCAAGTGAACTGCTGGCTGAAGCAAATGGTGAAAATAAGAAAAGACAAGGGGGTTGGGGGCCTTCAGAGATCAGAGAGGACAGACAACAAGGAAACACTGTTAAAAATCAAGAGTAAGCCAAGCAATACTAGAAGAAAGAATCAAGATTGATCACATGTTGTCATATTCTAAGTGTCTTGGAAACGAAGATTCTTCTATGGCTGTAATGATCCGAGGAAGTCTTCTATATCATGGTAAACATTTATTTGCTTGGCTTTTAGATTTTATTTGGACATGGAGGATAGTCAGAACAGTGTGGTGGATTATCAGGAAGAAATTGTGCTTTTTGTTATTGGTTTCATTCTAACTTTAGGAGACATTTTAATTTTGCAATACTCAAAACACCAAAATAACACTCTGCCCACCTTCAAAAACCCCACAGCACATGCTGGTGACACTATTTTGTTTATTTTGGTGTGTCTGCCTATACTGGATGTGCATACACGTATCATCCCCGCCCCCTCCTTCCCCGTTCTGTTACATTGAATGCTAATTTCATTTTGTGCAACAGCAGTAATCCAAAACCAAGACTATCAATAATTCTGTTTTTGGAGATGCAGATGAAGCTGTTTAATGAGCAGATTGCATCTCATACTGCTTAACATAAAAAGGAAACCTTTATAATACAAGTTCTCTGACTTAGTTGGACTAATTACATTTGACATTTTGAACTGAAAATGAAAAATGATTATATTTTTTTTAAAGCAGCAAAGGTCCCAGTTTGACGATCCAGTCAGATAAGACAACATGAGTCAGATAACAAAATGAGTTTTTACTTACAGAGGAGCCAGTATATGACAAGGGGTGGGGAGGGATCTAGGGTGATGTTGGCTTGAAAAATGATTTTGTCACATTGTTTGGCGTTGGTCCATGAGGGGAAGCATGGGTTGAAAGGCGAAGAAATTAAGATGATTAGAAGCTTTAAAGCTTCACAAATGGTAGAGTATCTCCCTTCTCAATGGGTGTAAATAATAGATGAAAGACTACGAGTGACAACAAAGGATCAGGGCATTTAAGAGGATGTGTGCAGCTTGAATAGAGGTCTGTGGCCTAGGGCCAAAGGTCTTAGCTTTGGGTGTAATTAGAAGAAAATACAAAAATGTCATTACTAGCAGGTGAAATGTTCAGCACGTGGCCAAAAAATAGCAATTTCAGACCCAAGAGCTGTTCAAATTGGATTATGGGCCTGTTAAAAATCATGAAATTCTTTGCAGAGTCTTATGGTTTGGTCAGAAATGATGTGGTTTAATCTTATTGACCATCTGTGATAGACTTACTGTTTGTAGCATGGTGAGGTAGTGCAGCTCAGAGTAAGGACTATAGTTCAGGGGAATGTGTAGGATTTTTTTGTGTTACAGTGAAACACATTTCTTCTGATAAAATAAGAAAGATCAGGTATAGCGTTTAGATCTTTAATAGCCCATTCCTTTTTTAAGATTGTGGAAAAGAAGAAGAAATTCAATTATATTGCTGGGAAAAACTTTTATTTAATTTCAGAGAGAGGTTTTTGTATTATCAATGTGCTTTCTAAAATCATTTTATACGTTACCTGACAATATTGGGCCAAGTTGTGCCATCTGCTTTAAGCTATTCCACTTGCAACCAGTTAGGAAAATTTTCCTTTAAAATCCGCTGGCATGGTGTGGCCCATTATTGTAAAGAAAATGAATTGACTGGAGTGACTAGGAAGCGCTTGTGTGTGAAATATAAGCCAGTCAACAAGAAATATATTTAAGGCTTTCTTCTCTGATAACAAATCTTACATACTATAATACATGTTTTAGAACATGACATTTTTACTTGCTGTTTGCTACAGCCCTGTTGCCATCCTCTTGGGCATTTTAAGTATATTTATCTTGTATTAAATAGAATTTTTACTGAAATTATCTTTACCAAAGCAGTTTTGAGAGTGGGGGAGGGGAGAAATCAGCAATCCATCCTTTGACTTAATTTTTGTCTGGAAATAATTTTTTATCATTACTGTATACCCTAAACAGATATAAAGATATATTATTAAAAGCAATATGTGTGAAAAATAATCTCCTTAGGTTATCACCAAGTACCGATTGTTCTCTGCTTGGAGAATTTTCCTTTAAGTGATTATTTCTTGCAGTACCAGGTCCTAATCTGGTTACCATTGCAGTGAGTAGTAAAGTTCAATTTGACCTCAGTGGTGATGGATCAGATCCTTACTCTGCAAAAGGAACTGATTGTCTTTTGTTGTTTAATGGCATAGAAGGAGCCACAGACATACTGCAGAAAGTGTCATATAGATTATATGGCCATTTAAAAAACAAAACAAAACATTTTTCTTCTTTTTGTCAGCTTGTGTGTAAATTGAAGAAAGTGCTGTAGGGTCTGTAAACGTATAATTAGGAACGGGATCTATCTGAGAAAATCTCTGTACTGACCAGTTTAGCCATATGTGAACTTTGATAGGCACATTTTAATGTCGTGTTGAGGCAGGTTTTAATGTCTTGTTGCTAACTGTATAATATGTTGGATCTGAACTGCCATCAATTATTTTGTTTTCCCCCCCTTCATTATTTTGCAGGTGTTTAAGAACTTTAAACGACTTAGATAACGTGGCAACAGGTTTCCCTAAACTCTTAACTACAGCCCTTAATCATGAATGCATTTCAAAAAGGTTAAAAGGAATACAAGAAGGTACTGTACTTACCACATTCATTATACAGCATATGTGATGTTTGTTTTTATATCCCTTTGTCTTCAACGTCCACTTTTTTAAATCAGTGTTTTGAGAAATAGGAACTGTAAAAAGCTGTTTTATTTCTGAACTATTGTTATGAACTTATTCCAACTCCCCCCGAATTGATTCACTTAATTAAAAAATGTTCATTAGAAAAAGCTTAACAGTATTGCCAAATATGTTCTTTTCTACATATCAAAAAATAGCCTCAGCTTTATTATTTTGTTATAATTATTTGACTTCACTGCCATCCTTTGCTTGATGTTTAACCTCATAACTTTGGAAACTTGCAGACTCTGCTAGCCAAATGAAGGCTTAAGAAGTTGTGTGCATATATGTATTATATATGTATATACTACACACACACACACACACAGAGTATGTTTTTTCTGCAATCTCAGAAGGGTTAAAACAATTTGGGTGGAGAATTTGAGTTCTCTAGTTGAATTTTACAGTTTATAAAAATAGATGTGCACTTCCAATTGGGAGCGTCACAGTAGTATTTTCTGATGTTGCTGTGATTGGGAGAGGTTTGACTTATTGAAAATAGGACATTGGACTCCTATAGTTTCTTGTTGTATTTAAATGACCCAGCATTTCCAGGAGGCCAAAGATCTATTCCTGTTTTATGACCTGTTATATCCTTGGGGCAGGGGCTGCACTGAGGCCCAAAGAGCAAGAGGGTCATTGCCACAGTTCAGGTCCTAATTGTTGCTTCATGGTTACCACACAGATACCAAAACCTGCTCTCTGTAACATTGTAGCTGGGAACATCTGGAACATAGTAGTAGTCTTGAGAGGAAAAAAAGCCTCTTGCATTTTGTTTCACCAGGTGCTAGGAGGAAGCAATATTAGACTTTTTGATATGGGAGGCAAATTCTGTGGGCCCTGAAGTTAGGCGACAACAATTGAAGAGGTCAAAGGACAGCTGAGTGGGGTCAATGAGACACCATGGGGTGTATTTTGTTACTTAGTAAAAGGAGCAGCATCCTAAAACCTTAAAGGATTCTCTTGAAAATCTATGTTGTGAAAAGGTTTTATGAGTCTGATGGCAAAAAGTGCTGATTTATCTATGGAATGCTTGCTTTTGTCTAAATAAAAGGATAATCCTTACCAAATGTTGTCAGCTATCATAGTGCAGTCATTACAGGTCTGAAAGGACCGTTTAAGTGTACTTTGGCTTCCCAAATGATGATCATTGTAATGTTTCTTTGTCTGAAAAGAATTCTGAACTATTTATTTGCTGAGCTTTTCTCCTTTGATATCAAAGTTAACACAGTGAGCAAAATATTTGAAAAAGCTGAAAGAAATTTTTTATTAATAAACTAAAGATTTCTATTCCTTAGGGAGGTTTCTTAACTTCTGTAAATTCTCTGTGTTTCTTCTAAGAGGAAAATCTTAAATTACCAGCACATAGTCTAGTCTAAACTGTAGCTGTTTTTAATCCATTAATACTTGTTCAGTGAATGTTTAAATTTGTTAAACTAAGCTTTTATTTGTTTATTTAATTTGTTCTGTGTACCTGAATAAAAGAGAGAAATAGTTTTTGACTAAGGAATGCCTATAATTTATTTGGCATTATCTTTTTTTTTTTTTTTTAATTATCCACAAGTGATTAATTCTCAACGCTTTTCACTGAAGCAAATAGGAAATCAATGTCAGAGTCAAGACCTTGTAAAATATAAGAAAAGAAAATATAGTAAAGGTTGCCCTCTTTACAGGGAAGGGGGTGGAGGAAAGAGTACCTTATATGCATGTGGTAGAAAAGGGTTTTGCTGCAGCTCACAACCCAAGATCTCGGTGTTTGACCCTACCATCTTATACAAGCAATCATACTCACAGTAGGAAGAAATAGGTGTTCAGGAGACAGGAGGTGATGGTATTAAACAACTATGCTGTCTTGATCTTTACAAGAATACAGCAGAAAGAGTGAAGATGAAATAATCTGTGTAGCTGTGAAAGACTATCAAATATATATAGTTTCATATAGAAAAAAGAAATGCTTGTCTTTTTTGTGAAGCACGGTTGTCCAAAAGGTTTAATTATTAAACCTTTAAAAGTAATGTATACAGATGCTTGGCACGATTTATGTCAAGGTTAAGGCACCTTTAAACAAATATCTTGGAAAAGAGTAAACCTACTAAAATGCAAATTGCCTATTAAACACAATTCTTGTTTAAATAACACTTAAGTTTGCTTCAAAACTGGCACATGCTATTAAATTTTCTTGATATCCTATTGTCTCCTGATGAGTTTAGGATGAGGTATATGTCTGAGGAGTGTGCAAGGGGGAGGCACAGCAAGTTGGAATGTCAGCCTTCATTTTGATTTTCCAGGCCTCCACCAATTACTGTTGAATTTCTGTACAACAAAATAATGATGGAAAAACTAGTCTATAGTAAAAGATGAAAAAAAATGTTATTTACACAAGAGAGTGGGCTGGATTTTAACATAGAAACTAGATGGACCTGACTTTTCCAGACTTGTACCAGATTACCAGTGTCTCTAAATACAAAGCTAGTGTCTTACAAATACATGTATAGGAACTTGTTAAGGCATACATATCCACCCAGTTCACGTATGTATTAGAAAAGGCATAGATTAGACTGACTGCACCAGTAGTTGTGCTAAGATCTTTAAAATTGTTTGTGACAATGACACTTAACATATATAAAATGGAGATCATATAGACCTCTGTAAAGTACTTAGCCATCCACTGATGAACAGTGCTCCATAAGTATAAGGTATTCATTTTTTTAAAATGGAGTTTGACCTGCTAGACAGAACATTTTTACAGGTAGCATTTATATTCTATTGTGTAAATATGCAAGGTAAAGTATGATGAGGTGTATTTTCTTCCTATTGGATGCTGACATTTAATGGAGGTTTTATCTTCATGAATCAAAGTGTGAATAGAGCCTATGTGTGGGAATTATGACTAAGTGATGCTTGAGTGGCAGCCACATTATGTCTAGATTGTAAATACTATTAAGAAATTTTATTTTTGGGAAAAACGAGTAGAAGATGTACAACAAAATATCTAAAGTAAATAATTTAGTCCTGTATAATTTCTTCTTCCTCTCATCTGCAAAACCCAAATGCACTAGTTATCGTACTGAATGATGACTATTTATAATTGGAACAATACGAGCATTTGAGATTGTTTATTCATTCCTATATTACATAAATTTGTTTGGTTTAATTTTTTAGTTAAAAACTCCCCCCTCCCCAGCATGAACCATTGTATGACATTTTATAGTTTAGAAAACAAATAAAAATCCTGAAAATAATTGTTTGTCTTGGGATTGCTGAGGTGACCTTACCTAAGAGAGGTAGCACAAATGCAGATGGCTACACTTTTTAAGAAGCTTCCCTGTATTTACAGTTTTAGTTTTGTTCTGTTGGGTTGCCTCTGTGACAGAAAAACTGGTCTCCTGTGACACCTTGGAAGGTTGCACAGTGCCTACTAATGATTTGCATCTTTGATCTCTCACAGCCTCTGGTAGTTCCAGATATTCTTGACAGATTTGTTTATTTTACAGAAGAATTTCTGGTATTTCTGGAAAAAAGAGTAAGTAAAGACTCAACCTTGACACACGATAAATGCATGTTACATAGAAGAATAAATAAGAAAAGGCCAATAGGAAGAAATACACAAAACATTCGGCATTTTCTGATCATTTCCACCAGAAAGTAATGAGAGACAAGGATTTATTTAATAGAAATGAAATGAACCATGTGGCCACTATTACTCAACAGTGTAAGGCTGTTTCACAGAAAATTGCTCATCCAGCATTAACCTTGACATAATTTTGAGTTTAGTGGTTTTTAAGATCTCTGTATACCCATATTTTCTATGTTTGCTTTATTAGTGCACTGTTTTTGGCAAAGAAATGGCCATGAAAACAGATGTCCAATAATTTTATTTTGTTGTTTTGAGCAATGGCTGAATGTGCTTAAAAGAAGTGTGATTTATTAATATGCCTGTTGACTGCAGAAGACTAGTGGAATATCGCATACTAAAAGTAAGGGACAAAGTGTACTTTTTGTTCTGTTCATTTTTTTTAATGAAGAATTTTGAAGAAAGATGTTTATGCATTTGAAGAGAATTGTCTCTCTCTGAACAGTTCTTATTTATAAGCAGTTGAGGATCCAGTCAGAACTGAATTTATAAGTAGTCTGGCACAAACACTTAGCCAAAGATGTATCACTAAGGGAGTTAGAAAACACTTTTTTGAAGCCTGATTAAAAACAAGGAGAAAAGTATTTGTCAGCATTGCATTGTTTTTACACAAGGCTGTAAAGAATTGCTAATAAATTTACTTCTATCCAAGCCTGTTAGACATGGCAATTTGATTTCTCTGAGCTGTTTGTATTTTTTTTTAACGTAAAGAATTATTTTGTGGATTTTTTGTTTGTTTTCAAATTTCTTTTTAGAGGGGGAACATGAGAGAACAAACCTCGATTGTGTTTTTGGTAGAATTACACAATTAGCAGATGAAAAGGAGGTGTAAGATACCATGTGTCAGATCATTAGGTGCAATATGGCCAGTTTGTGCCACACCTCACCTCTGGCCCACTTTGGCTGCAAAATCTATCTAATTCTTCCTGGGAGAATAAATAACACCAGTGTAAGAATGATCTGAAGTGGCATAAAGCCTGATGCAGGAGCTCATGTGCCCCACAGCCACACCCTATCTGCTGCTGCATAGTACGATAAAGTACATGTGTTAGAAAAGAATGAGTGTAGTTGAAATATCGCTACTCCTGCTGATCCTGGGCTGCATTTTCAGTCCTTTGTGGCTATTACAGACCAGCCAAAGTCTGTAACATAAGGTACGTCTACATCTATGCCATTGGTGGCAAATATATGCAGCGTTTCTCAAATGCAGCCACCGTGGCCCCATGTAGCCACCAGGGGCTTTTCTTGCGGCCACAGCCTCCTGGGCAGTGGTTGGGGGGAGCAGTGGAGCCACAAACACCCGAAGAGCAGGCAGCCAGTGTGAGTTTCCCACCTTCCCAGGGACAGTGCGGGTCAGGCTTCCAGCTTCAGCTCTGGGGTGGCAGGCTCTATTCTCCAGCTACACAGCAGCAGGCTCCATCCTACTGTTGTAGGGCTTCAGGCTCTGGCCCCAGCCCCAGGCTCACCACCCCATCACCCCTGGGCCCCTGCTATCTCCCTACCCATCTCCCCATCCGAGGCTTAATTTGTCCTCCGACTTACCAGGGTTGAGTAAGTCTGTTGTTAAGTGGTATTTGTATGTTTGTTAATATCACTTTTCACTATCTTCTAGCTATCAAGTTTGCTGCTGTGAGAAGTGATATTAGCAAACATACAAATATCGCTTTTCACAAAAGCAGACTTACTAGCTAGCAAGTCGTAAAAAGAGCAACCAAAAACCAAAAAACCAACCAAGAACAAAAGACAAGAACGTGCAAAGCACCTTATTTGTGTTTCTATTCTCTTTAGATCCAGTAAAGAATACATACAACTGTACATTATTTTTATTATTAGGTCTGCAAAAAAACCCATATACAGACGCTCCCTGACTTAGACAAGTGTTCCGTTCTGGAACACCTTGCGTAAGTCAAATTTTGCGTAAGTTGGGGACGTATACCCAATTACCACCCCCCGACTCCCCCCCCCCAAAAAACCCCAAAACCCCCCAAACTTTTTCCGTAAGTGCAGGTTGCATAAGTGCAGGTTTGACCTGGGGAGCGTCTGTAAATAAATTACACTGATTGGACCTGTATATGTGCATATTTGTGGTTTTTTTCCTAAAATTACTTAAGTATTTTAGGAAAAAGTGTGAGAGTGGCCACCAGCAAGAGTTCGTGGCCACACTCTGAGGCCACTAACATTTTTGTTGTTAGAACCCCTGAGGGTCTGTGTAGCTACAAGTTGCAGTGAAAAGTGAGCTGCAGCCACATGTGGTGTGTAGCTCCCCACTGCAGCAGGGAAAGGCTCCATCAACACAGAGCTGCAGGAGCCTTTCCCTACTGTCTCCCCTCGGTCAGAGCCTTTTCCCCACTACTGGAGCCTTTCGCTTCAGAGGGGAAGGACTCTGCCAGTGGGGAAACAGGACACTATGCTATGCTATAGACTGGGAGGAACTGCTTGGTCATGTAGAGAGACGTGTGAGGTAAATATCATAATGTTCTGGCATGTCTTTACTTAACTAAGCAGTGCTTCATCGTCTACACTACTAGGGGTGTGTGAAATGTATGTATTCTACCAAATCTTTGCAAGGAGTGTAGACGTACCCTTTGAGTAGCCCTCAGACCAGATCATAATTGTCTTAGTTTGCAACTAGGGAGATTTAGGTTAGCTATTGTGTGTGGGAAAACTTTCTACATCTAAGGAGAGTTAAACGCTGGAACAGACTGACTAAGGAGATTGTGAAATCCCTGTCATTTGGAGGTTTTTAAGAACAGGTTAGACAAATCCCTGACAGGGATGGTCTAGGTATGCTGATCCTGCCTCAACACAGGGGGAAAAGACTAGATGACCTCTTGAGGTCATTTCTATGATTCTGTATAAAATATAGTATGCACATAACTAGCTGTGTACTTTCATGTTACGATACTTAGTAATTCATTCATTTCATAGTCAAAATATTTGCATTAAAATTGAGCAAAACTCAGTCATCACTTCAATGCCTGTTTTGCCCTTTTAAGGACAACAGAATTCAGTCCAATGTTATAAATTTAATTTTACTTTAAATTGGAAAGTACTCTGTTATGTAGGTGTGTCTTAAAGTTCTTTTAGCACCACATTGCTTCTGTTCAGACACAAGTACCATCCTTCGCACAACCCCTGCCTAGTGTTTTTGCTCTATGAGAACTTATGTTGAGTGTTCACATAAATAAACTAGTGGAGTTAATGTTTTTCTTTTCCTTCCTTCTATTGTTGTTGTGCCTATTTACTAAGGAAAACTGCATTCCATGAATCTTGCAATGTGCTTCATTCCTAAATCATCTCTTTGCCATCTGGGAATGTCCGATCTCTTAGAATAATCAGCTGGTTGGTTACACTAGCTTTCCTGTCCCTTTCTGCCATAAGAGGAACCCAAAGGGGTTAGAATGGGACCAAGGCTATGGCCCCTGATTTGACTTGGGTCATAACCTGAAGTCCTGAAATATCAGCAAAAATTCTCATCTTGTAATGTTTCCTGTCCAGGAAGTGGAAAGTACAGAAATATCACTAGAAGATCCCCAGCTCAGTTTTGAAGACTCAAGCAGTTTAGATAAGATTATGAACTACATCTAATTTTATGCTCAAGGCTCTATATGGGACTACCTAAACTACATAAAATTACTACGGAGCATAGTGACACATTTTCAAAATATCAAATGAAAATAAGCTGGAGCCACTGGTTGCCCACCACTGTGAACAATTTTACTGGACAAGACTTTGCTATTGAATTCTTTGCCTTTGTTGCTTATCATAGGATGGGTGTAGATTATTCTCTGCTATATTGGAGTCTATATGACCCCCATGCATTATGATTAGGTGAGAATCTACTGACCTTTGACCAAAACCGTACTGAAAAAGACTCTTCAAATGTTAGTGAGGTGAGAAAAAATTCTGGTAATGAAAATACTCTCAAATTTGAGTGGTCCTCCATGACCTGTTCCCTTAATAAGCAAGTCTTTTTCCCAACTGCTAGGAATAAGGCTGGTTACCTCCTTTAGACGTAAAAGCCTCCACTTTTAGCTCTGAGAAGGGCAAACTGTTTGCTAGCTGTCGTCACCTCTGCTGTGTGTGTTTGTATGGTAAAAATAGAGAGAGAACCTAATGGTACACTACTGTAGGAAAAGAGAATGTTTTAAAAACAAAATCCCATCCAGAGCATCAAGTAAAAGGGATGGTACTGTATTGATGAAACCCGTACAAATTACTAGATACAAGCTAAACAGCAAATTCCAAATAATATGTTACAATCAGTTTTTGGTCTTCCTTTCCCTGTGAGCTTCCCTTTGTGGTATAAAAGCCGTAAATAGACCCAGGAGTAGCTCAGTGCTTTTGCCAACGAACCATCTTTTCTTTTTAAAGGAAATTTTCCCTCAGGGTTAGACTAGATCAGATCCTCCGATTATGCATTTTAGAGAACACTGTTAAGTTATTAGGCTAAAAGCCAGGTAAGGACTTTGATATATCCACGCTAGAGTAGAGTGTTTGTATCAGACTTTGCATTTGTTATCAGGGCAATTGTAAAATTGCTTAAAACCCCCCAAACCCTAACTTCATCAAAAACCCCACCTCAATTCCTCTTCATAGTCTTTGAGGTCATGACCCACCCAGAGGCCAACTGGTGTGTATATCTAGTTTATACTGATGACCTGATTTATTCGGTAGCAGGGCCTTCACTTAATGCATGGCTTTTACCCTGAAAAGTTACTGAGTAACATCACACTTTCCTGTTCAACAGATCTCATTGTATGTGTGTTCAGACGTATACCTGCTGGCTTTTCTGACTAAAATAATTTAACTGCTTTTTACTCCTGCTGACACTGCAGAGCCAATACTGTAGAACTATGAACAGAACTCCGTATGCATCACCGTTAGTGTTGGCTACTAAATTCCAATGTCTTACACCTATGCAAGCCTGCTAAAAGCAGTGGGACTGCACAGATCACACAGATGAGATCCTTGCTTGAAATGACAAGGCTCTTCTAAGAGTTGAAAGGAAGCTGGTCTGCAGTCATGGTGAGCAAGCCACCACATATTTTCCTGTGGTGTTCTCTGGACAGTTTGGAGATACAGCCCTAGAAAATGAATCCTTTTGAAATGTTAAATATTGTTAGCTCAAATTTCCCCCCTTAATGAAAGACAAGGAAGCTGAAATGATGAAGGCTGCTGCAAATCATGGGTTGTCCCCATGAGTAAATCAGTGTTTCGCTTGTTGTTGACTCCTAGTATAAAAAAGTTTCCTCATTAGGGAGCAGGTGATGGAATCTCAAACATGTCTGCCTCTCTGTTCCATTACAGGGCCTCAGTAGTGTGGTGCGAGCTCAAAGACCCTGTCCAGCTCTCCTGGACTGTTGGTGCAGGAATTAAGATAAATGCTGTACAGTGAAGTTTTCAGCTATTGAATATCACTATTACATGAGAGAGATTGGTTCCGTTCTGTTGTGCTTTTGCACTGTCCAGTGCTGGTAGGGTCCTAAGACCTCCCTTGTGCAACAGACAGCACAAAATAGGAATGATGTGTAGGACCTGGAGCACCAAAGCCATAGCCATATATTCTCATTCTAAGTATAAAGTGTGTCTGAGAGAGAGACGAGTTTCAGCAAACCATGGATGAACTTGACTTGTATGCACTACTCCTCTTAAAGAATGGATTTCTGCTGATATTTTATCTTACAGGGATCCTGTAACCGGTTACAGGAGGCGAATTTGATCTTCCTGGAAATCATAGAGCTATACGAGGACCTTTTATTTTTCTTCAGAAATTCTCTACAATTCACCAAACCACTTTAAAGAAAACCATCTTTGAGCTCTTGTTTGTAACCAGTTACTCATTTTGTTCTCAGATTTCAGTCTCCCACCTTAATTTCCATAACGTCCCATAAATGAGCAATAGCACTCTTTTTCTTCTCTCATCTCTGACCCTTGGCTTGTCTATCAGTCTCTTTTCACCAAATTATGTTTTCCTACGCTGTTTTTCATATGCAGTATTTTTTTTTGCCCTTTCCAGGTCAAAATCCACTCAGATATAAAGCTATAAGATCTTGCACAGGGTGACTGAAAGGACAGATGATTTTCCCTCTCCTCGGTCTCCCTTTCATTCCAGGTACTATCTCAATTCATCCTTTTATTCAGTGGGATAGAGCACTGCAAATGAGACCTGGAAGGAAAATCTGTAGCCCTCTTCTGAAAAGGTGTGATAATGATGGACATAATCATTGCCTGGCAGATGGTGGTGATGGGGCAGAAGCAAAAAAAATTTTTTTTTTGCGAAGAAGTACGCTCCAGAATGGTAGAGTTTGGGAGGTGAAGATGAAGGCATACTTTAGAGGATGGAAGAAAATGCAGCATTTTTATGACTGTATCTTACTACAGGAAGTGTGGATAAGATTTGAGGCAACCAAAGCAAAAAAAAATTTCTACAAAACCTTTGGCTTCACTGGCATTTTTTCCATGGGTTTGCTAAGGTGTTAGAGAGCTTTCAGGCCTGTAAGGAGTTGTCCTCGCACAATGACGATCCCTGGTCTAGAGCAGGGGCTCTCAACAAAATTTTTGGTTGCCTCAGAGTGTGGCCACCAAGTCTTGCTGGTGGCCACTCTGACAATTTCTCTTAAAATACTTAATTAACTTTAGGAAAAACAAATGTGCACATATACATGGCCAAATTGTTGCAATTTATTTGTTTTTTTGGCAGACTCAATAATAAAAATAATGTACAGTTATCTCTATTCTTTACTGGACCTAAACACAATAGAAACCCCTCCCTGCCCCCATTCCCCACTACATCCCCCCATAACCCAGAGCTCCCTTCTGTGCCCTTGCACCTCAGGCTGACCCCACTTCTTGCCTTTTGACTACAGTGCCCTGTGTGGTCACCCACCTGTAAGGCCAGCCCCGCTGGAGCCCCAGGGGGAGGGGAGGAAGAGCCCTGCAGCACCACTGCCCCTGAGAAAGTGGGTCAGGTGCAGAGTCCAAGGTTCCTTCCCCACTACATACATTAGCCCCACTTGTCTGCAGAGATGCTGCCCGGAGGCCCCAAGAGGCTGTGCAGTGCAGGGTGCCGATCCCTGGCTGGTGGTGCCAGCAAACTGCAAGGCTGGGGGCTGCGGGGAGGGGCCGCTTTGCCGCACTCCCCCACCTCATCTCCACCCAGGAGACTGTTGAAGCCACAGAAAAATCTGCTGGTGACTGTATGCGGCCCTGGTGGTCGCATGCGGGAAATGCTGGTCTAGTGGCCCTAACAGGAGCTTGACTGAACTGACTGGCTATATAAATAGCAGTGTAAAATTCATGACTTTGTCAGAAGTACCACCTGCATAATATTTTTTAAAAGGACAGCTGAGATTCTAGAGCTCAGTTCTGTGGCAAAGGGTTAATTCTGCAGCAGTTTCAGTGGCTGTGGAATTGGGGAGTGCTTGAGGCGCTGTATGTTAACATGACACATGTTCAACTGAGAGCCCTAAGACTCTTGTACTCCTGTATCTCAGAGACACGGTGTAACAGTGTCTAAGTTCTATGTTTTCAATAGTAGAGACACTCTTCCCTACCCCTTACTCTAGCGTGGAAAGAATGCACAGTATATGTGTAAATCATCCTCATTTTGGGCCACCTACCCAAACATTCTTCTCCATTTCATTACTTCTGTATAAGCCAGTATTCCAGCATCTTGCTCTTGTCCAGAGCTGTAGCCAGGATTATACAGGGTCCAAGTGAAGCTAATAACAACCCCCTGATAGGCCTTGGGGTGGGGTTGTGTCTCTGCAGCAGTATTTTAAATGCGGCACATCACGTATGTGTCCTGACAACCAGACAGTTCTTGCTCCTTTTCCTCTTCCCTCTCCCAAATCCTGTTGTTTTATCTGTCTCTCTGTCTCTTTAGTGCACCACCCTGGCTGTAGTTTATCTGAACCCATATGGCAAATCTTAATTAATTTTTAATTCCCCTGTTACAGTCTGATCTTTTCTTTCTTAGTCCTCCTCCTTTTTTTTTTAAACTCTGAAGCAAGCGCCTCAAATTCACGCCAGGCAGATTCCAAATATTTGCTAGCTCTGTACTGTGCTCTGGTTTTCCTTCTCTGCACCCAGCAAGCTAGTACTCCTATAACCCTTCAGCATCATTTTCTCTTCTCCTGCCAACAGAGGTGAGCTAAGGCCATCCTCACATGATCTTTCATAAATCTGTATTTCTCTCTCAGGCCTGCCAACATGTGTTGGGTGCTTGAGCATAAGGGAGGGAAAGACATGGAGGAGCTGTCATCACCTCCTACTGATAGAGAAGAGCAACCTTTTAAAAAATGCTGAGAGTCACTACTCCTTCTCAGCTCTCCTGCAGAGTTTGGGCATGTGACAACAGCCCTGCTTGTGTTTGTACTGTGCTTTAGAAGAGGTAAACTATTTAAAGTATTGAATATTATTAATATTATTATTACTGTTGTCTCTAGCAGTGTTGTGGTTCAATCCTTGTGAATCACCCAGTTGTCAGCCCCATGAATTACTCACACATTATTTAGGGGGAAGAAAATAAAATTTGCAACAGAACCATGCCTTTATTAGTATGTTCAGTAGAAGAAACACAAGGTTATTAATGTCCTGACTCACTCAAGATGCCATAGTTTTTTGGGGGAGCCCAAACAAATAATCTAAATTAGGCAAACTAACCTAGACAGTGGCTTGTTGTGCAGGGTGCTGAATGCTAGGACCTACCCAGACTCCCATTCCTTGCAGAGGCTTCCCTACTTCTTTTCTGAGGAGCCCTGCCCTTTTAAAGTTCCCTTGAACTACAAACAAGGCCCAGCTGTCCTAATTGCCTCAGGCTTTGTTAAGAAGTCAGCTGCCTTGTTATATCTTTCCTGCTGTAAGCAGGGCCGGCTCCAGGCACCAGCCGAACAAGCTGGTGCTTGGGGCGGCAGATTCCAAGGGGCGGCATCCCGCCGAATCCCCCCCCTTTTTTTTTTTACTTCCTTCCTCCACCCTTGCAGGTTTTTTTCTTTTGGTTTGCTGCTCCGGCGGCCCTGCAGGGGGCAGCGTGCGGAGGAGGGGAGCTGCTGGGAGCGGTGCCAGGGCTGCAGCCAGCCCGGCACGCAGACCGGGTCCTTCCCTGCCTGCCCCCCGGAGCGGCGGGAGGGGCCGCATGGCGAGCGCCCCGCTTAAGGAAGCCCTGGCCACCCCCCTTCTCTCTCTCTCTCTCCCCCCCCCAGCTGGGGTGTGCGCTCCGCTGCCCGGGGTCTGCAGGGCTGGGAGTCCCCCTGCTCCCGCCGCCCCGCAGGGATTTTTTTTGTTTTGTTTTTTCTTCCCTTCGCCGCTCTGGCCGGCCGGGCAGTTTGTTTTGCCCCCCCCCCGCTGCTCCGGCCGGCTGGTTTGTTTCAGGTCCCCCCCCACTTCGCTGCTCCGGCCCCCGCCCCTTCATTGCTACGACCGGACCGGCCAGCAGGTTGGTTCCCCCCCCGCCCTTGCTGCTCAGGCTGGCTGGCAGGTTCGTTCTCCCTCGCCCCTTCGCCGCCCCGGCCGAGCGGCAGGTTTGTCCCACGCCCTCCGCTGCTCCGGGCCCCCGTGCAGGTGGGGTTTTTGTTTGTTTGTTTTGTGGCTTGTGGCAGCAAAAAAGCCAGAGCCACGGAAACGCGCCTGCTGCCCTAAGGGCACAGACTGCCCCCCTCCCCCCCGCCCAGGGCGGCAATTCGGCGCGCTGCTTGGGGCGGCGAAAACTGTAGAGCCGGCCCTGGCTGTAAGGGATTAACTCCTTGGGCGCTAGCTTCCCCCTTCTATCATAGCAGAAGCTACCCTAAGCCAAGCTTCTCCTATTAGTGCCGTTAGACCAAGAATTGTCAGTGGGCACCCCACTGCCACTGTCCACCTGCCCCACACAATTGAAAACAAGTCTCTCTCTTAACTCACTGTCTTGCAGTGACCAGACCAACGTTTTCACATCTTGCAGTTCACAAACACCATCCTTTATCCACCATTCCATTATAAACCACAGTGTCCAATCTGTCTTACCTTCTTTCTCTCAGCAAACTAGAAATGCTGCTATACTTATATTAATCGGTCTCCTGATATAGTTCCATGACATCATCACCATCCACCAACAAGGCTATTTATGCAGATCCTACTGTACCTCATTTTCCACAATAACTTAAACAGACTATGCCTGTTACAGGTAGAGGAGAGTTGTCCTGTGTATAAAATGCATTACTTGATTATTAATAATTTCCAGAATTTGAAAATAGTCACGCTGCTTATCATAGATCCATATTTAACATAGTATAAGCATGGTTGGGAGCATGGGCAGAATTAAGCTTTAAAGCTGTTTTTTGGAAACTTCTGAATTTTAAGACTTTTAGAAATTCAGGGTTTTTTAATATACCATTCTAATAAAGTTCTTTTTGCTGAAATTATGTAGATACAATATTTATGTATGAGTTAAAGATGATGTGCTTACAGCATACATGACACACATTTTGGAAGTAAAGAAATGAAATATTAATCAACTTAACTATACATACTGGGTGAAATTCTGCCCCCGTTGAAGTCAGTGGAGTTTTGCTATTGACTCTATTGGAGTCAAGATTTCACCCACCATGTGTACAAACATATGCCACAGACAGGTCACGACAACCTTAGTTCTGCTCCAGTAAGGATGTCAACTTTCCAGCACCTCTTTCCCCACCCTGCCTCCCTAACAATGTTTTACCGTCACCATATGTATGCATGTTACTTTACAAATAGAATGAAGTCAGCAGACTGTCTTGGTACTTCTATGGACCCTATATCCTTCTCATAGCACCTCACAATCTTTTTAATGTATTGACCCTCACAACGTTCCTTGGAGGTAGGGAATTGCCGTTATCCATATTTTATAGGTGGGGTGCTGAGGCATAGAGAGACGAGTGACTAGCCCAAGGTCACACAGGAAGTGTATGCTAGAGCAGGGATTTGAACTCAGGTCTCCCAAGTTCTAGACTAGTGCCTTACCACAGGACCATCCTCATGTCTAAATGTCTTTCCTGACATAATAATTAATACTTTATATAGCGCTTTTTATCAGTAGTGTTTAAAGTGCTGTACAAAGGAGGTCCCATCATTATACTCATTTTACAGATGAAGAAACTGAGGCCAGAGAGGTTAAATGGTTACCTAGCAGGCCAGTGGCCAAGCTAGAAACAGAACCCAGGCCTCCTGAGTCCTCGTCCAGTGCTGTATCCAGTATGCCATACTGCTTCCCTAGTCACAGAAATAGATGACCGTATTCCCCTTCCACCTTCCTGATGTCAAGTGGTAGCTTGTTTTGCACTTGTTCCTTTTTTGTCTGATTAAATAAATACCGGTAGCTAAAAGTTAACTTAGTTAGAATAAAATCCCCAGTATTGCTTATTATTAGAGGTTGCTGAGTTGTCATTGTGTCTCTGGAATACATACTGTGTGCTGTGAAGACCCAGTCAAATGATAGAATTATAAATTGGCATGTCTTTCCCAATTCTCTGTACAATTGGCTGCTCTACTACTTAATGTTTAAATCTGAAAGAGTATTGAGCACCATTAGAGACAGCGGTGCAGTAGATCACAGCTTCAAACTAGCACTTAAGAATGCAGAACAAGTTATGGTTTAAAGTGCAATTTGTCCGTGACAAACTTCATATATTTTAATACATTCCCTATCGAATAAATGAGTGGAAAAATTAACTCTTGAGAAATTTGATTGGTTAAATGTTTGCTAGTGAAAAATCTAATGTATAGCTTAAAATAAAAACATTTCACAGCTTTGTCTGTATACTGTACTGATGTTTGTATTCTTTGTGTGATGAAAACTTGTTATATCATCGTATGATTCAGATTGTCTAGTCATAATTATATTGATAACAATGTTGATAAGTACAGAAATACTATAAACCCCGCCTCTTGGAGTGTATTAACCTTGAATCCTTTACAAAAAAAGGTAAAGAATCCTTAGAATGAAAATACTGACCTTTCAGATACTTTAACTTGATATTGGCAGTGACAACAGACTCAGTAAGATGCCTGTGCGTACAATTGTTCTGGTAACATAACTTCTCCATAAATATAGTCATGCTGCTACACAGCTGGACAATTACTGAAATAAGCTAATTTGTAAATTCTGCATGTTCCTGTGTTCTCTATCACAACCAACCTTCTCAAATCCCAGAAGATACAGGTAAAGAGAATAAAAGCCAGATTGTATACCTTGTGTACTAAAACTCAGTTCACATCACTTTAGATGATTTTATCTGCCCTCCATTAAATTCTGCATCAGATAGACTCTTGAAGTTGTTGGGGTAAAATTTAAGGGGAATTAGTGTATAACCAATGTATTTGAGATGGGCTAACTGCAGTAAGTAGCTCTTACTGAAACAAGCAAATAATGGAGGCTTCCAAATCCAGACAGGAACAAACTGTACTATTTCAAGATGTTTTTTTCACTGCATTTTGCATTAACTACTAACTGCTACTGCAAATGTTGATCTTTCATGGGTACTATATGGGCTATTCATTCATTCATAAATGATCTGTTTGGACAAATGGTATCTGTGTATATATTTCCCTACTCCCTTAACAACACCCCCCCTTTTTTTTTTTAATTTGGTAGATCATGGGGAATTCATATGCAGGGCAACTGAAATCAGCCCGTTTTGAAGAAGCTCTTCACAACTCTATAGAAGCCTCTCTGAGATGCAGTAGTGTTGTCCCACGGCCAATCTTCTCTCAACTCTACCTGGACCCGGACCAACCTCCTTTCCTGCCAGAAGGTAACTATGCAAGTATGACACACTTCAATTTGTCATTTTTTTTCTGTAAAGGGGCCCTCAAGCACTGGGGGACTGTGATTATAAAATATTACAGTTCAGTTAATTCTTTGACATAAAATCCATATGCCTTATGACATAAGATCCATCTTTTGTGCCTCTTAAAAGAAAGAGAGTTGTGGTATTTTGTTTCCAAGCATAGTATTGCTTTGAACTGCTGTGGATGTAGAGATGATTCTGTTTTTGTATTCTTTTCAGATGTGAAACCAAAGGTGGAAGAATTGGACAAAGAGTTGGTACATCGTTACACACAGAACGGTAGTCTGGATTTTTCTAATAACCAAACTGTTAATGAAATGGAAGACGAAGAGGAGGATGAAGACATGTCAGATTCAAGTAGTCCACCAATCCCATATTCACAAAAACCTGCCCCAGAAGGGTCTTGCACTACTGATGGTTAGTTCTCATTCCTGTGCTTAAATCAGTTCTCATCGTAATCTGTAGTATTTAAGGTTAGAAACTAGTAATAATGGAAACTGATCAAATGAATATGCTGAATTGTGATATTGCCTGGTGACCAAGGGAGTGATTTTTATAAAGGGACCAGTAGTGCAACCCTTACTCGCATGAGTAGTCCTGCTCAGAAGTTTGGAACTGTGATCAAATTTTGGCTTTGGGCTGAGACTGCATTTTCAATTATAGCCCAAAACAGAATGTAACATTTTTCAAACATAAATTTAGAGGCTTTTTAAAGCATTCAAGCTATTTTTAAATGTTTTTAAACTCTATAAAAATTATACCAGTTGACTTGCATGAGTAACTAACATAGACAGTCAGCCACAACCTTTTATATGACTTTGTAGAATTCCAAAAGATTTTAAAATAGCTGTTTAAAAATATAGCTAACAGTGATCGAGGCAATATTGAAATAAGGGGGTTTGATACAGGGTATAAAAAGGGATGTATTATTTGTGAGAAGTGGCTAAGGCTCATTATGGCCCTTATTTAGCTACTAAGAGCCAAACAGTGAACATCTTCCTTATATTAGTGAGTATTTACTCAGGTGAGTATTATCATAGACTTTAAAAGGGGTGCTCGCATGAGTATCTGCTTACCAGTGTAACAGGTTCAGGGTCGCCCCTAAACTTTTGAAAAGGATAAACAGAATTGTTGACAGTGCTAATTACTCAAAATATGAGCAGTAAGGAAATGATGTTGGATATTATGTGGATAAAATTGTTGGGGAGATAGTTGTTAGGAGTAAATATTAAATAACTGGTTTACGTTGTTATTGATGTATCCTACAGACCTAAAAATTCCTTTAAAAAAAGAACCTATTCATAACTATTATATAAACTTATTTATGTTAATGTTAAATTTCTGCTGGTTGTTGGCCTCTTTGCAGTAGTTGTTATTAAATAGTAATTGTTTGCCAACAGCTACTATACACATCTGAAATTACCAGTTTTCTCCTTATACTTAGAACAGATTTTCTGTGGTAATTGGTGGCAAATGTTGACTTTTAAAAATATTCTTATATATTGATCCCTTTTCGATCAATCTGTCTTAGATGGGCATGCTTGTCCTCCAAACAAAGGAACCCCAAAAGCCTTGAATCCAAAAACACTGGTCTGTTATCGGAAATTGGGGAAAGTTATTGAGAGAGGTTTGTTGTGATGTACTATTCACATTGGCTGGTGTTTTCAGAGGTTTTTTTTTTTTTTACTACTTTTAGATTTTAGACGTGGGAATGGCACAGAAACTAAGTTGGTCTCACTGGTTAATGGTCTTGTAGCAACAGATCAAGATCAAGTGCCTGTGTTGATTCACTTAGGGCAGGTCTACACTACGGGGGAAAATTGATATAAGATACGCAACTTCAGCTACGTGAATAACGTAGCTGAAGTCGAAGTATCTTATATTGAATTACTTACCATCCTCACGGTGCGGGATTGACGTCCGCGGCTCCCCATGTCGACTCCGCTGCCGCCGTTCGCGTTGGTGGAGTTACGGAGTCGACATGAGCGCGTTCGGGGATCGATATATCGCGTCTAGATGAGACGCGATATATCGATCCCCGAGAAATCGATTGCTACCCGCCGATACGGCAGGTAGTGAAGACGTACCCTTAGATTTGTCACAGCATAGGATGCCATTTATCCTGATGATGCAGCACTGACATGTCTATGTAACTTGGCAGGGATAGATACGGTGGCTTTGTTGTTTTTTCTCCAAGTGGACTCCAATAGCCTTTGAGCAATTGCTTTCCTGCTCCTAGGTTCTCTCATTGGAGTACTCCGGGGTTTTATTTTTCTTCCTTTTCAGCATGTGAGGCTATTTGGGGTGACATGTCCTCAGAATGTTGGTGGAATTTAGTTCTGTGCCTCCGTTTCACAGGAGTGGTTGTTTGCATTCCCAGTGTCTGGCCAAGGTCAGGGCTTGAATGACAGCAAGCTGGTAGAAGTACACCCAGTTAAAGCCATAAAGCGACAGTGGTGGATTGTGAGAAACAACCTGAGCAGATGATGGAAGTGATTTTGGTCCCTTCAGGTGTGGAGTATGCCTGTCTTTGGTTGCTAAGTTGTACAACCTTGGGGACCTGTTGGATCCCTGGCTGCTTCTAGCTGTCTAGACAGCAGCAGTTATCAAGAGTGTTCCTTTTCATATATAAACTGTGCCACAATCATCCATGCCTTTTCTCACCTCCAGTCTGGATTACTGCACATGGCTCTCTTTGGGGCTACACTTGAAGACTTGGGGGTACTTTTAGTGCAGGTAGGTGCTCAGATGCCAGGGTGCTGAGTGTGATGTAAACATCTACACTATCCGCTGCATATTGTACTTAGTAGGGTTTCACACATGGAGCACTTTACATCCATGTTCTTTAGTTTGTACTTCCTTCAAATTCATTTGTGCATGCAATTCTGTTTGTTGGCTTTAACCTACAAAGCTCACTTAGATTTTGGGTCCTGGTTACCTTATGCTGAGACTCAGTATTGACAATTGAGATAAGCTGAGGTGTTGAAGATGGCAAGTCCCTAGATGTCTGTTTCTGGAAAAGATGGAGGAAGGTGTGGTTTCAGTGATGGGTTCTTGACTCTGTAACTTTCTTTCCTCTTTGGTCTGACAGAGCAGAAGTGTAATGATATTGCGTGGTTGCAAAGCCTTTCTATGTGGGAGCTCATCAATTGGAAATGACCGGGGAAGAGAAAACTGGGTTTCTTAGTCGATCACAGGATGACTGTGCCTTCAATGTGATGAGGTCATGAAAAAGGCAAATGTTGATCCTAGCATGTATTTCCAGTAGAGATGGGGAAGTATTAATGCCAGTGTACAAAGCACTGGTAAAACCTTGTCTGGAATGCTGTGTACAGTTCTGGGCACCCACGTTCAAGAAAGCTGAATTCAAACAGGAACAGGTGCATAGAACAGCTACTAGGATGATCAGGAGAATGGAGAGTTTCCTTTTTTGAAAGGAGACTAAAAGATCTTGGTTTGGTAACCTGGCAAAATGAAGGCTGAGAGAGGAATATTTTTGCTGTCTGTGGTATTTCTAAACAGCTCTTGACAGTGTGTCTCTCAGCCCGGGTTGACAGTCTTGTGGTGGCAGGGTTCATGCTAGTGCACTGGAAATAGCAATGTGGATATTTGGCTCAGGCAGCAGCTTGAGCTTGGGCTCTAGGGCAGGGGCTCTCAGACTTTTTTACTGGTGACCCCTTTCACTTAGAAAGTCTCTGAGTGCGACCCCCCACAAATTAAAAATATGTTTTTATATATTTAACACCATTATAAATGCTGGAGGCAAAGCGGGGTTTGGGGTGGATGTTGACAGCTCGCAACCCCCCATGTAATAACCTCGTGACCCCCTGAGGGGTCCTGACCCCCAGTTTGAGAACCTCTGCTCTAGGGCGTGGGGCGAGCTTCAGAGTCCAAACTCCAGCCTGAGCTGTAATCTAAAAGCATCATCCACACAGCTATTTAAAAAATATTAGCGCAAGTGCTACTAGCATGGGTGTGTGGACCCATGGTGGGAGGCTCACTCCCAGATGCTGTGTAGACGTACCCTATAAATACATAAAGGGGGTAAAAGACAGGGAGGGAGAAGAGCTATTTAAGCTAAATAGCAATGTTGGCACTACTGGATATAAATTGGCCATGAATAAATTTAGGCTGGAAATTGGAAGAAAGTTTCTAAACATCAAAGGAGTGAGGCTCTGGAACAGCCTTCCAATAGGAGTAGTGGGGGCAAACAACATAACTAGTTTTAAAATGGATTGTGTTGAATTTATGAATGGGATGATATGACCGAGTTGTCCAGAATAGCAGAGGATTAGACTCAATGACCCAGGAGGTCCCTTTCAGTTCTATGTCTCATGTTCCTGTTAAGGGTTTTCCTGAAGATGCTGGGTTGGTGGGGAGGGATTTTATTTTTTGATTGTTGGAAAAGGAGAGGGAAGAAATTTTAAAACATTGCTGACATTTCATAAGAGTAGTTGTAGACTGACAGATTTATTGATTCTGAGGCTAGAAGGAACCACAGTGATCTTCTAGTTTGACCTTCTGTATAACACAGGCCATAGAATCCCCAAAATAATTCCATTTAAACTAGAGCATATCTTTCTTTAAAAATCCAATTGAAGTAAAAATTGTCAGTGATGGAGACTGCACCAAGACCCTTGGTAAATGGTTCCAATGGTTAATTACCCTCACTGTTAAAAATGTATACTTTATTTCCAGTCTGAATTTAGCCAGCTTCATCTTCATTGGCTCTTGTCTGCTAGATTGAAGAGCCCATTATCAAATATTTGTTCTCCATGTATATACTTATAAACTATGATTGAGTCACTCCTTAACTGTCTGTTAGACTCAAGTAGCCTCAAGCCTATCACTATAAGGCATGTTTCAGAGTAGCAGCCGTGTTAGTCTGTATCAGCAAAAAGAACAGGAGGACTTGTGGCACCCTAGAGACTAACAAATTTATTTCAGCATAAGCTTTCGTGGGCTACAGCTCACTTCTTCGGATGCATAGAATGGAACATACAGTAAGAAGATATTTATACATACAGAGAACATGAAAAGGTGGAAGTACCCATACCAACTGTAAAAGGCTAATTAGCCTCATGTTCTCTGTATGTATAAATATCCTCTTACTGTATGTTCCATTCTATGCATGCGATGAAGTGGGCTGTAGGCCACAAAAGCTTATGCTTAAATAAATTTGTTAGTCTCTAAGGTGCCACAAGTACTCCTGTTCTTTTTACTATAAGGCATGTTTTCTAATTATTCTCTTGGCTCTTCTCTGAACCCGCGTCAATTGATAGATTGTGTGTAATGTTGTAAGTGCATGGGTACCCAAACGTTCATTTTCTACGCCACGTCTAAACAAAGAAATTGACTCGGTGACCACCTTTCCTCCTATATGTGTTCATATAAATCACCTAACCTTCCATTTTACATTGCATGACATCTCTGAACCAACTCAGCAGTTGCTCATAAAGAAAAGTAATATTAGGATCGAATTCAAAATAATAGATGAAAAATTAAAAGTTGAAGTCAATGGGGCTGCTCAGGGTGCTCCAAACTGAACGTGTACTGGATTGGGTCCTTGGTGCCTAAGTCTGCAATTCATGAGTTTTACTGATTATACAGATACTTTGGGTGAAATGTATAAGGGGTTGTACCTTATGTGGGGTGAAATCCTGGTCCTATTGAAGTCAATGGTAGTTGTGTCATTGATTTCAGTGAGGCCAGGATTTCACCCATGGTCATTTCATATTCCATATAACATCCTAATTTTTATTAAGAAATCACAGAATTCCCTAAATTCACATGGCTGAGTTGTAAATCAGTCAGAAACACATCAACTGGTTTGTATTGCCTTTGATAATGAATAAAATGCAAGTAACATTTTTGCTGAACATTCTTCCTAACTTGGCAGTAGCAGACGGTCCTTTACCCTTCTTGTTGGAAGACCATTGTAGGGTGACAAATCCACATAATTATTCTGTTTGTAAAAATAAAGCCTTTTTTAGCAACAAGCATAAGTGTTTCTTTTTGGTTTTTGGCAGAAGTTTTAACTTCAAATGGATTTTTATAGCCCAGTTATAAACTTCTGTGAGGGTTACAATGGAAATACTGACAGCTTTTAGCATAATGACTTCAAATGTACAACTAGATAATATAGTAAACAGTTCTTAACCTCTTGATTGCCATGCCTTTAAAGCATGTTTGTCCTAATTTGTGGAATGGCATTATATGCAAGATGTGTGAAACACAATAATAGCACCTTCCTTTTGTTAGTAAATCCTCAATTTACCTGGGGTCTAAAGAAGGTCAAAAGTAATTTCAGAGGCAATTAAGTAAGCAGGTACTTAACACCTGATCAGTTACTGTGAAGTTACAATAGTGAGTGACAGTGAACTGCAATTCATATGTAATTCCTGGAAGCTAATTTCTTATGCAAATAAATTTTTTGCAGTACAGATAACAGGTTTGTACCCCACACTAAGGCTGTTGTTTGTTACTTTTAGGTGAAAAACAATATCAAAATAAAAGATCCTTGCTTTCAAAAGATTTTAGCACTTTTGCTTGTATTTCCACAGCTGTGCGGACAAGAATATTCCTTATTGGGCAGACAGGCCTATGGTAGTTTAAATTAAGAGATGATTGTAGAATGCAAACATGCTTGCGTGAAGGAAAACATTTGAATTTTCTTCCAAAGAAATGCAGATGATGTCCCTAAGAGCTATTCATTATTCTTCTTTCCCATTGCTTTTGGCACTTTGCAAATTACTAATCAGGATTTAAGTGCCTGTTGCTTTTCCAAAAAAAAAAAAAAAAAGCTGAGGATCCCATGGTCAAATCTTTTTTTTTTTTTTAAATTATTTTTGAGGAGGAAGGGACTCAAATGGCTCATTTGTATACTTTTATTTTTTTAAATTATTTTCTAAACATTGTAAGGGTTATAATGGTTGATTTTGTTGGCCAGGTGACAGTTAAAAGATTTTTTTTTTAGGGCTTTCGATTTAATCACCGTTAACTTATGCAGTTAACTCAAAAAATTAATTGTGATTTAATCCCAGTTTTAATCGCATCTGTTAAACAATAGAATACCAATTTAAATTTATTAAATATTTTTGGATGTTTTTCTACATTTTCAAATATATTGATTTCAGTTACAACACAGAATACAAAGTGTACAGTGCTCACTTTATATTATTATTATTATAAATATTTGCACTGTAAAAATTATAAACAAAAGAAATAGTATTTTTCAGTTCACCTCATACAATACTGTAAAGCAATCTCTTTATCGTGAATGTGCAATTTACAGCTGTAGATTTTGTTGTTGTTACATAATTGCACTGAAAAACAAAACAATGTAAAACTTTAGAGCCTGCAAGTCCACTCAGTCGTACTTCTTGTTCAGCCAATCACTAAGACAAATAAATTTTATGTTTATGGGAGATAAAGCTGCTGGCTTCTTATTTACAATGTCACCTGAAAGTGAGAACAAGCATTGGCCTGGCACTTTTGTAGCCGGCATTGCAAGGTATTTACGTGCCAGATATGCTAAACATTCGTATGCCTCTTCATGCTTCGGCCACCAACCAATTGTTTTATTTTTGAATAAGTTATTTTTTGTACATAATTCTACATTTGTAAGTTCAACGTTCATGATAAAGAGATAGTATTACAGTACTTGTATGAGGTAGATTGAAAAATACTATTTCTTTTGTTTTTATAGCACTAATATTTGTAATAAAAATAAAGTGAGCACTGTATGCTTTGTGGTCTGTGTTGTAATTGAAATCAATGTATTTGAAAATGTAGAAAAAATCCCAAAATATTTAAATAAATGGTATTCTAATATTGTTTAACAGTGCGATTAATATTTTTAATCGCTTGACAGCCCTAGTTCCCCCCCACACACTCTTCATGTGTACCTATACATAAGCAGATACCAGTATCCATGCAAATAGCAATAAAGGGCTAAATTTTCAAATCTAGCCTGTATTGGTGAATGCATCATTTTTATAGTACAAGTTGCAATCATTTGTGTAAACAACTTGTACCTACTGTCACTTGACAGAATTTTCATGTATAAATCCCTATATAAATGAGCGTATATATATAGTGCAAATAGACTTGATATGAACCAAATCTAAAAAAAATTATGCATGCAAGTTACACAAGCACAAATTAGAAGTCAGATTTTGAAAATGTGTCCCTTATTGATGTTTACATGGATATAGCTGTATATATTTGATATTTAATTATCAACACAAAATCACGGAGGAAAAAAAATTAGCGCTCTGAACTTCTGGCTAGCCAGAAAAATAAAATGTTATGACTGGAATTTTTTGAGAAAACAATTAACAAAAATACTCTATACAAATGAATCATTTTGTTGCTAAGGAAGTGATCCTTGCATGGGTGGGAAAGAAGAATAATGGATGGCTCTTGGGGATACTGTCTATATTATTTTGGAAGAAAATTCAAGATTTTTCTTCATAGAGCAGATATGTATTCTCTGATAATTTCTTACTTTAAACTAACACAGAAGTACCTGGCCAAAATTATTAATCTACTCTTTCTGATTCGGCTATTGATATGCAAAAACAAAATCCCCTAAAGTCTTTGTAAATAAAAATATTTTCTTTATAGACATGTCTCTAACAGCTATCAATTAAAGCTGCTTGCACAAATGGAAGCCAAGTATGGATCCCTTTAAAAGTTCAGCCTTAAAGAGTGTGAATTAAATGCATAAAACAAGAAAATCAGTCCTGAGTGCAACCTATTGCTGTCATTTCTTCAACCTCCTCCCTGGCTCACCCTCAGCATAAAGACGAACTTTTAACATCACCTCTGTTTTTTCATGGCTTTTTAAATTTTTAAGCTAGATGGTAAACCTTGTTTAAATGTTGGTTTTATGTTCAAATATCTTTCTGGTTTTTGCATTTGTGGAGCTATTTTTTAGTAGCATAAACAAAAGATAATACAGGAGAACAATTATAAAGGTATGCATGGTGACAGTATACTGTACCAGTTCCATAAGAAGTGTTTGCAGTTTACTGTGGAACTTGTGAATATCTAAGTATATAGTAATGGCAGCTTCTCATCTATTATCTTGTGTAAATATTAGAAGACTTATCTACATTGTAGTATGTACCATTATAGGCTGTGTATGTACAGCATTTATATAATAGAATTTATTTATCCTAATTGAATAGGGAGCATGAAATTTATGCAAACAGCCTCTCAAATAAGAGGATACTATTGTCTTTAGACTCTATAGTATCAGCCTGTCATACATAGGCTAGTTTCAATCTGTACTGCTAAGACAGTGGTTCCTAAACTTTTGAGAGTCCTGCGCCCTCTTACCCTGTCAGTGCCCTCTCTGCCCAACAGGGCTGGGACCAGGGCTGTGGCTTGTGAGGGTGGGGGACATGGACAGGGGTAAGGGGGCAGAGGCTGAGGCTGCAGCTGGGGGTGGGTCTGGGGCCAGGAGCGGGGCAGTGGCTGGACTGTGGTAGGGGCTGGCAGCCAGGCCATGGCCAGGTGCGGCTCCACTCTGGTTTTGCCCTCCGCCTCGGCCTCAGGCCAGGAACGGAGACACAGCCAGTGGCTGAGGCTGGGGACAGGAGCCAGGGCTGCGGCTGGGGGCTGGACCAGAGAAATGGAGGGGGCTGGATGGCACTCCCCCCCTCCTACCTATGGGGGTTGGCCCAGGCTCTGCTATGCCCCACGCCCCGGGATGGTCCTCCATGCTCCTCCCCCAGGGGGCACACCCCACAGTTTGGGGACCTTGGTGCTAAGATATTCTGGTGTAACACAGATGTGCCTTGGTGCAGTGGTACATGCTCAGAAGATGACTGTTAAAATGTTATGAACTATTCCTGGTTGCTTTTTCCCCTTGGGGCTCCTTCTAGGGCTTTGAGGATCTCCTGTTCTCTCCTTCACACTGAGACCTCATCAGAACTGATGGTATGAATCTGTCCTAAACACAGCTTAAATTGTGTTCCTACTAACACCTTTTCAATGTGATTTGTTAGGCCTGTCTCAGTCAGGGTGATGGGCATGCTATGTACTTTTATCCAAACATTCCTACTGGTGCTAACCTGAGTTCAGTTGAATTAGCGTTAGAACATTAGTAGTCCTGCTTTAGGTGGGGTTTTAGCTGCTAACAAGATGTTTAGCACAGTGATGCCTACCTATTTTGGCAAGTCAGATTTAAAAAGTGCTGAAAACTATTGACTGCCAAAACCCTGGGTACCCTAGATATCCTAGTGTTGCTAACAATAACACATTGTAGCATAAAGCGCCAACAGTCAGTGTTAGAGCAGTTGGGAACTTTTTTGATAAAATTTCCTAGTTAAGACCATACTAAAGAGTAATTGTTAAAACCCTGTTTAAAACAATCACATCTGTTGTATCATAAGCCTTTTGTATAATAGCAAAATTACTCATTGCTGACCCCTGTTGTCATCAGTGGGTAATTTTGCCGTTTTAGACCAAGGCATAGGCTGGTATTTTCAAAGGAACCAAAGAGAGTTAGGCACACTACTATTTCCATTGAATGTCAGTGGGATTTGAGTATCTAATGAACTGAGGCTTCTTTGAAAATGTTAGCCATAATATTGCAATAGTATGTACCACCCACAGCTGGGTAAGCAGGCACTTTACATTTTGAGTAAAATACAATTTACCCAGAAGAGCTCCTTTTATCTACAACCGGGTTACAACTCCACCTGTGTGATGTCTACATTGATAATTCCCCGGATTACACTAAACTTGTTTATGCTGAAATATTACATGTCTTCCGTTTGATTCAGCAAAATAGGATTTTCCATCAAGCAATGGTGTAGTAATACTGAATAGGCTGTATGCTACTGGAGTGCCTTCACCTGTGTGAACTTGTGCACTTATGTGAGTTAACATTGTGTGGCGGATGCCATTTTGGCCCTACTTAAGGGTAAAGTTATGTAGATGCATGATTTTTTACAAGATCAGGGTGTACAGTATTAAAGTACATATGCCTTTTAGTATTTACATCATAGATGGTAATACCTTGGATGTGGCTGTTAAAATTGAATTAATAATGAAGGTTTATAATAGTTTGCTACAGCCAATACAGTAGAGCCTTTTGAAACTGTGCTTTGGTAAACTTCACTGTATATGCACAAATGGGCACTGGAAAAGGATTTTCAGGTTTACTTCAGTGCACACCAGGAAGGTTCTGCTACTGTGGCAGAGGAAAGACCATGCTCCCTGTCAGCCAATAGTGGAATGCCCTGTCACCTGCATACTCCCATATTTGCTAATGCCCTGAAACAAAACTACTTACCACCTCCTGCTGCAGGTGACAGATGGGCGAGCTTTCCTGCATCTGTAGAAGTGAAAATTAGGTAGGGACGTACTAGCATAGAGCCAGATTAGCAAAATGGCTTATGAAGCTATTGTGTGTGCTCTGCATTAGCAAGGCAACCTGTGCTGAAATTGTTAGCATGAGCCATTTATAAATGTGGCTTTATAATGCTTCCACTAACAGTTTCATTCCCTATGAAGAGAGAGACCAAAAGGTCCCTTGTCACTATATCCCTTCCTGTGGAGGAGGAGAAGAGATGAAGATGGCTCCCTCTGGTGTCTGTCATCTCAGTCTTCAAAGCGGAACTAGAAGTTAATCGGGGAGAGAGAAGGGCAAGATTTTGTTCTGTTGTAAATAGTTTGGGATCCATAATGGAGCTGCCTTGACTTATGCCAGCAAAGAAAGTGGCCAATCATTTTGATCCCTGTAAATCCAATACAGATGCTGGTTGACTGGCCCACGGATGGGTTTTTATTTTTAAAGTTAAACACAAACACACAAAACTCAACTTCAATATCATGTTAACCTACATTATGAACCAATGATAACACAACAAATTCTCTCTTTCTGATTTGTTCTTAACTCAGAAATAGCTTTTTAATTTTTTTAAAAATTGGAAATTTCGAAAATGCCTAAACAAACAAGTTGTGAATTTTGAAAAATGTCTTTAAGTCTGATATGGCTGAGTTTAGTTTTTTATGAGGGCAGGGGCAAACAAATGGCAACAATCTTCTGAAAAACCTACTGCTGACATGAGTGTTTGCACGCCTCTTTTTCTTCAAAGAAAACGGTATAAACTGCTGAAAAGTGGATTGCATCACATAAGCCAGGGGCTCTCAAACTTTTTTTACTGGTGACCTCTTTCACATAGCAAGCCTCTGAGTGCGACCCCCCCCTTATAAATTAAAAACACTTTTAAAATAGATTTAACACCATTGTAAATGCTGGAGGCAAAGCAGGATTTGGGGGGGGAGGTTGACCGCGACCCCCATGTAATAACCTTCCAACCCCCTGAGGGGTCCTGACCCCCAGTTTGAGAACTCCTGACATAAGCAGTAACAGTTTATAAACATATCTATCTACATCTATAGATACAGATAACAGTCAATGTAAGGCCTGGTCTACACTACGCGTTTAAACCGGTTTTAGGAGCGTTAAACCGATTTAACGCCACACCCGTCCACACTAAGAGCCCCTTTATATCAATATAAAGGGCTCTTTAAACCGGTTTCTGTACTCCTCCCTAATGAGAGGAGTAGCGCTAATATCGGTATTACCATATCGGATTAGGGTTAGTGTGGCCGCAAATCGACGGTATTGGCCTCCGGGCAGTATCCCGCAGTGCACCACTGACGGCTCTGGACAGCAATCTGAACTCGGATGCAGTGGCCAGGTAGACAGGAAAAGCCCCGCGAACTTTTGAATATCATTTCCTGTTTGCCCAGTGTGGAGCTCCGATCAGCACGGGTGGCGATGCAGTCCAAAATCAAAATCCAAAAAGAGCTCCAGCATGGATCGTACGGATGTGATCGCTGTATGGGCAGGCAAATCTGTTCTATCAGAGCTCCGTTACAGAAGACGAAATTCCAAAGCATTTTTAAAAAATCTCCAGACAGAGGCCACAGCAGGGACTCAGCACAGTGCTGCGTGACAAACGTAACGGAAAGCCAAAGAATCAAATGGACGCTCATGGAGGGAGGGAGGGGGGACTGAGGACTCAAGCTATCCCATAGTTCCTGCAGTCTCCGAAAAGCATTTGCATTCTTGGCTGAGCTCCCAATGCCTGTAGTGTCAAACACATTGTCCGCGGTGGTTCAGGGCATAGCTC
The DNA here is from genome assembly GCF_020497125.1 of Mauremys mutica. NCBI lineage: Eukaryota > Metazoa > Chordata > Testudines > Geoemydidae > Mauremys > Mauremys mutica. The sequence goes on along the minus strand of NC_059073.1, from coordinate 84,933,429 downwards.
ATCAATTTACCCCCCTCATCCACCCCCAGAAGTAAAAGGGAAAAAAATCCTCTCTTGACTCTTTTAAATGTCACCCTGTGTTTACTGAATGCTGCTGATAGACGCGATGCTGCAGCAGTCAACTGCAGCATCCTCGCCCCCCCTCCTTGGTGGCTGATGGTACAATATGGCTGATATCCATCGTCGTCATCCTCAGCCTTGTGGCAGATGGTGCAGTGCAGTAGGACTGGTATCTGTCCTCATCATCAGCCCGTGAGTGCTCCTGGCTGGCCTCCGGTGAGGTCGGCCGGGGGCGCCTGGGTAAAAAACTCCTGATCATTCCCAATAGATGGTACAGAATGGCTGGTAACCATCTTCATCATAGCAACAGGGGGCTGAGCTCCATCAGCCCCCACCCTTCATGTGTAAAGAAAAGATTCTGTACTGCCTGGACTATCATAGCAGCTGGAGGCTGCCTTCCCCTCATTTTATCTCAGAAACAAGTCACTGTTTCTTATTCCTGCATTCTTTATTACTTCACCACACAAATGGGGGGACATTGCAACGGTAGCCCAGGAAGGCTGGGGGAGGAGGGAATCAACAGGTGGGGTTGTTGCAGGGGCACCCCCTGTGAATGGCATGCAGCTCATCATTTCTGCGGGATCTGACATGGAGCGGCTGTGCTCTCTGGTTCTCTGATACACTGGTTCTCTAGTACACTTGCCCCATATTCTAGGCAGGACTGATTCTATTTTTAGGTACCATAAAGGAGGGATTGACTCGGGGAGTCATTCCCATTTTTGCCTTTTGCGCCCCCGGCCGATCTCAGCCAGGGGCACCTATGACAGCAGCAGATGGTACAGCACAGAAGGACTGGTAACCGTCATCTCATTGCCAGTTTACAATGGCATGGTAGATGGTACAGAACGGCTGATAACCATCTCTGCTATCATGCAAAAGCAAATGAATGTTGCTGTGTAGCGCTGCTGAATCGCCTCTGTCAGCGGCATCTAGTACACATACGGTGACAGTGACAAAAGGCAAAACAGGCTTCGTGGTTGCCATGCTAATGGCACCTGCCAGGGAAATCCAGGGGAAAAGGGCACAAAATGATTGTCTGCCGTTGCTTTCCCAGAGGAAGGAGTGACTGATGACATTTACCCAGAACCACCCGCGACAATGATTTTTGCCCCATCAGGCACTGGGATCTCAACCCAGAATTCCAAGGGGCGGGGGAGACTGCGGGAACAATGGGATAGCTACGGAATAGCTACCCACAGTGCAACGCTCCAGAAATCGATGCTAGCCTTGGACCGTGGATGCACACCACCGAATTAATGTGCTTAGTGTGGCCGCGTGCACTTGATTTTATACAATCTGTTTTACTAAACCGGTTTATGTAAAATCGGAATAATCCCGTTGTGTAGACGTACCCTAATACACAGATAGAAAATAGAAACTGGAGCGCCCCCCCCCCCCCCAAAAAACCCCCTCTTCTATTTGAATAATATATCACTGAATTTTTTTTTATTTGTGTCCTTGAGTATAAAGAGTTGGTGTAGGTATAATTTAGGGTCAAATTTCATAAACTACTGAAGGGTTTTTTTTAGTGTTTTTTCTTAGTAAATACTGGATATATAGCAGTCTTTTTTGTTGTTAATATGTTTAGCACCAAGACCCAAAGTTAAAGACTGTCCCCTTTATAAAGCTTACAATCTAAAGAGAGATGCAGAGAAGATAGAACTCCTGGGAATAATTTAAGAGGTTTGTTTTGTTTTGTTTTTATGAACTCATTACTTTTTTTTGTTTAGTTTCAAGTGACGTGCAGTATAGCTGGAAAGGAAACACAGGATGACTTTTGCACACCATAGGGCTTTTTCATAAGTTTGAGTGTTTTAGTGTTTCTTCTATTTAAACAGTGGCTTGAACAGTGGAAAAGGTATCGGCTTCTTAGCCATTTGATTTCTGATCTCCATAGTTTTACTTGCTTTCTCCAATCAGAAGCCTTTTAGGTAAATAATGGCTATTTATTTTCTCTGAAGCCCCCTGCCAGTTAATTTGTATCCTTATTAAGGACCTGATCCAAAGCCCACGCTGAGCTCAAGGGAAGTCTTTCCCCTGACCTCAGTGGGCTTTGGATTAGACTCTAAACAATGATACATTTACACAATGTACGTATTTTCTAAAAAAAAAAAAATTAGATAATAATGGGAAACATCTCTCTTGGCTGCTTTGCATAACTGAAACAAACAAAAGAGAAAGTGACCACAAATCACTCATAAAAGTTTAATCACATATCTTTTCTTTTCAGGTTTTTGTCAAGCAGGCAAGGATTTGCGGTTAGTATCGCTGTGCATGGAACAAATTGATATCCCAGCAGGCTTCCTGCTGGTAGGAGCGAAGTCTCCAAATCTTCCTGAGCATATTTTAGTCTGTGCTGTTGACAAGCGGTTTTTGCCAGATGATCATGGAAAAAATGCACTTTTAGGTAAATGGTTACATTATTATTCTTGGTACAACAATTGATAACTAAAGGTTGGTTTAAAGTTATACTAAGTTGACTCAAGAAATGAATTTTTCTTAGTAGTATGTTGAAGAGAGTTCTGTATTTCTGAAACTAAATCTATAACTGAACTTCTTTGAAAAGCAAGTTCAGAATAAGGCCCTGGTCCTGCAATTAACTGCGTGGGGCTCTACATAGGTACAGGAGTCCACCTGCCCAAAGTCTGTTGCAGCTCTGGGGCATAAATGTGAAACGTAGTCAATTTTTAACCTCCATTCAGTGAGTAAAAATTTCATTTCATGAATAAGAAATATGAATAAGCAGACACAGATTATATTTATAATAATTAAAAGATTAATTAACACAGTAACGTTTCTTGGTAATTGGAAACGCACATCTGCACACCTGCCTTGCCCACTTGGCTTATGACTGCTGGGTAAACAGACCAATAAAAATGATGTAGGGTTGTTGGTTTTTTGGCACCATCAATCGCTACCTTGAATCTCCTGTCTCTCTTCCCCATTGCTCTGGTGCCTGGAATACGTTGAGGTGGACTTTCCAATAGACAAGAAATTGCACTAAAGCTTTAACGGATTTATTTAGCTAAAACTCTAGTCCAGGCCATCATTATCTTTACATCCTAACTATTGCAGCTTCCTCGTTTTTGTCCTTGACAAATGCCATATTGTTTGCCTGTAATCCATTCAAAATGTTACTGCCAATATCATCATCTTGGCTCATCAGTCCAATCACATCACCCTACCTGCCCTTTTCCCCATTATATCCCTCCTCTGGCTCCGCCTTTTTCACTTCCGTGTTGCAAAATACTTGTCTTTCCTTTTAAGACCCTACTGTCATAGTTTAGCCTCTTCTTGCTTATCATTTCTTATTTGGTAATGAGCAAACAACTCATCTCTGTTCTGCCAGTGAGTTACTAAAATTAAAAATTTAAAAGTCTATGGGACTGGGTAATAATATACACAAGAGATTTAAAATAATTGTCTCAGGAGCCCTGTTATTGATTTTTTTAAAAAATAAATCATGGAACACTGGGGAAAAGAAATAATATTGTGCAGTATTTAAAAAGGTAAATAGGATGATCCAGGTAACTAATAGGCAAGTTAGCTTGACTGGGCAAAATCATGGAAAGTAATCAGTAAAGAATTAAAAGATGGCAATATAATTTAATGCCAATCAACATGGTTTTTATGGAAAATAGGTCTTGTCAAAGAAACTGGATATTGTTTTTTGATGAGATTACAAGTTTGGTTGATAAACTTAACTGTTGATGTGGACATCTGTAAGGCATTTGACATAGTATCTCATGACACTGATTTTAAAAATTATAATTATGCAAAAATCAGTGTAGCATCTATTAAATGGATAGATAGCTCTCAAAAAGTAATTAATGGGGAATCATCATCAAATAGAAGTGTTTCTAATGGAGTCTTACAAGCCAAGGTGCTGGAACAATTTGTATAGTGGAAGTGCTGAGAGCCATTGAACCAAATTGTAAATCCTGTATATAATGGAAACCACTTCAAGGTAGGGGGTGCAGCCATACTCCCAGCACCCCTAGTTACAGCACCTCTGTTTACAGGGACCTGTTCTTGGCCCCATGCTCTTCAATATCTTTATCAGTGTTGATGGTAAAATCTGCAAGTGATGCAAAAATTAGTGGATTGGTAAATAATAATGACATGTCAGTTGTAACAGAATAATCTTGATTGGTAAACTGGGCTTATTCAAACGTGTTTTAATAAAGCCAAATGCAAGGCATTATGGTTAGGAATAAACTGTTAGCCTTCCCCATCCCTTACTCAGAAGCCAATTCTACTTGTGCACAATTCTCATTGGCCTCAGTGAAAATTACATAACCCTAATTCTGTAGTCCTACCATACAAACCCTAGTTCAAACATGTAATTCAGCTCTCTCCACAAAATAATTTAGTTTCTCTACGATCAAATGGTCTTCTGCCCAGTTTTTGGCTGTATTCCTAATCTATTAAATTTAATAAAAGCTCTGAATTTCTGTCTCAGTAGAACTAAGGATTTTGGATTAAGTGATTTCTTATTTGTGCCCTTTTAAGACCCTAATAAGGGGGGAAATCATAAGTCATGAGAAAATAACCAGGACATGTGTTACACTTTTACATTTGAGAACTTAATAATGCAAAGATATTGCCTAGTGCGCACCCCCCCCCCACCCTCACCCCCACACATTTTGAAGGCTCCCTCTTCAGGAAGACCAAAGGGGAATTTCAGAGTGTCCTGGGTGTTAAGGCTGCCTTAGGCAGCATTAACTTTATACAGAATATTGTGGATCAGTCACAGCTTTGAGAAAGGAAGCATGCTTCTTGGAGTTGATCCTCCACTATGTGCTAAGGGTAGGGGTGAAAGGTACTGACATGGAGGGGGTTGGATTACCCTGTGTAATCACTTTTTCAGTCTTCATGTACCTATCATGCTTTCTTCTGAGAATTTGCTCCCTTCTGAGGAGCTGTGTGGAAGATTGGGGGATAGCTTTTGGGCCTAAATTAGTAACAGCTGGAGAGAAGGCATTTTCAAACGAAGTGCTGAGGCAGCAAAAGTCTGTCTCTGTTGTCTCTGTCTGTCTGTCTGTCTTCCTGTCATTCATGTGCTGTGTGTGATGCTTACAGTAGATGTCTGAATGGGCGTATCCAGTTAGTAGATTCAGGTAAGGCTAAAATGGCCTAATTCCCAGTATATGTCAAAAGGCATTTATTTTGTTTGTGTACCTTTTTCCTCCCCCTTTTCCTCCAGGGTTTTCTGGGAATTGTATAGGCTGTGGAGAAAGGGGATTTCGATACTTCACGGAATTTTCCAACCACATTAACCTGAAACTAACCACTCAGCCAAAGAAGCAGAAGCACTTAAAGTACTACCTAGTAAGAAGCTCCCAAGGTGTACTGTCAAAGGGACCCCTTATCTGCTGGAAAGGTAAAAAATCACCCATTTGTTAGAAGCATACTAACAGATTTTAGAACATTTTTATGTAGTGTTGGGTGAGCCTTAAAAGTTTTGGGATTAAGTATTTAAAAAGCTGGGGGGCGAAATCCTGGCCTCATTGAACTGAATGGCAAAACTCTCACTGCTTTCAGTGGAGCCAGGATTTCACCCACGAGGCTAAACATTTAGGTAAAAAGAGAGTTCCCCACCCATTTCTCTTATGTCCCCTTCCCACCACATCCCCAGAGGAGGCCTCAAATCCCCCCTTCTGCGGAAATAAAGCGGTCCATCAGCCTGATAACCCCTTCCTATGTCTGGGTGTTTCCTTCCGGGGTCTGGCAAAGTGGCTCTTAGCTTATTCTCTAGGCGTAGTTCCTGGACTGCTCTGCTGATCTAATCACTTACAAATTCATGCTAGCACCCTTAGAAAAACTAATTCCACAAAGTACACTCTAAGATAAAAGCTGGGGACACTGATCTCCGGGGAATGGAAAGAGGGATCACGTGTACTCAGGTTTTGCTATCTTGTTTTGCACCTTGAGTGAATATCTTCAGCTTTAAGTTGAGGGCCCCTTGTTATGAATGTAATGGGGAAGGTTTTTGTAACTAAATACTTAAATTAGGTTGGTTGAATCCTGGGAGATGTTTTAGCTGAACTTTGCTATTTGTTGCATGTCATACTGTATGTGCTTTTAACATTTGTCAATGTTTAACACCATTGCAGTAAATTGTTGCACTGAAAGCCAGGCCTTGTTAATATGTACTGTAGCTGCTTCACTTCCAGAATGTAGAAGCAGACAATCATCTGCTGCTAGCCATTCTGCTAAACCAAATTCTTCAGTGTCACCATCCACGACCCCAGAGAGCGGAAGAGCTAATGGATACAAATCAGGGTTCACTCAGACAGGTAGGGGCTGAAAGCGCTGTATGCTGTAGAAATGACCACTGGGGGTGGTAAAGTACCTCACATGTTCCATAGGATTGCAAAGTAGATTTTTAGCATGTATCAATTTACAGGTTAAAGATAGAAAACATATTTCAAAATTTATACTGTGAATATTAAGGACCAGATGAGACGGGGATAAGTTTAGCTCTTAATAGTAGTTTGAAAAGTGTTAATGTTTTTTTTAATCAATTTGATTAGTTATCTTTTTTTACTGATGTCCAGATGTTGTAAAATACTCACGTATAGTGAGCATCCTTAACAGAATGGGTACCTTGAATTGACATCTTTTTCCTCACTGGAGAAAAAGTAGCCTTCTGTTTTTGATGTTTGACTCCCACTATTGAAGTGTGGTAAAAGTAATGATAAACAGCAGTGATTTGCTAAGTGAGCTAAGACACATCATAGCCATATTGCCAAATCTTTGAAATTATTGCCTCTTGGAGTTGTGCATTGATTTAAGTAGAAATAAAGACGTTTTCTAATAACCATAACAGACTCACCTAGAAGGGCTTTCCTTCTGGACTCAAAAGGTGATTTTTCTTTGGTGTGCTTTGTAGGTTGTTGCATTTTTGAAGTTGATTTATTTACTGCAGTTCACGTACTTTTGTTTATTTGATAGATTTTGGAAACACGAGGCTTTTATTCAGATGGGCTATGATTGAATGGAGTGCACATCTCTGCTGTCTCTGAATGATGTAAAAACAGAACAGAATTTGTCATGTCTAAAAATCTGAGTTATCCAGGAATTGTAATTGGCCACATATATTTTAGACCATTCAAAATAAAAAAAAAACCCAAACCTTGTTTCAATAATTCTTTTGCTTACAAGGGTTGCTGAAAATAAATGAACAATAAAAATTGAACCTTAGCATTCCTATTGGTGTTGCAAATATTAGTCAGTGTGTTCAGGGACACTTTGACTGAGGTGTTGGGGTTTATTCCTATTTAGGAGACTATATTTCTAATCTGGAATGAGAATGTTGTGGTGTCCTGGCCTCCGGGTCCTTGCATGAAAAATGTGCAGGCACATGAGAATCCTATTTTATTTGGCATAACAAGTAATCTAATATTTACACAGCTTTGTCTGGGTTGCAGCTGACAAGTTAATAGATACACCTTTTATAGACTGCTTTCTCCTTATCAACTCACCATGATTTTCTTTCTGCTTGTCCTTTTGTATCACTATTTGTTCTCTCAGGTCACAGTTATCAAACCCTTTTTATCTCCTACCATTGTTATCTTCCAGTGAAGATAGTGCCACATTCAAAATACAAATTCCACTTGACAAGGGGGAAAAAGCCCCACCATATTTGTTTGTAGTGTATAAGTACTGTTGCAAACCACCTGTGATGAAAGTTCAGGTTTCTCCCTGGAAGTCTCCATAGCTAGTCATACACTGAGGTGAACTACCTTTCTCTGTTGCTTTCAGGTAGATGTACTGAAACTAGGTTGCTTTCTGAAATTATGTTCCTTTTATCACCATTTTTCTTCCCTAAGGTATGGACTTGAGTACTTCCCTCTGTCTAGCTTTGTAACTAAAGTACAAGGCCCTAGCTACCTTAGAAGTTATAAAACTATTATACAAATAGCTATATACACAGGTTAAAAGAAAATTAAGATTGTAAAGTCAAGCATGTCAAAGATAGGAAATGCCAGAGTTGAGGTTGCCTATGCAACCTTAGTATGGTCCTGTTGTGTGCATTATGATTACAATAAGTGGAATTGTATATTTTTATATTTTTGACATCATATCAATGCTTATTTGTAAGCATTTTTTCAGTTTTTATCCATTTAAATTTTCAGAGTTGTGGGAAATTATGGAGAGGGTCAAGCAATAATTATTCCATGACAGGAGACCTTGAGATTCAAAAACGTAAAGCTTTGTAACTGTTAAAACACAAATTGTCAACATCATATGTCAAAATGTACAAAGTAAATATCCTTAAATCAAACTCTAACAAGTTCTCAAGCAACATTTTTCTTTCTTTACCTGTGTGTAAATTTTGATTATTATCCATGGAAATACCTTTTCATTGATTTGTGTGTACATGGGGAAATTGACATTTACCGCCATTTACCAATAAAAATGTAATTCTTCAAAGATTAATTATGATAAGTCTTTAAATGACATGATCACCTACTGTTTTTTCCACAGGGCCACTTCCTCACTGAGTATATAGGCTGGACTGTGCTCAATGAGTAGCTATCCAATATTTTTTCTCCTCATTGTTCACTGTGTGGCCCCAGGCCTTATTTACTGCACACTATTCAAACTCATCTCTGAGGATAGAATTATTCATTTCCTCATAGGAACTTTTCTGTGGTGCCCATCACAAGAATATCCAAGTGCTTCACAAATATTAATTAATCTGTCTCAACAAAACCCTTGTGACATGAAGCGGTGGTATTATCCCCAGTTTACAGATGGACAGCTGAGGCACAGAGAGGCTATCGTCAAAATTTGAATTTGAGATGTGTAGGATCTGATTTTTTTCACAGTACTTAGTATTATATAGCACTGTATGTAGTGAAGCATTGCTTCCATTGACTTCATTTGTAGGTGTGAGTGCTCAGCACTTCTGCAGATCAAGCCCTTCTGTCTGAAGTTGGGCACACAGAAAATAAGGAATGCACAATTCGCTACCTCCTGTGAGAAGTTTGGATTAAGTGACTTGCCTAACACCACAAAGGGACTCTGTTGCAGAGACATGGATAGAATCTCAGAGTCCGAATCCAGTTCTCCAGGGCAGTGTTCCATGAGACCATCCTTCCTCTTCTTAGAGTCCTCTTCCTCGTTCATTATGCACCTTCAAACTTCTACAACAAATGAGACAGGAGTTCTGTAGACAACAGCCTCTTTTCACTACACAGCCCTGATTCATCCCCAGAGCAGGTCCATCCTGTGCATTGAGTGAGGCAAGAGGCTTGTGGGAAAATCAGTATGCGAACATCTTAATCCTAGTCTTGCTCCTCATCCAGTCTGGCTCCCCCTCCATTCTCTCTTCTTGTCCCAGAGTCTTTGCCCAGCCAGTTCTAGTTCTCCCACTACACCCCAACTCCTTGCCAGCTCTGTCTCTTCTCCCCCCACCATTGGTTCCTAGTCCTTCTCCCCAGCTCCTTATCAAATCTGTGTTTCCCCCATTCTCACTCCCTGCTCCGATTGGCTTTCAGTTCAGTCTTCTTGCCCAACCAGTCCCAGCCTCTCCTCCCCTGGTGCCCAATACCCATCTCCTAGTCCAGCCAGCCTCAGTCTCCCCCTCTAACTCCTAGTCTTTGTTTCTTTCCAACCCTTCCAGTCCCAGTCTCATCAGACTCCTTGTCTGTCTACTTCTCTCCCTTCCCTCCAGTCCATCTTTTGCCCTCTCTGCATTAAAAGCAGATGGCTTCCTCCTCCATGCTGTCTGGGTTGTCATGGAGCAGACAGGATAGATAAGCTCCTTGCTTTCAGCTCCAGTGCCCAGCCCAGCCTACCCTGGCCTACAGTACTTCATAGCAGCCATTACAGGGAAAGTCCTAATGAGCCCCTGTAGCCTGATCCTGGACAATTTTCAGTCACTCTGTGGGGATAGTGCATGGACCATCCTGTCACCATGGATGAGCTATGACTGGATAGAGCATGCACATTCGCTCTGTGGGGATGGTACTTGCGTAGATCCAGTCAGCACTAGGAGTTAGGAGGGGATAGAGCATGCTCAGAGAGGTTAGAATTTTGGAGATTTTTAGGTGCAAATATTCAAGAAGTCTCTAATAAGCATGTGCGAACTGCAGTTTTTCATACAGGTATAACTGGGCCAGATTTGGGAGGATTTTCATAGGGATGGCAAAAGGCACATCCTTGACACAAAGGACACTCTCCTGCCAAATTTCAAGACATTTCTTCAAAGCATTGGGGTGCTAGCGCTTTGCAGAGAAAAGGTCTCTGGAATTTTTTAATATGGGAAAAATGTATTTTCCCCTGGTTTTGTTCTTGGAAATGGCTGAACTGTTTTTGCTGAAAGTTTCCAAAACCATTCAGCCAGAAGCAGACACCTAGCATGGAAAATTTCAACCCAAGCAGTGAGTTTCATAAAGTTTATAAGCAACTGACTATAGGATCTTAAAATGGGAAGTGTAGGGCAACCTTAATGGGCATTGCTACCAGCCCTTTATACAATACACTTTTGTGGTTTTCTGTGAGTGCATATGAAAATACACACACATCCACAATTGTGTGTGTGTGTGTGTATATAGGTTATAGACTCTACATATATTAATATTAATTAGAGACACACAACTTCCATATGCTTCTACACTGCCCACTTGAAGGAGGCATTGGCAGATGCATTTGCTATGGTGTATTTAATAATAGACTATCAGGTTTCACCAGAGCCTCTGACCTTGTGCTAATTGGTCAGCCATTTGGCATATTTCCTGTGAAAATGGGACAAGTCATTCTGCTGGAGTGGATTCAGAGATCCTGTGACCATTCTCAACCTTCATTATTCCAGCTGGCAAAATAGTCTCTCTCCTCCTCCCATTGTTCCCCGAGTGGTGTGTTTCAAGGTATATCAATTTGGCAGATCAGGCTGGTAATGTCTTTGCCTTCTGTTTTCTTTCTGTTTGAGTATGGAGACATGTGTAGGTGAAACCTAGCATAAACTGCTTACTTTTTACAGATTAATTTATCCAGTGAAATCCAGTTAACATTCTTTCAGAAAAGTTCATCCTTATGTTGTAAGAATTTAGAGCTGCCTGTGTCCAAAGTGTAGAATTTGATCTGAATAAAGTTGCAGGTATTAAATGTCTAATGGTTAGACCAGGGGTCTTGAAGTCTGGAGATCTGGGTTCTGCTCCTGATTCGGCTGCTGATTTGTTATATAATCTTGGGCAATTCATTTAAACTCTCTGTTCTACTGTTTCCCCACCTATAAAATGGGAATAATAATACGTCTCCACCTTTGAGAAGTGCTATGAGGGAAGTGTGTTCTAGTAGTTTGAACATAAGACATGGAATCAGGAACCCTTGAATTCTGATCCCGGTTCTGATACAGACTCTTTCTATTGCTGTGGCGAAGACACTTAACCTCTGTGCTTCAGCTTCCCTGTTTATAAAATGGGACAATCATGTTTACTTGCCTATCCCAGTGAGCTATTGTGAAGAACAGTTAGATAATATTTGAAAAGCATTTTTAATGTGAAAAATGCTGTATAGGTTATGCAAGTGTTAAGCATGATGAAGTTGTTTTTAGTGGTAGTAGTATCATCATCCCTCAGTGTTGCATCATGGGGATTTTATTTTATGCAAATAGCCTTCACAACATACAAGATCTGTAAGCATACAAAGGAGAAAGATACTGTCTAAAATTTACCATGACTCTTATATAAATCCTGACCATGATCCAACTTTGTATCTTTGGGTAGTCAAGAGTTTTGTTAAACCTTCCACAGAATTCCTGTATTTTAGGTGCTAAAAATATACTCCTCCTTTAACTTCCTTTAAAATTCTCACCGTGACTAAAAGCACTGGTTGTGATATCTTGCACTACTAATGCATTCTTGAGTACTCATTCATGCCCTTAGGGACCACTCCAAGTGCTCCAATAATTGCTGGGATCATCTAGTTTTCCATAATTGTTCCACTTTGTGACTCAGTTCTTAATACTTTGCATCTTCTCTTCTTGTTTCTTTTTTATATTTCTGTCTTCTGGTATGGCAATATCAATTAACGTGGTCTTGCTTGTCTTCTTTTCTACAGCTATGTCCAGCCTGTTTTCCTGCACTGTTCGGTTTGTGACAATCCCATAAAACCTTAGCTTCTTTATTCTCTAGAGCACTTTTGATTCTATGGTCATAATACCACATGGTTTGTTTAATTCCATATTTGCCACAAAGCTTCCAGTGCAGACACTTGGTGACCTCATTGTGTTTGTTCATAAATTCTCTTGCAGCCAGGCTCCTGCAGACGCTCAGCACGTGCTACACCATCTTTTCCTTTTCTGAACATATTCTGCAGTTCGGTGTGCAGTTCTATTGGTCAGTTTTGTTTAGAACATAATTAAGCCTTAAGGACTGCGCTCGTGTGCTCATAATGAGATTTTTTTTGTTTCTCTTTTGAGGTATCCTTTAACAAACTCATGGCTTGTAGATCTTCTATTGCTAATGGATTTGCTTGTTCTCTGCCACTGTCCATGCAATGATTTGCTATGTAAATCTTTCGAGTCATTCTTTGACAATCTGCTTTCTCCTTTCTTTCTTGGATTGGGATGTATACTTAGCCACAGCTTATTATCATGACCAGATGATCTTTTCTGTTACTGACTCCTCATATATTTTGATGTTGTCATTCATTGTCACTTTCCTCCTCCACACATAGCAACCCTTTTTCCATTATCACATCATTGAACGTACATCCTGCCCATGTCTTGACTGATGTTCATCACTCTGCATCCGTAGGAGCTTTTTTGTTTGGATGTTAAATTTTTTCTTCTCTTGATTCCATTTGATCATTCTGGCAGTGTATCATACTGCTGGTATTGCCCACATATTGGCTTGGATCAAATTCTTCAAGTTGAGTTCTGTTCTTAGATTAGTTCTTTTTCATCTGTAGTATCCTTTCCTCACTTTGTTCATAGGGATCATGCTGCGAGAGATCTTGGATAGTACCTTCGTTAACTTGTACCCATTTTGTCCTCTTTACAGATGTCGGCACACATTTAGCCAAGCCAACCTGTAGCTTTATATGTTCATCAAATGTTTCTACATGTGTCATCAATTGCTGTATCTTCTTTTGTGACAGTCCATATAGTATCAGATCATCCATATATATCAAATTATTAATTGTTTGTTGCTCTTTGCTAATGTGATAAACAAAATTTCAACGCTCTCGCTTTCTCTGTTGCTTTACCTCTTGTTTTCACTCTCTCTTTCTCTCTTTCTTGCTTTCTATCACTGGATGAAAAACAGTATATAAGTTTAAGGTAGTACTAGTTATTTGTAAGATAAGTCCATATATGATGACTTCTCAGGGGTGTACACATATGTCTATAGATATTTTCAAATAGTTATTTAATCAAACAATTTTTTTGTCAGACTCCTCAGTATTCAGTCCAGCAAAATCATCTTCTGCTGTTAATATAAGTGGAACTCAAGACCTATCCCGGAACAAGAACATAGTGAAACCACTGGCTTTGTCTGTGCAGCTTGTAGGAAAGACATTTGCCACAGGTAATAATATACTTTACAGAAAGCCAAGTGGGGTAATGAGCTGTCTGTCTAGTAGTGGGTACATTTGTTATCCATACCCTCAAACTTGTGTGCACCACTTCAATACTCTGCGCATGCACATAGAATCTCAGGGTTGGAAGGGACCTCAGGAGGTCATCTAGTCCAACCCCCAAATCTTGCACTGTCATCGGTATCCCCACCCTGGATAGTGTCCTGGTTCTCAAACTTGACAGTTTGGTCACTGTACTTTAAAGGAGACCAATTATTTCCCTGGCTGAGCTCCATAACACAGACAACAACCCCATGGAGTCAACCTTGCGTGACATGGCACCTTTAAATAGCTCTCAGTCAAAGAGGTAAGAATCCTGATCTGTCTACGTGTTGTTCTCCATGAATGACTTATGTAGCCTCTTCAAAGATGTTTCATGAAATTTACCTTCCTTTTAAAGGAGGGCTAGTGTTAGTACTCTTTCATTGCTTGAATTGTGAATCCTTAATAACAATGGGATATCTAGACACCTCATTTGGACAATGAAATCAGTAATCAGGCATATAAACTAGGTATTAATACTGGTTCCAAATTTGAGAATTGCCAATTTTAAGACACTTGTGCAGGATTATGATGTCCTGTTGGGTGACTGTGGTTGAAGATAGGACTCTGGAGGTAAAGTAAGGCCTCCTTTTATTGCAGAATTATATAACTTTAAATTGAATTGTTCCCACCCTCACTGCCCATTAATATGATGTAACTCTGTGGTAAACCTTCAAAAAATTATAGGAGTCAGAAGAAGAAATCTAAAATTTACCAAGCCAAATGTAAATCTCTCCATGCTGCCCATTGAAAAATTTGTATCACTCATCACTTTTAGCCTAAGAAGTGAGGTAAAAGATGTATAAAGAGGCCAGAGATCTCTAGAAGCTAAATTAATGACAAACATATTTATCATTTTCAGTTTTCAATAAGGATGCTTCAAAATTCATACTAGATTTTATTGTTGTGTTTTTGGCTTTGTTTTGTTTCAGTCTCCTCCCTCCTCCCACTCCACCCCCAAAGTACAGAAGCCCTACTTAAAGATCAGAATTTTGCTGCCATGCCTGAGTTATTCTCCACTGGTTGCCCCAGGATTAAAGTTGACTCCGTCACCAATCTTGTTCTGTTCTTGCTTTACATTCTGAAATATGATTTATTTTGTTTTAAAGATTGTCTAAAGCTGCTCTCTCTGTGTATTTTGTTGTATTCAGCTCCACTTACACTGCGTAACAGCGATGTTGCAAATGGAAACAGTAGTGGAGGAAGAAATAATGTGTTGAGCTCTACATTCTCTCGGCCTATGCCTCACTCAACTTCCCCCAGCTCTGGCTGTTTTTCGGTAGATCAAGGTAAAAGAAAACCTGTGTTTTTATTATTTTATTTTAAACTCTTTACTGCATATGCTTTTGAGCCAGAAAACTGTAGCTTTGTTTTCTTTTCCACTGTAGCTGTTTCCACGACTCTTCCCTTGAGATGTCGTGTGTTGCTGGCATGAGTGTTGATGATTATGATACACACCTCATTATAGATACTACTGTTTCTCAGATCAGAATGTGGCCTGATGTAAATTGAGAGTAACTCTAAACTCAGTAGAACTATGCCAACCTAAAAACAGTGTGACGTCAAAATCCATCCCAGAGTTTGTGTATCTGAATGTAAATGGGATGTGGGAAGAAGAGTATTTTGAATTATCTTTTCCTTTATTTCTCCTCAGCATCAATGTCTAGTTCTGGACCACCAAAGAAACGACACCGGGGATGGTCTCCTGGGTCACCAGTCCCACCTCCTGGTTTAGTTGTACCTGTTCCAACAATTCGTCCTCTTACAAGAACAGGTAAAACTTTAATAATTATGTGAATTGTCATGACTAAAACTTCTGATCATCCAGCTCAGTGGCATGGTAGTGCTTCTATGAACTGTTGTTCAGGACATATAATTACTTCTATTGAAAGTAATGACCTCAGGTCTCACTCGGGTTGGGGTCTGGTTTTGCTAGGCACTATATAAACACGTGTGATGACATGGTCCCTGCCCCAGATAGCTTACAATCTAATTTAAAATGAGCATGACAGTTAATGGGGAGCGGGAGAAGTGAGGATGAGGATAGTAGTAATACAAACAGATAATTAACCATCCATAACTCAGTGCTTCCAAAATTGTTTGTATAGGTATATATATATACACACACAAATATAAAAATAAATAGATGCAATTTCCATTGGCCCTCACCTTGAGATTGTAACTTCCCAGACTGGTAGAGCATGATGCGGATGCTCTGCTCCTGCACAGGAGGGAAGGTCTTGCATAGCTTAATTTTGGCCACTCAGAACAAAATGGCATTGATGAAAATCCCAAGTCATCCTTAGCTCAAAGGATGATGACCACGATACAGGGCGTTGAAAGTGAGGGATTGAGAATCCTTAGGACGCCATCAAGAACATGTAATGTTGGCATCCATATTGAGATAAGAGTTAGGGTTAAATAAAAAGATATATTAACTACTTATATATTCTAATGTGGCAATTTAAAACACATAACTACTTACCACAATAATACTTTTCAGCTATAAGCAGTCAACGTGTTTTGCAAAGGAAAGTAAGTATCCTTTCCCCCCATTTTAGAGAAAGGGAGACAAGAAGTTAAGACCCTAATTTTTAGAACTGCCAATGATTTTTGGGTGCCTCAATTTCTGGGTCTTCAGTTTGGGATACCTTGGGCCTGACTTTCAGAGAGGTTGAGCATCCACAGTGGTAGTCAGTGGGTGGAGGGCA
The DNA here is from genome assembly GCF_020497125.1 of Mauremys mutica. Taxonomy (NCBI): domain Eukaryota; kingdom Metazoa; phylum Chordata; order Testudines; family Geoemydidae; genus Mauremys; species Mauremys mutica. Next base: position 84,917,026 of record NC_059073.1, on the reverse strand, counting down.
GCTCTGCACCTCTGAAAGTATGGCCCTCTGTGTGTCTACATGGGCACTCAAAATCAGTAGCCATTTCTGAAGATCTTGTCTTAAATGACTTGCTGAAGGTAATACAGAAAGTTAGAATCCTGATCTCTTGACTCCCAGACTCATGCCCTCTCGCTCAATCACTCAGTCCTTTTGTGGTAACCGTGAATACACTTTTAGTGGCAAAACACATGAGCAACATTTTTAAATTGTCATTTAAACATGGAAGTTTTCAAACCAGTTGCATGTGATCAGAAGCCATCTTCTCTTTTGTTGTTGCCAGTTTACTTGCATAGATCTACTGCACGCCCATGTTGCATTTGTTCCCAGAGAGAAAGTTCTGAATTAAACAGACTTCTAGAAACTGATAAGTTCCCACAATTAAAACAGTTGAATTTCTTTAACACCTTTCATCAGAGGATTGAAAAATTCATCATGAACAATTTAAGGAAGTCTCATAATATCCCTATGAAGTAGGTATTATACTGACAGATTATACCGTAATACTGAGGCACTGTGCTTTCTTTTCTTGTTTTGAAAGCTGCTGTTGCTCCTTCATGACTGAAGTGTAGTTTTCATCTTTCTATAACTTCATAATGGTATAAAGTGGAATGCAAACAGCTTTGAGATTTTGGTCTACATATTGTAGGTCAAAAGTTAGTGAGGTCTCTTCCTTCTTTGTGCTGACAGGTAGCATTGAAAAGTGACCTTTGTGAACACTTTTCCTCGTACTTGGCTTTGTTACAAGATGCATATTCAAACCTGGATTTTTTTCTCTCCCTGAAACAATACCGTAGTTAGAAAAAAGTTTTATTTTAGTGGTGGGGCCAGGGAAGGATATTGGGTCTTAATTTAAATTATTTAAAACTGTAATAGGAAATGCAAAGGTAGTTTGAATTTTATTGCAGTTAGTGATTTGCAAGAGTGTTGTTTGTTCATAGGGCCAAATCACAGTATGAGCCTTTTGGTAATGGAAGTTTTTCTTTCTTTATTTTATAGAGCCCCTTTTGTCAGTCCCAGTTCCTCAATCCATGTTAACTGGAATTTTACAGCCTCAACCCATCCCTGCAGGGGAGACTGTAATTGTTCCTGAAAACCTGCTGAATAACTCAGGAATCAGACCAGTGATTCTTATAGGTAAGCTTTACATTGTGATAAGCAACACTGTACCTCTTGAATAACTGCATGCTCCCCCTGGGATTTGAGGTAATGAAATTCACTTTTGTGATCAGCCCGTAAGTACAACAGAAGGTGATTGTGTTTCATAAGACTTTCAGGAGCCTCTTGTGTTAATTGTGCAATATTTATGATGAGAAGTTGGGTGATTTTTGCCAAGACCTGACATACAAAAGGGTCCTGGCCAGATCAGATTAGACCCTAAATTTGGGTTTTGTATAAACAAGCCTTTTACAAAATCGAAGAATAGACGTATTTCCTTGGAATTAAAACAACTTTCCAATTCAAACAGTTTTCCCAGACAAATAAACATTCCTCTACAGTGTTTACAACCAAACCTTATAGCCCTGTGCTACTGCCTGAAACAGAGAAAGTGAAATTGATGTTGAACTGACCAATCAAAATGGACTAGCTTCCCCCACCCCATGTCTACACTAGGAAAAATGGAAAAAGTAAGCAGCCAGCATGAATAATAAAATATAAATTAGAATGTTAAAATAGTTCACCTATATAAGGTGTGTTGTTAGTAATATACTATGTGTAAGGACATTGCTGTTACATTAAAAATATGACTTTTAATGTGAAAATGTCTCTTTGAGTTGTGTTACTGCAAAATAATAATAATTAAAGAAATTTTACTCAAATTGGTGAGTTGTCACTATTTGAAGGGGTAATTCCATCATTGTTCCATTCAGTGCAATATTACCCCTTTGTATAAAGCACCCTGCATATTAGGGAACCATATATACTCATATGACCCCTGGATTTAATTATCATAAATTAAGTAGTGGAAAATTGCTCTAAGTCCTTAGTGACACAACTGGTCTTTATACATAGTTCCACTCGAGTTAATGGGGCTAGCTACGTGAATAAAGATTGCAAGATGAGGATTACAGTTAATTTGTATTTTTTTATTTTATGGACGTGCAGCCTAGAGAAAGTCTAGGCCTTAGGATACAGTTCTATAATTTCCATAACTTCATTTCGTTATTAAAGATGAGGCTCCTGGCAAGTTGGCAGCGCAGTCCTCAGGTGGGCCCAATGTTAGTGTCCCTGGGGAAAAGTGTCTTATTGGTAGTATAGTACCAGATGTACCAGGATTGAAAAATGTACATGAGAAAAAAGTAGTCTGTTTCTATCTTGGTCATTCTTAACCTTACCAAAAAGATTCTATCATTAATTGATGTCTCTTAATTAAACCATTCATGAAAATAACACTTTTTAATCTGCATTTAAATTTTAAGATGTTCATCAAAACAGTACAACAGTGTCTGAAGCACATTTGTTCAATTTGTGCTGCTTTTATCAAGTTAAGATTTCTGTACTGCAGTTCTGCAGATTTTGCACACTAAATTATTGGTAGTATGAGCTTTATGCATTTGAAGGTCATGGTAACAACTAAGCAGATTACTTAGTAATTATTTATTCAAAGACAAATATCAATCTTGGTGCTGGGCAGACCATCACAGTAACTTTTGGTAAATCGATATTGACATATATAGGGTAATACACTATTGGCGTACTTGATTTCTTCTGTAGACAGTAATAATGTCAGTTTGGTCACTGTCGTCCCATCTTTTGCTTTAGCATTAAAGAGAAGTTGGGGAACATAACTGTTGCAAGATTTTGTATAATAGCTTGTTTTGAGTATTTTTATTGTTGTTTTTGAAGGTTATGGCACTTTACCCTATTTCTATGGCAATGTTGGTGATATTGTAGTAAGTCCCTTGCTGGTGAATTGCTACAAGATTCCACAGCTGGAGAACAAGGATTTGGATCTTTTGGGGTTGACTGGCGCTCAATTACTAAGTGTGGAGAACATGATTCTTTTAACAATACAGTATCTTGTCCGGTTAGGTAAGCCATTTCTCATATTCATTCCAGTTTTTATTGTTTACGACTTTTGTTTTCTCCCTTCATCTCCAAAATGTCCTACCTCTTGCCGGTAGCCAGTTTTCTGTCTATCTTGCAGCTGGAATAGAGGACTAGTCTCTATCTAGAGTCAGTGCCAGTGCTATTTTGTAAATCTGCCTGAAAAGGAGGTGAATTTGAAGGGTGATATTGTTCTCTGTCCTCCCTGTGACCAAGGTCACCTTTGTGAAAATCAAATATCATTCTGCATTGCAAATATTTCATTTGCTTAGGGAATCAAACCTTCTGTTTTCACAACCATTTCTAAGAGCTTCCAGTCCTTTTTTCATTCAGAGTTTCATGACAGATGCTTCCAGATGTGTTGTCACCATTGTTTTGGGGACTGCAACATTTACATGAAAACTACCTCTGTTGTGCAAACTAAAGCAAATTATTTAGTACACAACAAATTGTTGTTTTCTTGAAGGTATTTAATATGGGCTCTAGACAGAATTTAGGGCAGTTAAGTGAGTTGCAGATTTTCTAACCCTTTGTGGATAGACACTTTCCCTACATTAGTGTAAAATGTAGTGAACGTAAACGTAAGATAATAAAGGCATAGAGAATAGTGTGGGCAAGTGCTGTGTAAGCCTTCTCTCACAGCTGTGTCAGTCTTGACCTGCAGCTTCCCTTTCATTTTAGTCCTGGGTCGCCCTTGAACAGAGACTGCCAATCACAGTGAGATGCATGGCGATTTTGTAATCGGGACACATGGCCTTTTCTACACTACATAAATGTTTCCCCCAGCATGCATGTAGCATGGCATGCATTCACACACACTTATATTCACAGCAGTGCACAAGTGATGATGATGCCATAATTGGGAGTAGACTTGTCTTGAGCAAGTCTAGCAACTATATGGTTTGCCACTATGCCGTCCTGTGCTGTTGCAGCACCATTATTAAGGCTATGGTTTTGTCATGGAGGTCGTGGAAGTCACAGATTCTGTGACTTCAGCCCTGGTGGCTGGAAGCTGCAGGGTCCCGCCACCTCCTGCAGTGGCAGGGAGCTGTAAAGTACCCCCGCTGCCTGAGGCAGCAGGCCCCCAAACTCTCAGCTACCATGTGCAGCAAAGGTACCCCGCAGCTCCCAGCTGCTGCAGGATGGGCAGAGGGGTACACCACAGCTCCCCGGCCATGGCAGTGGGGCAGGGGGACCCTGGCAGCTCCCCACTGCAGTGGTGGCAGGGGGACTCCCACAGCAGCTGCCCAGTCCCTTCCCATTTTGTCATGGATATTTTTAGTAAAAGTCACGGACAGGTCACGGGCAATAAAGAAAAATTCGCGGAAATCCGTGATCTCTCTGTGACTTTTGCTAAAAATATCCATGACAAAATCTTAGCCTTAACCATTATGAATGGGAAGCTCGCATAATAGCCCCGACAGCACATACAATCCTCTCACTATTGTCCAACAGTGCACCAGTCACTGCATAGGTGGCCTGTCTGCTTTCCTTCTGCTCTCTACAGGCTATTAGTCTTAATTGTCCACTCACTGTTTGGTTGAAGCTGTCACGGGCTTTCCCTTTTTGAGCTAAATGCTTGTATGTTGATCCACTGTCCCCATACCCCTCAGGGATGAGCATCTGACATATCTAGCACACCCTTCTAGAAAACAAACTTAATTCCAAGTCTTTTTCTCCTACATGGATAAGAACTTTGGAAAATGCAGCATAATGCTTTGTGATCTCAGAAAGGACTCAGTAAATTGACTTGAGAAAATTCTCTTAGTTTTTTCATGGGAAAAGTTCTTTTATTCCCTGCCAAGACTTTACGATTCTTTGCGTATGTATTGTTAGATGAAGTTTGAGAATTTTCTGGGAGGTACCAGGTTGTTGGTTTTGGTTGTGGTTTTTTTTAAATCCTGCTCTACCTTTTCCCAGACTGGGAGGCTGCAGCCGCTCTCTCTACCCCCATGAGATACTGCCATATGTGCTATTTGGATCCTATGTAAGGAATTGTATCATTGTTGAGGCTCCCACACTTTGGCTGCCAGGGATGCCACTTGGAACCACATCCTAGGATTGACTCTGCTTTAAAATGTGTTTTAGAAAATAACATACAATTGAAACATTAAATCCTGTTGGTTTTTTTATTCCTTTAGTTATGAGAAACAAAAATTATGTAATTGGTTTATACCTATTCTTTGGAGCTTATGCAGTTTCGCTTTGTTAGCTCATGAGTTTAAAAAAAAATCTGTCCTATAGTCATCCTCATTATCTCTCGTTTTGTTAGCGTACACATGCATATATGTACAACTCTGGCAAAACATTATGACTGCCGCCAAATAATTATCTCTACATCTTGCATCTGAAGAAGTGTGTTTTTTACCCACGGAAGCTTATGCCCAAATAAATCTGTTAGTCTTTAAGGTGCCACCGGACTCCTTGTTTTTTAATCTCTACATGGTTTTCTCTTGATTTGGAAAACTTGTACTCAAGCACTGGTTAAAGTTCATTCATGTTACGTGGTGAGTTCTCTCTATTGTTTGTATATAGTAGGGAATAAAAAGGTAGTTGCACAGATGTTTCTCCCAGTGACTTATGATATAGGGCATCAATCAGCTAGTAATTTTAACTTTACAGGCCCAATCCCACAAACGCATGCATAAGAAACTTTTATTGAGTAGTTCCATTGACTTCCAGGGAGACAAAGGACTAAAATGATGTGGAAGTTGCAGATCAAGACTGATACAACTAAGAGAGGAAGTTAAAGTAGTATTTGACTTGACTTCAGTAAAACTGAGTAAAGATACTCAAGTGCATTAATGTTTGCAAGACCACATCCTAGATAGATAATAGGCCATTTTATAAGTAATAAATGATCTAACTCACCATTGGGAAATTTACAGAAGGCTAGACTAGTATTCTTTATAGACCAGGATGGTCTTCCATTGTGGTTGATTTATTTGTAAAGGTGTATTACTGGCTATCAGAAAATCTTTTGTATTGCATTGTGAAGTCAGATGGTGTACACAATGTTTTGGGGAACAAGCCTCTTCCTGGGGCTTCTTTCCTTATCCAAAAATCCAGTAGAAAAAGATAACCTTTCCATGGATGTTTTGAACCATCTTATAGAGCTTGATAGAAAATTCTCTCACTGCTATACAGTTCTACAGGATGCTGGAAAAAGACTATTGTTTTCCATTAAATTATGAATACTTTTAACATAATTTTCTTATAGCTCTACTGGATGCTTTCCTTTTAAATTCTGTAGGATTTTCCCTTTCTTGATGTCAGGAATTAATGATAAGGGAAATTTTGGACCACTGGTAAAATCATTTTTTACTGGATCCTAGAAAAGTGTCCAAAAAAAGATGATTTAATTGAGAATGTTCATTGTTTCATCTAGAGCAAATTGATTTCAAAAGAGTAAGAAGCAGAGAGGTCTGGGAAGTAGACAGAAGAATGTCACATTCAGAGACTGCCTTAGTTTTATTGGCCTTGTTATTGGTACAGAACATTTTTTGCACAGTTCTACTGCTAACAACTATCTCTGCATCTTGATGGATTTCTGATCACACTGTCCCTTCTTAGTCTTACAATAATTACCCAGGATCCATGACCTGGAGCTTCACAGATTCCAAGGTCAGAAGAGACTATTGTGATCATCTAGTCTGACTTCCTGTATAGCACAGTCCATAGAACTTCCCCAGAATAATTCCTAGAGGATATCTTTTAGAATCTACTTGGTAAGTTGTTCCAATGGTTAATTTAAGAACATAAGAATGGCCATACTGGGTCAGACCAACGGTCCATCTAGCCCAGTATCCTGTCTTCTGACAGTGGCCAATGCCAGGTGCCCCAGACATAATGAACAGAACAGGTAATTATCAAGTGATCCATCCCTGGTCACCCTTTTCAAGTTTCTGGCAAACAGAGGTTAGGCACACCATCCATGCCCATCCTGGCTAATATCCATTGATGGACCTATCTCCTCCATGAATGTATCTAATTCTTTTTTGAATCCTGTTATAATCTAGGCTTCACAACATCCTCTGGCAAGGAGTTCCACAGTTGACTGTACGTTGTGTGAAAAAATACTACTTTTTGTTTGTTTTAAATCTGCTACCTATTAATTGCATTTGGTGACCCCTAGTTCTTGTATTATGAGAAGGAGTAGATAACACTTCCTTATTTACTTTCTCCACACCAGTCATGATTCTATAGACCTCTATCATATCCCCCCTTACTCGTCTCTTTTCCAAGATAAGTCCCAGTCTTATTAATCTCTCCTCATATGGCAGCCATTCCATATACCTCATCATTTGTGTTGTCCTTTTCTGAACCTTTTACAGTTCCAATATATCTTTTTTGAGATGGGGCGACCACATCTGCATGCAGTATTCATGATGTGGGTGTACCATGGATTTATATAGAGGCAATATATTTTCTGTCTTATCTATCCCTTTCTTAATGATTCCCAACATTCTGTTAGCTTTTTTGACTGTCGCGGCACACTGAGTGGATGTTTTCAGAGAACTATCCACAATGACTCCAAGATCTCTTTCTTGAGTGGTAAGAGCTAATTTAGAACCCATCATTTTATATGTATAGTTGGGATTATGTTTTCCAGTGTGCATTACTTTGCATTTATCAACATTGAATTTCATCTGCCATTTTGTTGCCCAGTCACCCAGTTTTGAGAGAGCCTTTTGTAACTCTTCACAGTCTGCCTGGGACTTAACTATCTTGAGTAGTTTTCTATCATCTGCAAATTTTGCCACTTCACTGCTTACCCTTTTTTCCAGATCATTTATGGATATGTTGACTAGGACTGTTAATTACTCTTGCTGTTAAAAATTTACACCTTATTTCCAGTCTGAATTTGTCTAGCTTCAACGTCCAGCCATTGAATTATGTTGTACCTGTCTCTGCTAGACTGAAGAGACCATTATTGAATATTTGTTTCCCATGTAGGTACTTGTAGGCTGTTATGAAGTCCACCTCTAAAGTTTCTCTTTGTTAAGCTAAACAGATTTTAGCTCCTTGAGTCTGTCACTATAAGGCATGCTTTCTAATCCTTTAATCGTTGTGGCTCTTCTCTGACCCTGCTCCAATTTATCAACATCCTTCTTGAAGTGTAGACACCAGAACTGAACACGCTATTCCAGCAGCAGTTGCACTAGTGCCAAATAAAGAAGTAAAATAACCTCTCTTGTGTTTACTACTTCTGGTGTTTTTCTTAGTCAGTAACTCGGCGGGCATGTGTTACTTGGATCAGCACAGAGACACTGTCTTAGCATTTTTGACGTCATTAGAAAAAAGAGAGCCAGTGTATTCCGTGGTTTTGTTTAGGGTTCCGGTTCCTCTTTACTGATGCTTGGGGTGATTTATGATTCATTACCTTGGTGCAGATGGCGTAGCTGTTACTTTGGCAGGTTGCCATCTAACATTCTCTCTTATTAGCACTGGTGGGTAATTGTTTGGCATTCTTGTCGTAAAATTTCTTCTGTTCCAGTAACTCTTCTATTATTACTTCAGAATTAATTGCCTTTGGCTCAAGAAACTTGTTAGGCATTGTCACTATGGTTTTGGCCCGATTGCCTGTGAATTTCTCTGAACGGGGGACCCAAACAAAGTATTATGAGTTGTGTGGTAATATGCTGTTGCCCTCTGGAATCCTCAGGGTTTTTTAATCAAGTTATTTGCTCTTAATGCAGATTTTTCTCTTAGCTCATTTGACTGTGCATAGGAAGGGCTTTATATAATGTGCCTGAACTGATACCGCAAAGAGTATTGCAAAACTGAGCCATTTGTGGTTGTGGGCCAGTTTCTATTGTTGATTCATTTATAGAAAAATGAAATTTACAGTGAGTTGTTGTATTGCACAATATAGCAATACCTTAATTTTTTTTAAAAAAAGAGCGGTAATCCGTGAATAAGTTGTAATCTTTCCAGACCAAAAGTGATCAGGAAACCTGTGTGGTTTCAGTGGTTCCTTTGCATTCTTTTTGCAGTATTTATTACAGATTTCACATTTGGATACCTTGTCTTTGATGGCCGCATTCACGGGTGACAAGTGTGAGGCATCTTGAGCTCTTTGATTACACTATAGAATACCCAGATGGACACTGTGGGTTATACTTACTTGCTATTTCCAACCTCATGTTTTGTGGTATTATGATACAATGCCCTTTGAACAGAATCTTCTCATATGTAGCAATTTAATCTCTTTAGTCCCAGTAAATTGTGTGTGTGGTTTTTTTTTTAAATTCTAGGAGATACCTGGCTTTTTTTGTTGGCCACCTGTTTAGAATTATTCTCTCAAGTTGTTTGGTTGAATTATTTTGTGTTTCTCAGCTGTGCTTGCCAAACTTGTTTCAGAAATTGGTAGCACCTGAATCAATTTACTTCAATCCCTTCTTCCTGCTGCTCCCTGCTTTCTTCGGTTACAGGCACTCTTGAAAGCATGTTCACATTAAGAAACTCCTTACCAAATTTGAATTTCACAGTTAATGAAATTTTAAAAATGCATGTTATCGTTTTCTGAAGTTTAAATGGTGCTTTGCACAGTGGTTTCTGTACTGAAGGTTCCAACGTCTCATCTGTTTTTACCTTGACAATTTTCTGTGCACAAACATATTCATGAAGATGGTCACAACCAAAATCAATATCTAACATTTGTTTTTCCATCTGATCATAGTTCTGTTCAGGGGCAGCTCCAGGCCCCAGCACGCCAAGCGCGTGCTTGGGGCGGCATGCTGGGGGGGCGCTCTGCCGGTCGCCGGGAGGGTGGCAGGCGGCTCCGGTGGACCTCCCGCAGGCGTGCCTGCGGCGGGTCCGCTCGTCCCGTGGCTCTGGTGGACCTCCCGCAGGTGTGCGGGCGGCCCACCAAAGCCACAGGACCAGCGGACCCACTGCAGGCACGCCTGTGGGAGGTCCACCGGAGTCGCCTGCCGCCCTCCCGGCGACCGGCAGAGTGCCCCCCCCCGCGGCATGCCACCCTGCTTGGGGCAGCGAAATGTCTAGAGCCGCCCCTGGTTCAGTTGAATATTGATCAGTGCTTTGGAAGCATGTGCCACTAGATTATCACCATGAAGAAATATGGCCTAGAGCAGGGGTTCTCAAACTGGGGGTTGGGACCCCTCAGGGGGTCAAGAGGTTATTATATGGGGGGTCGCAAGCTATCAGCCTGCATCCCAAACCCTGCTTTGCATCCAGCATTTATAATGGTGTTAAATATATAAAAAAATGTTTTTAATTTATAAGGGGGGGTGTGCACACAGAGGCTTGCTATGTTTTGCTGAAAGGGGGTCACCAGTACAAAAGTTTGAGAACCACGAGCCTAGAGACCATGTGATCATACATCAGTTAATCTTTGTTTATCTGTGAATATTTCCATATTGGTGTCTCTTTAACAATGTATTTAATTCTGAAAAGTTTTTCTCTTAATCGTCCAAGTGCAATTCTGTCTTGTTCTTAAGCAGCATTCTAAGTGGAACACTTCACATGTGGCAAATTGGGGAGGAATTTGATAGGGTATATTAACATCACTTCGAATCTCAGTAAGGCCTCCTTGCTTTGGGGTCTTTCCATTTATAGAATTACTTCCACCTTTCTTGGGTTTGCTTGAACTCCTTTGCCCTCCAAAGTTTGTGTCCTACCTAACTGATCTCATTCAGGCAATTTTGCTTTTGTATCTAGTTAGTTTTAGGGTTTTTTCTGTGGTACGTTGCAGATATTATGTAGTCTGTCATTATGTACTCCTGAGGGAATTCTGCATCACTACACTTGTGCAGAATTCATATACCCTGCAGATTTCTTTGCTTCCCCACAGAAAAATGACATCTGACAGGGAAGCAAAGGAAAAGGCACAAGAGCAGTCATGTGCTGATCCCCGGCAGTGCAGGCAGGTTTGTTTGGGCACCCAGAGCAGCTTGTAGAGATGTAAATCACTGCCGGGGTGGGGGTGCTGGGCAGTCATGTATGAGAGAGAGAGACATACATTCTGATCCTATTGCTCACTATTGTGGCACACTTTGCATGGAGGGGAAAGGCTTTGGGGTGTTTCTGAGGAGGTAAGTGTGGGACAGGCTCTGTTCCCCTCAGAGCAAAATGTAGCAGCCTGCCTGCTTAGTGAATTATTCCTATTGTCTTTGTGAATTTCCCCAGGAGTACAGAACGGGTGTTAAAGTTTTAAGGCTCCTTTACATTGCCAAAGTGGCACAAAGGACAGTATGGCCTTATAAATGCTTATGGTGCTTTAGTGATTAGAACTGGTCTAAATCTTTGGACTGAGCATATGGCTGCATATGTTTGTTGACTAATAACTAGAAATAAAGGGTCAAACCTAGCTACATTACTATTAGGCAAGAGGGTTTGGGGATTTCCTCCAGTGCTCCTCACTCCTATTCTCCATCCATTGTATTGCAGTTTAAATAAATTACTTAAATAATTGAAACGAGTAATTATATTGCATTATTTTGACAAATAAAATATGCAGAATATTGAAGAATTTTAAAATATTGTGTGCAGAATTTTTAATTTTTTGGTGCAGAATTCCCCCAGGAGTTGTTAAGGTGATCGTTCCTCCTGCCAGTTCAACAATTTTTTCATCAGATCATTGTGGGGGGAGGGATAGCTCAGTGATTTGCGCATTGGCCTGCTAAACCCAGGGTTGTGAGCTCAATCCTTGAGGGGGCCACTTAGGGATCTGTGGCAAAATCAGTACTTGGTCCTGCTAGTGAAAGCAGGGGGCTGGACTCGATGACCTTTCGAGGTCCCTTCCAGTTCTATGAGATAGGTATATCTCCATATATATTTTTTAAAGTTATTTCCCCCAAACCAGCTCTTCAAAGATCTGAGATGTGATACTTTGGTATAGCTCAGTAATTGAGTCAGTTCTGAAGGGAAGATATAAACATAGATCTACCAAAAGGGGGAATACAGAAGATAACTCAGTTAATGTAACTGCCCACATGCTGGATATAATACAATATTGATGTGGTGTGCACTATTTCTAACATGGCTAGCAGTGGTGGTAGACTGGTTGTAGGCTTTTGTCATGAAAAACTGCTTCCAGATTTTTTGCAATTGACATTAACAATTCCTTCCTCTACTTCTCAGAAAACCATTTCATTTCATTTCCTCTCCCTACCTCACCCCAAGTTTTTTTTACTTCAAATAACCATAAAGTGAAGTTGGATATTTTACATATTTTTGTTGTCTAATGGCTGCTTTTTGGTATTGAAGGTCAAAATGCTGAAATACCAAATCTGTATCTGTGAACCTATCTCCTGTGGCACTGGGGAGGAATTTTGTCACAGTATGGCTAATTCTTGTTCTATGTTTATGAATATTGTTTTGCCAATTCTAGGATATCCTTGGGAGAAGTGCTCATTAGATTTATTTTAGTGAAGCAAATATTAATAACAGTGGGTAACTCTAGGGATCGATACTGAGGTATAAAGCCTTACACCTCTAACTCAGCAGTTCAAATTCATGATCTAAATTTTGAAAGTCCAGCAAATGAGTTCCAGCATTATATATACAGCTCTTAAGATTAGAAGTTTGAATTTTGTTACATTACATTATTGAAAAAATCAGAATCAAATATACATAGTTATTTCCATGGTCAGGTGGTTACTTGTGGAGATACTGGGGAAAAAGCAGACTGCTGGACCTTCTGATATCTTTGGCAAGCTGTATGGTCATGATTAAGGGTTTGAGAGTCAGCATTGAGATTTTTGATCTCTGGAGTGCTGGAGGCTAGATGCATCTAGTTTAGTTTTCTGATTATTGAGGGCAAAGAAGCTGGGGAGCAGATGACATATTTGTTATCTAAAAACAAAATGGCTTCTACAATGAAGAAATGAGAATATGCTCACACTGGTAAGTATCCATTTTAAAATGTGAAAAATGCTATATAATGAAAGAATGTCCTATCTAGATGAGCAAATGATTGATCTTGGTGTGAGAACTTTTTGATGACAGATGATATTTTTTAATTTAGGTCCTGACCAGATACCTCTCAGGGAGGAATTTGAACAGATCATGCTGAAAGCTATGCAGGAGTTCACACTGAGAGAGCGATCCTTGCAAATGAGTGGTCAGTGTATCTCAGTGTCACCAGGTCAACTCCCTTGGCTTGCTAGGTTAATCACCAGTGTATCTCGGGACCTGGTGCATGTGGTTGTTACCCAGAATTCTCTGGCTGAAGGCATTTCAGAAACACTGAGATCTCTCAACGAAATGAAACATCAGCAAAGGCTACCAGATTATGTTGTTGCAATCTGTGCATCGAAGAACAGAGGAAATGAGTTCTGTGTAGTAGTCTTAGGTGAGTAACTTTACAATATGATGTGGTTACATGTGCAGTTGCATTATGCATTTTGATCAAGTGGTTCATCTTTAACCTCTCCTTAATAGTTTTTGTTCCCCTTTTACACCTGTGCAATCACGTCTCTTTCTCCTTTTACTCCACTAGGACTTTGTGTAGTAGTGTCTACAGGGACATTGGCTGGTGAGGGAAGAATAGCTGCATGCTTTCCAGCAGCTCCTCCCTGAAGCAGATTCACTAGCTTTACAGGGTCCCTGCGCTTGGGTACCTGAAAACTTACTCTTCTGTATAGCTGCCTTGGGGAATGGCCCCAAGGTGTCCTTTATGCAAAATAGTGTGCATATCTTTCCCTGGTTTACGTGGCAGCTATACTATTTTTACATTGTAATGCTGACCACTCAGTCCAAATGACTAGACTACAATTATTTTGCATAACAATATAAAATATAAGGCACTGTTTCTGCCAGGCTGATTTTTCCACAACAGTTGTGTGCACATGTGTATGTGTATGCCTGAAAGAAGATTAATTTTTGACTACACTCCTCCCTTCCTTATGTAAACAAATTAGTCTTGTCCCATTTTTTTCACTTTGGTGGACAACTTCCTCTTCACATTTTACCAGAATTTTCCATCCCTCTGAGGAGCAAGTACTTATACTGAATATCTCCTTTTGCTACAGAATACCTCATGGGACCAGCATGACTGTGAACAGTAGCTTGCAAAGAGTGTGCTAAGATGACAGAATATATTCTCCTGTGTTCTACCAGAATAGACTTGACTGTGTTTCTTGTTGATACCCCCGATCTCTTCTGCAAAAGGCAGTAGAGACCCAAGGCTGAAGATTAGTAGAGCACGTCACTTCCATAAGGCCATTACGTACTGGGGAGTTTATAATGAGAATGCACTGTATTTAACCTCCATCTGTCCTTTCTGTTCTCTAGGTCAGTATCAGTCTAGAGCACTGGCAGAAAGCATGCTGACAACCAGTGAATTTTTAAAAGAGATCAGTTATGAGCTCATCACAGGAAAAGTTAGTTTCTTAGCATCACATTTCAAAAACACGTCTTTAGGTGAGTGAGTTTAAGGATCTGAAGTTTCTACAGATGAATCTAATGGATGAATCTCCTGATTCTTTTGTGCATCTTCTTCTGTTCAGGGGTTAATGTAAGGGGCAGGGAGCGAAATGCAGCTCCTCATCTGCTATTAAAAGCCGAGGAAGAGCTCCGCTCTTCTCACTGCCTTGGTGTAATGAGCATGAAGGTGTGCTCTTTCTCTCCTCCTCGGCTGGGCAGTGAGAGCTCCCCATCCTGTTTCAATCTATTTTAACCACTTCATATGCTGAATCTGATTGTAGGGCATCCATAGTTGCATGGGGCTTCTGTGTGCTAATCAGTCAACATATTTGCAGGGTATCTGTTCCTTTGTGATTATCAAATATTGCTGCAAGCTGTAAAGGAGCAACTATGAAACATCCAACTGTGGTTTTCTTTTGGAGTTGAACTTTTTATAAGTGCCCAGTCACTAGAAAAGCTGAGGATAGTCAATGTGACATATTGGAACACGTGTTATAAAGATTTTCATTACTCATCTTTAATTCCTTCCAGACATTTTTTATTTTTTAAATTCTTAAATAGGTGATGATTTGGACAAATTGCTAGAGAAAATGCAGCAGCAACGAGGGGACAATGTTGTAATCCCTTTCAATGGAGATGTTAATGAATGTGTGTCATCTCAGGAGGCAGCTGCCATGGTTTCAACACAAGACTCGGGTAATGTTTTTCTTTGCTGGATTTCATAAAATGCATGTGCCACAAAGTAGTCTGAGGACACTGTTCAGCCAGGCCAAAATTGTTAGTATCACTGGCTGAATGCAAAAAGGAAAACCACAGCAATAATCTTGGCCAAGGGTCTTTTGTAATAGCTTTTTGTGCTGTAGTGAAGTTTCCTCTTGCTCCCTTTGACAGTTCTTAAGCTAAAATATCTTTGCTCTAAGTTTATGCTACAAACTAACTGGAACATACAGAAATTCCCATTTATGGCTGACTCTCTGGACTGATTACACCCTGTTATTCCTGGAGAGGAAGTATGGTCTAAGCTTAAAGCACAAGAGATCTGTGTTCTGTTTCTGATTGTGTCCAGACTGCTTATGTGACCTTGTACAAGTGTCTTAGCCAACTTAGCCATGATACACCTTAGTTTCCATATGTGTAAAATGCTGATTATACGTACCACACAGAGGAGCTATGAGGTTTAATCAATGTTTGGAAAGTGCTTTAAGTTTCTTGTATCAAAAGTGCTCTAGAAGTACAAATAGTACTATTATTTAATTATGTTCAGTGTGATATGTAATATATAGTCAAAATGGATGAGCTGAGGATGGACTCGCTGCCTTAATGTTGAATTTAATTACCTCTTACCCTTTCAGAACATTACCATTCAACATAACATTTTATGATTTACTTTTGTTTTTATATAATAGTATTGGCGAAATAAGTAAAACTGATTTTCTATGAGTTCTGAGATTCCTTTGGGGCCAGTATGGATAAATTTGAAACCTTGATGAGGTCTTGCCTTCACTAGGGAAAAAAGGTGTGTTCTTAACTCAAGCAAGCTAACAAGGTAAAATCGTAGCAAAGAGAAAGCAGTTTTTGTAGCCTGAGCAGAGGACAGCAGTTCAAGTTAAAAAGTAGACTGCCATGCACACCTTTCTTTCCTAGTGAAGACAATACCTTAACAGTTCAGCTTAGGTTTTATTTGAAGAATGAGCAAAGTTTTGGTCCAATTCTTATTTGTGGTTACGTTCGTGTGCAGTAATTTGCCTTTTGTGAAGAGATACACCCTTACACTGGTTGTTCAGCCTGGAGGGGGAGGAGCTTAAAAGGGGGGAACTTACCACAGGAAGAGATGGTGAACAGGAAGAAGGCTCCTGCACCCAGAGACTGCTGGTAGCAGAGAGAGTCTAGCTGAGGAGAAGACAGCCACGAGATGCACTAACAACAAAGCAATATGCCCCAGAAAGAGGGGTAGAAGGTAAACCCCACGAAGGGGCAATAAACTCTGACAGACTGAGTTCTTACCGCTGTATCTCTAGGGGCTGCCTGAGAGACTGGTCCTCGTGCCAGCCAGATCCTCTTCTCTTGCAAGGGGAAGGGAAGAAGAGCAGCCAACCCCCGGCCCATTGGCAGTTGCCCTCAGAGAGCTCCCCCAAGGGCTGCCAACTGGGGGAGTAGAGAGGGTAAACAAAGGACAATGAGACCTGGGGGGACTCGGAGCCCCACCATCCCCAAAAATTGGGGAGAACGTGGATAAACTATGCCTGATAAAAGGGGTCAAAAATGGGGGGGGAGCCTTTGAGGTGTTTGAGCTCAGCTGCTTCACACACATTGGAACTGGAGCATAGTATAAGTGGGTAGCGGAGAAGCAGCAGCAGGAGCAAGGTACCCAACAACAGCAGTTGCTGCAGCTGTGGACAACCCAGAGGCGGGTTAAAGCCACCCAAAACATTATCTGCTGAGGAAACTGATGACCCAGCAGCAAGAGTTCCCAAAGGAAGTGTTACAGCAGATAGTACCAACCCTGTGGCCACAAGGGGAGACGGGCGCTTCACACTTCCACTGAAGGGGTTCCTCCACCTGCACCAGTAAAGCTCACCAAGATGGGACTGGAGGATGACCTTGAAGCCTTCTTACTCACGTTTGAGAGGGTGGCACTGGCAGCCCAGTGGCCTCTGGAACAATCGGCTCCAATCCTGGCCCCTTTCTTGATGCATCCAGCACAGTCCACCTCCTGTCATCTGGATTTGGAGCGGGTGAAAGATTACAAGCAAGTGAAGTCCACCATCTTGGACTATGTGGATATTTCAGAAGAGACTCACCGCCAGTAGTTTATGGCCAAAAGATACCCTAAGGGGACATGATCCCAAATGGTAGCACAATGGCTGAAAGAACACTGCTGGAAGTGGCTCCACCCAGAGGAACACTCAGGGACCTAAGTAGCTGAGGCCAACGGAGGAGTTTATAAAGATTATTGCCCATGGGGGACAGGGAGTGGGTACTACAGCATCATCCAGGGACGCTATCAAAAGCAGTCAGGTTAATAGAGGACTTTGTAGAAGCTGAAGGGTCATTAAAGGTAGAATCACCCCAGACATCAGCAGGGCAAGGGACCTGGGAGGGGGATGAGCCAGAGCCCACAGCACTGTACCACAGGGAGTCAGTCCTAAAGGGGTCCTCCCAGATGGACAGATTGCCACTTAGGCGCAAGGCAGCCCTAGGGAGACAAGGAGGCAGAGTGCAAGTACAATGCTGCCAGGGGGGCTGCTGGGGAACCAGCGGGTACCCCAGACAACTGAAGCATGGCTCACAGATGGAGGTCCAGCTGGCACCCCGTAGGGAGGCTTCCCTAAACCTAGGAAAGAGGCTGGAAACCCAGCCCATTAACATGCTCATCTTGTGGACAGACAGGGCACATAAAGAGGGAGTGAATGCTGATGGAATGTGACTATGCCCAGGGCTGGACAGTGGAAACCCAGGGCTGGAAAAAAAACTCCCCCTAAGTTGATTGTACTTGTGATGGTCCAAGGGAAGCTGATTCAAGAACTCTTGGACTCTGGCTGCAGCCAGATGGTGGTCCAGACCTCCATGGTGAAGGTGAATGGTGTTCTTAGGAGTAGTGTCAGTGGGAAGTGACACTACTCCTAAGAACACGATTCACCTTCAATGTATCCATGACGATGTCAAGTCTTACCCCAGCCAGCAGCTACAGCTGATGGTGGGAGCCCATACTGCAGTCATAACCGTAACCTTAGCAGAAAAGTTGGCCTACCCTGTGATCATAGGCTGAGACTGGTGCTTTTGGGAGGGGGGCAGATCATTAATACCTAGCTCTCAGGTGCAAACAAGAACAGGGGTCAAGTGGGGACACCAGCTCCCGGGAGCTTGGTAAGTCTTGGAGAAGCTGACAACCCTGGGGAAGGGATGTCTCTAGCAACACAGCCACAGACCCCCACAGGGAAGGAAAAGGCAGGCCATCAGGACCTGGAAGCTCTCCTACGGGACAGGAATTTTTTGTTAGAACACAGGAACAACACTACGTTAAACTGTGTGCACATGAGCAACTGACTCCCATAAATGGAGAAGTGGCAGAGCCTCAGAGAGGTGAACGATACCCACACTTTGCACTCAAGAAGGGGCACTTGTATCGAATCGAGAAGATTCAGCAAACTGGGTTGGTGAGGAACCAGCTGCTAGTACCACGCCAATACCTCCAGGCCATGTGGCAGATGGCGCATGATATCCCCTGTCAGGACACCTGGGATAAGAAAAGACATTGGCTTGCATATTAGCCCCATTCTGTTGGCCAGGTACACACCATGAAGTGAGAGAATACTGTTCTTCTGCCCAGAGTGTCAGCTAATCAGCTCCCTTAGTCCTTCTGCTCTTGATTGAGACCCCCTTGGAGAGGATAGGGGTGGACATGGTCGGACCTCTAGAAAAAACTGCAGCAGGGCATCTGTACATACTTGTGATTGTTGACTATGCAACCAGGTATCTTGAAGCTGTTCCTCTTCGCTCCCCAGTAGTGACAGCCATAGCTCCACAGCTCTTGAAGTTCTTCTCACAGGTAGGGTTTCCCTGCAAAATATTAACAGACCAAGGGTCTAAATTCACTTTCCAGCTGATGCAAGAATTATGCTCCCTTCTAAAGGTCAAGTCCTTGAAGATCTTGGTGTACCACCTACAGACCAATGGTTTAATAGAGTGGCTTAATAAGACACTGAAAGAGATGAAGTGCTTTGTCAATGACAACCCCAAGCAGTGGGACTGACCACTCCCACTACTCCTATTTGCCATAAGGGAGGTCCCGCAAGCCTCTATGAGGTTCTCCCCATTTGAGTTGCTCAATGGTTGCCAACCGTGGTGCATCTTGGACTTGCTACAAGAACGCAGGGACGAACTTGACATGGAGGCCTTAAGTACGACCCAATATATCTTGTAGTTAAGGGTGCAACTCAGAAACTTAGGGGGGGTTGCCAGGGAGAATTTGAGGAAGGCCTAGCACACCCAGGAACAACATTACAATAGGGAGGCATGACTACGGACTTTTCAGCTGGGTGACCATGTTCTACTACTACTGCCCACAGCTGAGTCCAAATTAATAGCCCAATGGCAGGGTCCATTCAAAATGGTCAGGCCGGTGAGGATCAGACTCTCTGAGCGGAGGAAGGAAATCAGGGTTTACCATGTGAATCTTCTCAAACCTTGGAGGGCACAGGAGGCCCTGCTGATAACTCCTATTCCAGCAGAGCCAGAATTGAGGCCCCAGGTGCCCAGTAATGAAGCTCCAGCAACAGTACTGGGGGTGAAGTGCTGTCGCCTGCACAAAGGAAACAACTCCTCCAACTAATCGGGGACTTTGCAGCAGTGTTCTCCAACCATCAGTGGAGACCGTGGTTGGTCCAACATCACCTAGAGACTACCCCAGGCCAGATAGTCCGAGAGAACCCTAGACCATTTCCACAAAAGATGTGGGATATGATCTGAGAGGAAGTACAAGTGATACTGGAGATGGGAGAGATATTATAGAATCCAGAAGTGAATGGAGGAGCCCCATAGTTCTCGTTCCCAAACCAGATGGAATGGTTCGGTTCGGAATCAACTTCAGGAAAGTCAGTGCCATCACAAAATTCAACACCTACCCAATGCCAAGGGTGGACGAGTTCGAATGGCTGGGACCAGCGAAGCGCCTGAGCACTATCGATCTGACCAAAAGGTTTCTGGAAGACCCCCTTATCCCCTTCCTTGCAAGAGAAAACTGCTTTCTCCACCACTTTTGGGCATTTCCAATTTAAGACCACGCTTTTTGGCCTCCATGGAGCTACCGTTACCCTCCAACGACTTATGAATAAGATCTTCAACTCCCATGATCAGTGTACGGTGGCCTACATTGATGATATTGTTGTCTACAGTCCCACTGGGGAAGATCACTTTCACATTTAAGAGCGGTGTTTAAAAGCCCAACAGGAGGCAAAAATTATGGCCAACCCGGTAAAATGTAGAGTGGCTATGAGTAAAGTAACCTATTTGGGGTACCACATAGGATGTAGCTTGGTGAAGCTGGTGGTCAATAAGATGCAGGCCTTCAAAGCATGTCCTGTCCCCCAGACAAAGAGCCAGTCAGATGTTTTCTTGGCCTGGCAGGATATTACTGGTGGTTTATCCCCATCTTTGCCTCAGTCACGCCCCCCCTCCTTATGAATCTCATAAAAAACAACAACACTAAGAAGATCCATTGGGATGAGAAACATGAGGAAGTGTTCAGGGAGCTGGAAACATGACTATGCCAGGCACACATGCTCTTCAGCCATGATTTTTCTTGGGAATTCATATTACGCACAGATGCTTATGACATCTGCACCGTCCTATCGCAAGACTTTGAAGGGGAAGAACACCCAGTTCTATACCTAAGTAGGAAACTATTCCCTAGGGAAAAGTCATACTCCATTATTGAAAAGAAGGCATTAGCTACAAATGGATGGTAGATGCCCACAGCTATTACCTGTTGCATAGCCCCTTTTCTCTGATCATTGATCACACACCTCTACGCTGGATCCAGACCACGAGGGATATGAATCCTCATATAATGGAGTGGTACCTTGCACTAAAACCTGATAGTTTCCAAGTACACCACCAGGTGGGAAAGGACCATGCTAACACCGATTTCTTTTCATGGGAGATCGGGGATGGAAACAACCCACCCCTGAACAGCCTTCCTGTCTTGAGGGGTGGGGTATGTGAAGGGACACACCCTCACAGTGTATGGGGGAGACTAACAAGCTCCTCTGGGCCAGTTCCACACTGACATGCACCTGCAAGGCTTGTTCAGCCTGGAGGGGGAGGATCTTAAAATGGGAGAACTTACCACAGGAAGGGGCGGTGAACGGGAAGAAGGCCGCTGCACCCAGAGACTGCTGGTAACAGGTAGTCCAGCCAAGAAGGAGATAGCTGTGAGACACACCGCTCCCAAAGCTGTCCTGACAGACGACAAAGCAATATGCCCCAGGAAGAGGGGTAGAAGATAAACCCCGCGAAGAGGCAATAGACTCTGAAACATTGAACCCTTAGAGATGAATCTCTAGGGGGGCTGCCTGAGAGACTGGTCCTCGTGCCAACCAGATCCTCCTCTGTTGCAAGGGGAAGGAGAGAGGAACAGCCAACCCCATGCCCGCCGGCAGGTGCTCTCAGAGAGCTCCCTGAAGGGCCGCCATCTGAGGGAGAAGAGAAGGGTAAACATTGGACAATGGGATCTGGGGTAGTTCAGGGAGCCCCGTCTCTCCCACCCATTTTTAAATTTCAGTATTTAGTTAACTAATTGTTTCTAACTGTTCAGAGTTTATCTTTGGTTTTTAAATTGTACATTTAGGGCCAAATCCTTTCTCAGTTTCTAATCAGCCTTTACTCAGGCAGGACTCTTATTGAAGGCAGTGGTAATTTCCCTAAGTATATAAGAACATAAGAACGGCCATACTGAGTCAGACCAATGGTCCATCTAGCCCAGTGTCCTGTCTTCCGACAGTAGCCTGTACCAGACACTTCACAGGGCAATTATCAAGTGATCCATCCCTTCTTGTCTAATCCAGCTTCTGGAAGCCAGAGGTTTAGGGACAACAGCCCCTTGCTACAAGTTCCGCAGGTTGACTGTGTGTTGTGTGAAAAAGTACTTCCTTATGTTTGTTTTTAAGCTTGCTGCCTATTTATTTCATTGGATGATTACTGGTTGTTTTGTTATGTGAAGGAGTAAATAACACTTCCTGATACACTTTCTCTACACTATTCATGATTTTATAGACCTCTATCATATCCCCACTGGTAATCTCTTTTCCAATATGAACCGTCCCAGTCTTTTTAATCTATTTTCTTAAGGAAGCTGTACCAACCCCTAATCATTTTTGTTGCTCCTCTCTGTACCTTTTCCAATTAAAATATATTTTTTCAGATGGGGTGACAAGAACTGCATGCAGTATTCAAGGTGTGGGAGTACCATGGATTTATATAGTGGCATTATGATATTTTTCTGTCTTATTATATATCCCTTTCCTAACGGTTGCTAATAGTCTGTTTGCTTTTTTGACTGCCACCACACGTTGAACAGATTTTTTTTGAGAATTATCCATGATGACTCCAAAGTCTTTCTTGAGTGGTAACAGCTAATTTAGACCCCATAATTTTGTATGTATTGTTGGGATTATGTTTTCCAATGTGCATTACTTTGTACTGATCAACATTGAATTTCATCTGCTGTTTTCTTGCCTGGACATCCAGTTTTGTGAGATCCCTTTTTTAACACTTTGCAGTCAGCTTTGGACTTAACTTTCTTAATTAATTTTGTATTGTCTGCAAATTTTGCCATCTTACTGTTTACCCCCCTTTCCAGATAATTTATGAATATGTTGAACACCACAGGGCCCAGTACAGATCATTGAGGATCGCACTATTTATCTCTCTTCTCTTGGAAAACCGAATATTCTTGCCATTTGTTTCCTCTCTTTTAACCGGTTACAGATCCATGAGAGAACCTTCTCTCTTATCCCATGGTTGCTTAGTTTGCTTAAGAGCATTTGGTGTGGGCCCTTTTCAAAGACTTTCTGAAAGTCCAAGTACAGTATATCACCTGGATCAGCCTTGTCCACATGCTTGTTAAGTCCCTCAAAGAATTCCAGTAGGTTGGTGAGGCATGATTTCTCTTTACAGAAGCTATGTTGGCCCTTTCCCAACATATGTTCATCTGTATCTAATAATTCTGTTCTTTACTATAGTTTCAGCTAATTCGCCTGGTACTTAAGTTAGGATAATTGGCCTGTAATTGGCCAGTATTGCCTCTGGCGCCTTTTTTAAAAAATCAGCATTAAATTAGCTATCCTCCAGTCATCTGGTAGAGAGGCTTATTTAAGTAATAGGTTGCATACCACAATTATTAGTTTTGCAATTTCATATTTGAGTTCCTTCTGAACTCTTGGGTGAACACCATCTGGTCCTGGGGACTTATTACTGTTTAGTTTATCAATTTGTTCCAAAACCTCCTCTGACACTTCAATCTGGGACAGTTCCTCAGATCTGTCGCCTAAAAAGAATGGCTCAGGTGTGAGAATCTCCCTCCCATCCTCTCCAGTGAACAGTAATGCAAAGAATTCATTTAGTAAAGACTGACTAAAACACAAGAGGCCAGTCTGCCCCACTTATGCACGTTGTGTAGTGCCTTACTCCACAAGTAGCTCCATTGAAATCAATAACATAAGGGTGGCAGAATTGGCACTCAACATTTGGCCCAAAATATCTTCAAATTGTTACTTAAAATACAAAAATGTTAGTTGTATATTGCTTAAAATAAATGAACTATTACTATATATTATCTTTTTAAATGGTGGTTTGTTTGTTTTTTAATAATTTTCTCCCAGGCACATCTTTGAGCCAAGTTTTCTATCCATCAGCACTGGTTTTTGTAATAAGAAAACTGACAGAGCCATAAGTAAAATGTTACTACAAGATTAAATTTGGTAGTAGTATGCTAAGAGTTTAAATTATTCAGGACTAGTGAAGTGTATATAAAAATGCATAAAATATACCCACTAACTATTTTTAAGTGTAGGACTGTACCTGTTCTTTGGCAGATGTGAACATTGACACATCCTTAGAGAAAACATTTCTCAAAATGATAAACTCCAGGCCCCAAAGTTTTCATAGCTAACTTTGATGCAACTCCTTCCGTAAGGCTTCCATGTATATTCATGACTAAGCTGCCTTAAAATCAGGACTTCTGCTCCACCTCTTTATTGAGGGTCTTTGGTCTCTCACTCACCTTTCATTCCAGTCCATTTCCATAAACAAGTGGCCAGCCTGATGCTGTCATGGTCACACACCCGAGAAGGTAGAAACTAGGATGGTTCGACTCTTCAGGTAAGTTCTCACCAATTGGCTTGCCACCTAGTAAATGAGAATTGTTTGTGTTGTCACAGCAGAGCAATAGGTGTCATTCCATGGGGCCTGAGCACAGCAGCCTCAGCAGTGTATGGCTGCTCCACATATGTTGGCATGTTCAAGGAACTGTATGTGGCAAGAGAAGGTTAGAATTACATGCATTCTGTCCCTAATGGTTGCAATTCAGGCACTGAGGTTTCGCTGAGTTGCAGCCTTAGAAAGCTTCAGAGCACTTCATGCAATGAAAAAATTGCCACTACCCTGCAGAGAGCATCTTGTATGTAACCAAATTTTGATCTGAAAAGTAGATTCTGTGGTGATGTGCACCAGTTTCACCATAAATCTAGGACTTATTCTGTTGAGTGACTTTGATGTAAACCAGAGTATTTTGAAGGCTGCTGTTTAATGTAAAATCATTTAAATTTTGATGCCATTTTTTTATTAGATTTGGATATTGACACCTTCCAAATTTATCAGCCTCAGCTTACAGTTGCCAGAAAGCTCTTGTCCCAGGTATGTGCTATAGCAGACAGTGGCAATCAAAGCCTGGATCTGGGCCACTTCAGCAAAGTAGACTTCATCATTATAGTCCCTCGTTCAGAGGTTCTGGTCCAGCAAACCCTTCAACGGATTCGACAATCAGGTAAAGGGATGGGGAGGAAAGCAGTGTATTAAATCAAAACTGCGTATGTATGTACCCTGTTATATAGTGCTAGAGTAAACTGTTTAAAAATTTATTCTGGAGGTCCCAGCTTTGTTCAGTTATTTAGTGTCACATGTAAGTTCTAAAGAGTCTGCATTCACAAAATTGGACCAACTGCATTTACTGTGTAGGTGGTAAGAGGCATTGCCATATTTACCTAAAGACTGGATGGCTATGACCTGAGGCAACATCTAGCAGTTGAAATGAGAAAACAGGGATGAACAAATGGCTTTTCATTTTGCCCCCACAATAGTATATTCATAGGAACACAGGCATTGCCATACCAAGTCAAATAGCAGTCTGTCTAGTCCAGTGTCCTGTGTCCAGCAATTGTCAATAGCAGATATTTCAGAGGAAGGTGCAAGAAACCCCTTCGTGGATAATTAATGGAATAACCTGCCTACTGAGGTTTCTTCCTCCCCCTATCAGTTAGTGGTTGGCTTATACTCTGAACCATGAGGGTTTATATCCTTTTTTAAAACTGTCATATTTAGTGTAACTATGGATTCTCTATATAAATGTCTAATAATTTTTTAATCTTATTAAGCTCTCGGCCTCTGTCTTGTTGCAATGAGTTCCATAGGATAATTATGCATTCTGCTAAAAAAGTTCTTTCATCAATTTTAAACATGCTGCCTTTCAATTAATTTGATATTCCCTTGCTCTTGCTCTCAATATAATATAGTATAATTATATAGTATAATGAAAAGGTAAAGAGGAACTTCCAATGCAACTTCTCTATACTTTTTTTTTATATGCCTACCACAGAATCATCGAAATATGTAGGACTGGAAAGGACCTTGAGGGGTCATCTAGTCCAGTTCCCCCCCCCCCCCACGCTGAGGCTGGATCAAGTAAACCTAGACCATCCCTGACAGGTGTTTGTCTAACCTGTTCTTAAAAACCTCCAGTGATGGGGATTTCACAATCTCCCTTGATAACTTATTCTGGTACTTAACCATCCATATAGTTAGAGTTTTTCCTAATATCTAACCTAAATCTCCCTTGCTACAGATTAAGTCCATTACTTCTTGTCCTACCTTCAGTGGACGTGGAGAACAATTGATCACAGTCCTGTTTATAACGGCCCTTGACATATCTGAGGATTGTTTTCAAGTCGTTGTCCTCCTCTCCCCATTCCCCCAGTCTTCTTTTCTCAGGACTAAACATGACCAATTTTTTTTAAACCTTTCCTCACAGGTCAAGTTTTCTAAACCTTTTATCAGTTTTGTTGCTCTCCTCTGGACTCTTTTCAATATGTCCATATCTTCTTTAAAGTGTGGTGCCCCAAAACAGGACACTGTAACTGAGGCCGAGTAAAGAGAGAGGTTACCTTCTGTGTCTTACATACAACACTCCTGTTAGTACACCCCAGAATACTTTGCTTTTTTTTGCCACTGCATCATATTGTGGCCTCCCATTAAATCTGTGATACATTGTAACTTCCCAGTTCCTTTTCTGCAGTGCTACAGCCTAGGAAATTATTCAACATTTTGTAGTTGTGCATTGGATTTTTCCTTCATTAAGTGTAACTATTTGCATTTGTCTTTTGAATTTCATCTTGTGGATTTCAGATCAATTCTCCAATTTATCTAGGTCATTTTGAATTCTAATCCTACCCTCCAAAGTGCTCTAGCAATCTCTCCCAGCTTGGTGTCAACTCCAAAATGTATAAGCACACTCTCCACTCCATTGTCCAAGTTGTTAATGAAAATATTGACTAGTATCAGACCCAGGACAGACCCCTGTGGGAGCCCTCTAGATATGTCCTCCTGGTTTGACAGCGAATCATGATAACGACTCTGTTTTTTTTAAACTATTTGTGAACCCACCTTTATAGAATTTCATGTAGACCACTTTTCCCTAGTTTGCTTATGAGACTATCATGTGGAACTGTGTGAAGCATTCCTGAAATCAAGTCTTCTCGTTTATTTTCCCCATAAAAACTAAAACAGTCCCAGTCTTGTCAGTGTCTTCTGATAAAGAAAGCCTCCCATATATCTCATATATTTGGTTGTCCACCTCTGCATCCCTTCTATTTCTTTGATATTTTTGAGATAAGGTGACAACAACTAAACACATTATTTGAAAAGAGGGTGCCTCATTGATTTATATAATGGCATTATTATTTTCTCTTCCATTCCTCAGACAGTCTAAAACGATGTTTCCTATTTTGCTGCTCCTGTGCACTGAGCAGAGGTTCTCTCTCAGCTGTTCTTTATGCTCAGGTTGAATATAATAATTCCCAAGACAGCTTACAGGGATTGCAGGCAAGATGCTTCTGTACTTCCTACCCATTGGAGTAGGCTGGAGGAATATGCCAGCAATTTTAGTTTTGCCTGAGGGCAATAGAAAAGATTGACCCAATATTGGCAAGAGGCATCTGTAAACTTATGAATTTTTGAAGGGGATGCCCAAGAATCTTTTTCTCAGGTATCCATCTAATGGGAAGAAAGTATTAGCCAAGTACAGGGAAACTTAACTTAGTGTCACTGAGTCTGACCCAACTCAATGCCATATTGAAGATTCGTACATAGATCTAAATTATTTTTTTCTAGTAATGTTGAGAGTCTCTGGTCTGCTCATAAATCCATCCCCTTCTTGGAGGAAATCTAGAAGTGGGGAAATAACTTTCACTCACCACCATGAAAGTAAATCTATCCCACTAATGCCTTGTCTGCACTACAGAGCTTGGTTGAAAAAAGGCAGCTTTTGTTGACAGAACAGCAGAGGTGTACACACTGCTATGCTACTTTTGCAGACAAAACTCTCTTGTTTTGCCAACAGAATGAAATCACATTGACGAGAGGCACAGATCTTTTTGTGGCCAAGTCATATTGACGAAGTGTCAGTGTAGACACCGCACTTAGTTTTGTCACAGTAAATGGCCTCCAGGAGGTGTCTCTCAATGCCCATCCTGACCACTCTGATCAACAGTTCAAACTCCACTGCCCTGCTGCCAGGTAAACAAGCATCTGCCCTTCCCCCTTTAAAGGCCCAGGACTTAAATTCCACTTCCTGTTTGCTCGGCGTGGAGAGCCCACATCGCATTTTCCCAGCTGACCATAGCGGTTCCTCGCAACAAACGCTCTCCCTCTTGGACCACTGTGAAGCAGTTGGATCTGCTGAGTATATGGGGAGACGAGGTGTCCAGTCCCAGCTTTGCTCCAGTTATAGGAACTTCGATACCTACAGGCAGATTTCCCATGGGTTTTGTGAGAAGGGCTACGAATGGGACACAGTGCAGTGCCAAGCAAAGATAAAGGAGCAGAGGCAGGTGTACCAGAAGGCAAGAGAGGTGACCCGTTGCTCTGGTGCTGTGGCCAGAGCTGCTGCTGCTTCTCTCAGGAGCTGGATGCCATACTTGGCAGTGATCCATCTCCACCACCAAGGGCCCTTTAGAGGGACTGGAGGCAGCGGACAGTGGAGCTAACCCCGAAGACAAAGTTGTGGATGACGAGGTGGAGTTGGAGGACATTGTGGAGCCCATGAAAGGGTCGTGTGTTGTTGTGGCGAGTCAGGAATTCTTTTCCACTCCGGAGGGATCTAGTCCATCCCAGCACTCCATCTTCGGTGAGCATAATGCAGGAGAGGAGACCCCTGGTAAGTGATCTTTTTGAGTTGATGCTGCTTGATTATATGATGTACAGCTGTCCTTTGCTCTGTATACTGTAGAGGTGGGTGAATGGATAGAAATGTGCAAGACTAGCTGTGTGCTTCACATTCCCCTGTGCAGCTAAGCAGTGCAGCAGAACAGTGTGGAATCCTCCAGAGAAATCTTTAGAAAATGTTCTTGGAGGAACTCGGCAATCACTTGTGCAGGGACCAAAGTGGCACACATAGGGACCAGGTCTGAAGCTGCACGCATGCAGGAGATATGCACCCTTTCATCTTTGCTTACCCTCAGGAGTGAGATATTGGCTTCAGTGACCCCTGTCTGTGGAAAATGGTTGTAGAATTTACAATATTGTCCCGTTGCCTTCACTGATCCCCTGAAACCATCACCTATATCCTTTGCCCCATCTTGAACACCTACCCCTCACCTGGGAGAAACTCACTGTGGTTAGGGTGTTCACTGAGATGTGTGACAGTGAGAAAGTGGTTAGTATGTTAAAAGAGGTGTATTTTACTATAATGATTCAATGCTGTACGTGAACTAACAATCATGCGTCTGTGTATTGCTTCTTGTGCTTCTGCAGATGTGGCCTTCAGGGGAACCCCCTACACACTGGAGAGGTGCCTCTGCCAGATGAGAAAGCAACCAAGGCAGAGCAAGGAGGATATGTTCCGAGAGGTGATCCAAGCCTCTGAGTCAGGAAAAAAAGAGAACACAAGGAGTTAAGAGAAATGGAAAGGCGGGACAGAAAGGACAGTGAGGAGCACATTATAAAGGCCCAGGAGCAGATGATAAAAGTGATGGAGGAGCAAACAGAGATGTTGAAGTCCCTAATCATGCTCCAGGCAGAACAAATGCATGCTCACCCACCCCTGCAGCCAAAACAGAACTGTTTCCCATGTCCTCCCCAAACTCTTCCTGCACATTCCTTGCAACTTCCTGGAACATCTTGGTATCCCGTTCACTCCACACCTTAGGACAACTTCCAAAATGATAGCTGGATTTACTCACAGCTTTGACAGCCTCCCCTGCCCAAAACTGTTATCTCGCTACACCAACTCTTTTATATGTGTTAATTGGTGTTTAATAAAAACAAACTGTCTGAAAGATAAACAATCTTTATTTGTGTCCTACACATAGTGATCGCTGCTGGTATTAAAACACACATGCATTTTAATAATTTGCTTACTACAAATCCCACTCAGGAATTATCACAAGTTTTAGGCAAAATAAGATAACAGAAATTAATGAAGCATGGCAGATTGCTTTATAGAAATACACATTACTGGAGCTCATTATCAAAATTTTGCCTCAAAGCCTCCCTGAGTCGAATTGCCCCACCCCCACCCCCCCGTTGTGCCCCTCTAATAGCCTTGGTATCTGGCTGCTCAAAATCAGCAACCAGGCAATCTGCCTCAGCACTCCACCCCTGGGGAAACTTTTCATTCCTAGCCTCGCAAAGATTAAGGAGTGTGCAGCAGGCTCCTATGACCATGGAAATGCTTTCCTCATTAAGATTTTTTTAATCTGCCAAACGTACAATCCATGGTCATTCTGCACCTTCTCAGCCTATTGTTGAAGTGCTCCTTGCTGCTGTCCCTTTACCCACTTCTACAGTATACAGAGCAAAGGACAGCTGTACATCATATAACCAAGCAGCATCAACTCAAAAAGATCACTTACCAGGGGTCTCCTCTCCTGCATCATGCTCACTGGCGATGGAGTGCCGGGATGGGCTAGACCCTTCTGGAGTGCAAAAGAGTTCCTGACTCACTGCAACACTGCACAACCCTTTTGTGGGCTCCACAAATGTCCTCCAACTCCACCTCCTCATCCACAACTTTTTCCTCAGGGTTAGGTCCACTGTCCGCTGCCTCCAGCCCCTCCAAAGTGTCCTTGGTGGTGGAGGTAGGATGACCACCAAGGATGGTGTCCAGCTCCTGATAGAAGTGGAAGCTCTTGGGCGCAGCATGGGAGTGACGGTTTGCCTCTCTTGCCTTCTGGTACATCTGCCTCAGCCCCTTTATCTTCGCTCGGCACTGCACCATGTCCCGTTCATAGCTCTTCTCACAAAACCACAGGAAATCTGCCCATAGGTTGATATGACTTTCCCCCAAAAAGCTCTCTGCCTCTCGTCAAGGTGGTTTTATTTTGTCAGCAAAACAGGAGAGTTCTGTCAGCAAAAATAGCACAGTAATGTGTACATATCTCCACTGTTCTGTCGACAAAAAGCAACGTTTGTTGACGAAACTCTGGAGTGTAGACAAGGCCTTATTTGTAGATAAAGGCAAGGGAATTTTCTTTTTTTCATTTTGGAAGGTGTTCTTGTTGACTTGGGCCTAGAAGAGAATGGGACAGCCTATCAGAGAGCTGAGAAATATGTAGTACGGCTAGACAATGAGATCCAAACTAAATTTGAAGTTTTTATGAGACGGGTGAAGCAGAATCCATACACCTTGTTTGTGCTGGTTCACGACAATGCCCACGTCGATTTAACAAGGTAAGTGCTTCACAATAGCAAGGCAAAAGTTTATTCTACTGTATATTAATACTCAGGATTTTTAATAAATCAAAATTATGATCTCAGCCTGATGTCTCCTTGTGCCCTAGCCATTTAAAGATTCATAAACAGAAGTCATCATCTTTGTCCATCCTAGATATTTCTTAAAACTATAATTCAGATTCGATTTAAGGTGGGGTCAACTTTAGATTTTTAAATCCCTAACAAGAATGCTCCTAGGGATCCCCCCTGCCATCCTTCTCCCTTTCCTCTGCATAGCCATTCTCATCCAACTTCTCATGTCTTTCCCAGTCCCATGTCTTTCCCATCTGTAACTGAGCAGAGTAGAAAAGAGACTGATAATCTTCCTCCCCCATCCCACCTTTAGCCACAAACCAATACTCTAGAACAAAGGAAAGGTCGAGTCCCTACCACCACCAAATCAGATCATCAGGGAGGAAACTGGTCTCCATTCTTCTACCTGTACATCACTGCAGAAACAAACCACTTACGGTAATGCCCAGTGGCCAGGGCAGGCTTAGGGTGCAATCCAGAGCAGTAGTCCAGTGTGCCTGGGTGGTCAGGTAGCCGGCAGGTCAATCTGTATTAGAGGCAGTCTGGGGCAATGGTCAGAGTTCTTGGAGGGGTCAGCAGCTGGAAAATCCAATCCATGGGGCTGGGTCAGTGGGCTGGGAAGCTGAGATCAGATGAGGTGGTGAGGCAGCAGGGGAAGTGAAGCAAGGCAAGGTGGTCTGGCGAGCAACCAGTTGGCACTAGTCTATTGCTCAGACAGCTGCTTCTTCCTCTGTATAGGTCGGGTACACAATAAGAGTGCTGCCTGTCCATCCAATCAGAGGTTTGGGATGTGACTCCTTTGGGCTTGTAGGCCTTTAGTATGAAGGCTGTTGGTCGCGTGAGCCTGTTTAGGACATTGCTATGGTATAGCAGCTAAGGCTGCTATTTAAGGACCTGGTGGGCCCTGGGTTCAGTACCAAGGTCCTGACATACCCAAACCTTCCCCATGTTAGTGAGCACAGTAGTTAACTGTGATCTTCCTAGTTAGTCTTGTTGTTTAAGCCTGAGTGTTTTTGTTTTGTTTTTATTTGTGTAGCCTTACAGAAAATATAACTATTTGCCACAGAGAGATAATGAGGGTCATTTGTTTTCTCTTCCTTTAAATACAACCCTGGTTACTTTAAGGTGAGAATTCTTAATATCAAAACAATGATAAAGCATCATGAGCATGGAGAGTAAGTGTCAGAGTTTAATCTGAGTGGCACAAAACAGAGAGACTTTCTCTCCATGTGACGTCCCATCATCACATGTCTTTTGAGAAATGAAGGCTATAAATTATACTGCCTTGCTCCATGCAAGAATCATCAAAAATTCTTATTTGCATAAAGACAGAGAGAATTTGACCCATGAGAGCAAAATATATTCCTTCTTATTTCACTGCTCAAGTATCCAGGTACAGTCTGTATTGTTTTGAGACACATTCGGACTGTAGAATTTTAGTAAACAAAATGCACTCTGTTATTTTTTTCTCAAAACCAAATTAGTATTATATTTTTATTGTGGTGCCAAATATGGAATTCTCCTATATCCTGTAGGTTTGTTGAGACAAGTGAGTGTTATGTCCACCTACCAGCAAGTGGAGACAGGAAATCAAACAAATTTTATGCCCTCAAAGTCCCCTATATAAGCAGGGCCGGCTCCAGGCACCAGTCTAGCAAGCAGGTGCTTGGGGCAGCCAACGGAGAGGGGCGGCACATCCGGCTCTTCGGCGGCGGGTCCCTCACTCCCTCTTGGAGCGAAGGACCAGCCACCAAAGTGCCGCCGAAGATGAAGCAGCGGCAGTAGAGCTGCAGATCGCGATTGTGGCTTTTTTCTTTTTTTTTCCTTCCCTGCTTGGGGCAGCAAAAACCCTGGAGCCAGCCCTGTATATAAGAACTGTTTCTGGTTGAGCAATCCAGTTAATTTTTGTCCCTGCTCCCCCACCTCTCTGCCCCATCCCCATTCATGTTACAGCCCGGTCCAGCTGAGACACTTCCTTCTCTTTTTAGCTTGTTTTTAATTTTTTCCTATGTTCTAAACTTTTAAATTGGCAGGCTGATTTAGTTGCTTCCCAGTGGGGGACTTCTCTCCATTATTTCTTGTGCACTCTTGGGCTTCTCTATACAGAACACCTTGCTGGTGTTCCTTTTCAGAATCTGATGACCTGGGGCTTTTGGGTCCCTGTTCATCTAGAGATGTTAATGTTACCAGTTGAATCTGAAGGCGACAGTAAAGCTGTTCTGTGTGTTTTTATTTCCACAGTGCCATCTCAAGTTCTCTATCACATGGTGAACCCAGTCATGGACTGGCTGATAGAGTTATTAACTGCAGAGAAGTCACTGAAGCTTTCAATCTCCTGGTCCTCCAAGTCAGCTCTTTCCCCTATGCCCTGCAGACACAGCAGTCCAGAATAAGCTCGAACAATGAGGTACATTGGATACAATTTGACAGTATGGTAAGTGTGTAACTGTTAAGCTAAGAGTTGTAGTATACTCTTACGTTTGCCACATTCTAGAATGTGTAACCCAGATATATAAACAGAAACCTGTGGAGAAATCTCTTTTCCACGCTGGAAATTGTTTACTACCTGAAGTTATAGTGGAGTCCCAGCCTTTTTCTCCTTGGGGCCATTGGAGGCCGAGGTGGCACTAATATTTAGACTTAGAAACACCACATTCTTAGCTTATATAGGTCTATAATATTGGTATTTTTCAAGTGACAGAACTATGTAATGAGTATACACTGAGCACTTACAGATGTAAATGCACTGCAGTTATTTCTCATGCAATGCAGGTACAGTGTAATTAATATATAGAAATTTGTCATTATGTACATGGATCCAGAATAATAATAAAAGGGCATAGTGCAGTATAGGCCACCAAAATATTAGTTCTGCCAGCCTTTTTATACCTAAAATTAGTTCAGGAGGTTCAACAAATTTCAAACTCGGAGTTTACTCATCTCTGTAATAGACCTTTATCAGGGCAAATGAAAATATGTATTTCTTAGGCCAGGTCTACACTGCAGACCTATATTGGTATAATTACATCACTTAGGGATGTGAGAAAACCGACCTAACCCTCAGTGTAGACAGCGCTATGTCAACAGGAGAGCTTCTCCCATGAACATAGCTATCGCCTCTCAGGGAGGTGGATTGACTATGCTGACGGGAGAAGCTTTCCTGGTGGCGTAGTAGCGTCTTCGCTAAAGCACTAGAGTGGCTCAGCTGCACTGGTGCAGCTGTAGCACTGTACGTGAAGGCAAGCCCTTAGTTATTAGAGCTGAATGACCAATGATAGCATGAGTTTAAAGCAAACTGATGTTGCCCATAACCAGTCTATAGTCGTGGTACTATGACACTAGTGCTTACTATTAATGTCATCCTAATACCCTGCCCTTGTATGCAGGCAATCACCATAATGCTAGTAAGTAATGCTTATATCAGGGGGACTTCCTGACATTAGCTCTTCTGGGAGGAACTGTATCTAGAATTAAAACTAAAAACACCTTAAAGGGGAAAAAATACAAAGGACAGCAGCCCATGATTTAAGCTTGTTTTGTAATAGGTAAGTCATCCCTGATCCCATAGGAACACAGGAATTTCCATAGAGGATCAGGCCCAGGGTCCATCTAGTCCATTATCCTGTCTCTAACACTGGCCAGCACCAGATCCTTCAGAGAAGGTGTAAGAACCCCCTAGTAGACATAGGTGGGATAATCACTCCCCTCATTTCATCTTATGCTGATCTCTAATAAATACTGGCTTAAGCCCTATTCATGAGGGTTAATGTCCCCTCCGAAATTTGTATTAGCATTAATTATGATGATTCTGAATATTCTTTCAATCCATAATATTAAATCCCAAGTATTTCCTGCTAAGACTAGGAATAATGTGCTGGAAAAATTTGTCTGTGTCTCTCTGTCTAACAAACTTAATCAAATGTTAAATTAGCAGCAAATATTTAACATCTTGTTTTCGATGGAAGAAGTCATTACTGGGAAGAATGAGAATCAAAGATATTTTCTCAGGAAAAATACTTTGTTTCATAATACAGGATAAACGTAAATTGTCTCTAACTTTCATTATGTTTGCGATCTCTTTTTTTGGAACAGGAGGAAATGAGCAGTGAAGAGAAGCTGTATTTTGGCTTGAATGAATACAGCAAATCTCTACAATGGGGAATCACTAGTCCTCTGCTGAGATGTGATGAAAACTTTGAGAAAATGGTGAACACACTCTTAGAAAGGTAAATAATAAGAGTTTTGAATTGTGCCTAACCATGACCCAAGCTTACATGCCATATCACAAATGGACAGAGACACAATGTCACAGTGTAACTGGTTATCAAGAAATGGTTAGGTCGCATTCTGAACAAACACTTAAAAGATATTCAATTAACAAATTAAAGTGCCATATATTAAAAACTGGCTGCCTCACTTCCCTCTCTTGCCTCAAAAATTTACAGGTGCAAATGTGAGTGCAATTTAGCTGTCCAATTTTGAAAATTTAGTCCATACATGCACTTCTTATAGTTGGCATTCAGTCACTCTGTCATAAATGGAATTGGATCAATGTGCAACACTAGGTATTTGGTAGAAGGATCGAAGTTCACACAGATATTTTCTTCATATTCTTCAATTTTATCTAGTGTAATCCACTAGGAAGTTAGCATAATGGATCCTGTTTAAAGTTTGCATTGTCTCACCACTCTTACATGTACATAACCTGGAATAAACCAAATGTAGATGTTATAACTTTTTTGACATTTCAGTTACAGGGTTCCAAAAATGCACCAGTTATTTAAACACATTTAGGCTTAAGAATGATGCTTTTGGAGTTTGGACAGCCCCTTGATACTGAAATTCCAGCAGTTTGTTCTATTTTTTATTTTGTAATTAATTTAATGATTGTGTCAGATTGATAGCCTTACAAACTGAAGTTCTCGGCTTCTCCAGGTAATCGATATGGCATAAGCAGTGGTGGTCCAGGCCTGCCCATTCTGTTTTACCATTTTGCCTTAGTCCTGATCTAGAAGGCTGAGTGGGTAATTCATTTTCTATGCTGTGGCTTCTCTGCAGAGAGTGACAAGAAGTTTGCCAGATGTGGACACTGTCCACTAGCAAATGAACTGAGAATTTCAATAAATTTCATATGGGTCACAGAACGGCCTCTTTATGGTGACCACTTTTGGTGTTTGCTGACCAGGATCTGACTAGCAATGGCTCCATATTCCCTTATAGAGAACAAAGCAATCCAGTTCCACAGGGCTAAGGCTGGATGTGTTGTAACATATAGATAAGAGAAGCTAAGTACAGGAACTAAGGCAGTACTATCATTTTCAACACTGCTGATATCATCAATGCAGCATGCTGTCTGTATATGTTGTCATTTGTGATTGTTCAAACCAACTTTTATTCCTATTACATTTCCATGTTTATTAAATATAGTAGTAGATTGTTACAATGACTAGACATCAGATGGTTTTCTCTTAGTTCAGTGGGTTTTCACTTTTTCTTAGTATCCAAATACTTGTTTGGATTTATAGTCACTGAATTTAGCTCCAACATGAGAAAAAGACTGTTATCATTTTGCTTGAAAGCCAAACTGTTTGTTGGATCTCAGCCAAGGGCAAACTAAGTGTGCTCCTGCACTAGCACATCATTAAGTCCTAGTCTTTTTGTGAGTGGTGTAAGTTTATACTCACCCCCCCCCCCCCTTAAAACTTCTTTCTTCCTCAAAACTTGGTTAAAGGAAAAAAAAACCCTTGGACAATTAAGTGAGAATGGATCATGAGCTTGTGCTATATGTGTTTGTACTGATACTAACAGTGTCTGAATTAGACTGTACCACCTTCTATAGTTGTACATGCCATGTATGGCTATAAAAATAGCATAATGCACTTACAGCTCATAATTGTTAATAGAGGTTGAGGATTTCAGTATTTATGTACTACACATAAAATGAGCTCCTTTTTCTTGCCATCCAGGCCTGCCTATGTCAGAGCTGACTTTCATGTGATGATTTTATTGAACGTATTTACTGACCAACATATAACTGTATTCCTCTGAAGGTACCCCAGGCTGCACAGCATGGTGATTCGCTGCTACCTTCTTATTCAGCAGTATTCTGAAGCCCTGATGGCTCTCACAACCATGGCCTCCCTTAGAGACCACAGCACCCCTGAGACACTCAGCATAATGGATGACCTCATCACTTCACCAGGAAAGAATAGGAATGGTTGTGGCCATATGCTTATCATTAGAGTTCCCTCCGTGCAGTTAGCAATGCTAGCAAGGGAGAGGTTACAAGAAGTGAGAGACAAATTAGGTCTGCAGTATCGTTTTGAGATCCTTCTTGGGAACCCAGCTTCAGAATTTACTGTTGCTAAGCACTTTGTGACACGATTAAAGGTTAGTAGGAATTAAATGTTTCTGTGCAAGATTGTAACTTGTGTAAATGATGTCGTACAGATTAAATTCCTGTGAGGGACTAATTTTTAATTCCATCCCACCACTTAATACCTTCTCCCATGCACTCCCACATAGTTTGTTGAATTTTTATCTCACTCCCGCAGCTGTGGCAGTGGGTCCTGCAGGACCTGTGGGATCCCAGTCCCACTGCAGGGCTCTAGTCAAAATCTTGTGTGTACCTACACATTTATGGACCTATGTGTTAGTTCTTACATGGAAAAGGGGCATATTTAATATGGTTTGTTCTGTGTGGGTGTAGTCTACTTTTGGTCATCGTAACCATTTTAGGGTGCAGGAAAAAATATTAAGTTGTTGTTGGTCCTAGAAGTAAAAGATAGCATGTTACCTAACTTTTCCAAGTTGAATAACAAACAGTATGAAACAATCTTCATTAAAAACCAGATAGGTTACTTCCTTGACTCTCTGAGAGCTGAGCTTAAATCCCAGTACATGAACTAATTCTGTTCTGTTCATTTATCTGTCATCTACTCTGTCCTTACAACTGTTGTCTACCCTGCCTATAGCTGGTAAAGTATTCTGATAGGCATAGAATTGAGTCTTTTGTCAGTCCATT
Organism: Mauremys mutica; assembly: GCF_020497125.1. NCBI lineage: Eukaryota > Metazoa > Chordata > Testudines > Geoemydidae > Mauremys > Mauremys mutica. Next base: position 84,878,751 of record NC_059073.1, on the reverse strand, counting down.
GCATGACAAAAGCCTCTTCTTCGCAACTTGATGTTCACCACGTGAAAAACGTTGGTTAGGACCTTGATTTCTTTAGCTAGTATGTATTTGTGAGTGCATGACACTGTTTAGCTACTACGTATTTACAAGTGCATGATGCTACTAGCAAAGTCTATCTCCCACACTGACTTTACCCCCATATTGAAACTACTGGAGAGTGACTACCTTTTATAGAATAGTAGGCATACCTCTACCCCAATATAACGCGACCTGATATAACACAAATTTGGATATAATGCGGTAAAGCAGTGCTCCAGGAGGGTGGGACTGCGCACTCCGGCAGATCAAAGCAAGTTCGATATAACGCGGTTTCACCTATAACGCGATAAGATTTTTTGGCTCCCGAGGACAGCGTTATATCAGGGTAGAGGTGTATATTAAAGTGGAAAGGAATTTCCTAGTTATCCAGCCCAAGTCTCTACTTTAAGCTCAAAGATTCTTCTTCTGACTTGTTTTATTTTCAAGACATTCAGTGATACACAGCCATATACAATTGGATCCTAAGGGCCACATTTGCATTCTAGACAAGTTGCTCTTGGCACACGAAGAGAAACCGGGAGTAAAGGTGGCTTTAAACACTGAGACTGCCTTAACCTGTGCCTGGTTGCAATAGCCTTTTTGAGGGGCTGTTCTTGAGGAAAAAATTAGCAGCAGTGCAGTTCATGCTGGTTGCACCCTTTACCTTTCACAATACAGTCCCAGCAGCTGCAATGGGGACAGCGTAGGGCTATCTTCAGTAGCTCAGTGCCACCCAGGGAACGTCCTTATGCCAGGGTATTTCCTAGAGGTTGGTTCAACCCCCTTTAAAACCCTGTAATAGCTAGGGGTGAAAGTAACTTACAGGACTTACCAGTAATGCCAGAGTCCTGAGGGGGCGTGGTCTTGTCCAGAAGAGGTGTGGCCTCAAGCGGAAGAGGCGGGGCCTCTCAAGATTTAAAGGCCCTGAGGCACCGGCTATGGCTGGGAGCCCCAGGGCCTTTAAATCAACCAGGGGCTCCCAGCTGAAGAGGTGGCTGGGAGCCCCCTGGGGCTCAGGGGCAAATTAAAGGGCCCGGGGCTCTGGTCGCCGTGGGGAACCCCGAGCTTTGCCGGGCTGGGGCCGGGATCTAAAGGGCCCAGAGCTCCTGCCACTGCGGGGAGCCCAGAGCCCTTTGAATCCCAGCTCCAGCCTGGCCACCGGAGCCGCGGGCGGGATTTAAAGGGCTCTGGGCTGCCCACAGCTGCAGGCAGCCCAGAGCCCTTTAAATCCCCGCCACGGAAGCCGGTGCGGTCCGGCACGGTGTACTGGCTCTTGCCGGTACGTCGTACCAGACCGTACCGGCTTACTTTCACCTCTGGTAATAGCGATCCTACACAATCTGTGTCATGGGAATTCTCCATTGGCCCACTGCCATTTATTTATAGCCCCTGTGTGCCACAGCAGGACATGTGCCTCAGTAGAAATCGAAATCAAAACTACTAATGTGGCAGCTGATGCTTGGGGAATCCTTGTAGCTGCATCAAATTGAGTGGAGAGCCACAGTCAAGTGGAGAACAAAAAGACCAGGCTTGAGAACCTCCGAATGACTTTCTCACTCCTCTCCCACGTGGTAGAAGACAAAATGTCTTTGGAAGCCAACGAAACTTCAGGGCCTCAAATTTGTTTTCTTATTTCATGTCAGGTGCTTGGAAAAACCCAATACCAGCACTGAAGTGTGCAAATGAGGGCAGTAAACATGCACTCCCTCCACCTGCTCCCAAATCACTAACTCTAACTCATTCCAAACTTGAAGGATATGTCTACACAGCAAAGAAAAACCTGGTGCTGGCCCATCTAGGCTGACTCAGGCTCATGGGCTGCAGGGCTGCAGGGCTGTTTCATTGCTGTGTAGACTTCCAGGCTTGGGCTGGAGCCCAAGCTCTGGGACCTTCCCACTTCCCAGGGTCTTAGAGCCCGGACTCCAGCCTGAGCCCAGACGTCTACAGGGCAATGAAACAGCCTCGCAGCCTGAGCCCGAGTCATCTGGCATGGGCCAGTCGCAGGTGTCTAGTTGCTGCATAGACATATCCTATTCTGGCTGGGGATATAAGAGATGGAGGGGTTTCCCTGCCTCCCCCCATGTGTATGAATGTAGGGCTCCTGAGCACATCCCATTCACAGCCAAGCATTGCTGCCCCTCCCCCACTTTCCTCCTACACTAATTTGTCCATTGTTGCAATTGATGTAAAATCAAACATATGAGTCTTTTAGCCATTTTGATATCACAATCTCTTCAAATGGAGCATCGCTTGTCCTCTTCTTCTTTTCTTCTCCTTTACATCTTGGTGTATCTTTCATGTGCCGTCTGCAGCATCTGTTTTCCCTTATTCTGTATTTAATAACTTTATTGTTTTACACCTTTTCTTTCTAATACCATTCTTCTTTCTCTTCAGTTCCCTTGTTCTTTGCTGACTTTTCCTCTCTCCAACTTCATTTTGTTTCTCTCTTCATATTTGGTACTTCGCTCTTAAAATTTTCATACAGAGCAAAAGGAAAGGATTCATAAAGAAAAGAAAAGAAGCAGATACCTTCTCCCTTTGTCCTCCAGTCTGATGGTTGTCTCTATTTCCACACACACTCTGGCTTCCCTGGTGTTTGTGGGGTAGGGAGGCAAGAAAGGGGGAGAAGAGAGATTGGAGAAAGTTCCTTAGGGTATGTATATCCACACTTCCACAATATCTCACTCATTTCTGTTTGTGGGAGGGGGCAGAGAGAGGATCCTGTCTGTTGGGAGGCCTCAGTTCAAAGTAGAGACGAATGCTTTCTTTACTCCATCCTTGAGGAGAATTGTACGTGCAGGGATCAGGGTGGGTCACCTCCCTGGCATCAGTGTGAGTGCTGTCTCACACCACTCATCTATCAAATGTAATGTCTAGTATTAGACAAAACAGTCCTCTGTGTATGTGAGATCTGAAACATCTTTCAGGTGAATTGTAAATTTCTTTGTTTACAGTCTCCCCTGCTGGGAAATGGTTGCTTCAGCAGTTAATAGTTTTCTAACACCTGCGGTCAGTTCTTTGTTGTCTCTGAGGAGCTAGTTTGTGAGCATTGCCCAGAACTAGAGCGTATTTCAGTAACAATCATATAGTAAAATGTCATAGCTCCATATGCAATGTTGATACACACATTTTAACAGGACAATGATGTTCAGTAGATTGAGTTTCAAATGATACCTCACAAGGCGTACTATGTACAAAATACATCATAACCATATAAAAGTGGTGAATGAGGGGCACATGGTGTCAGAGTCCCATTCTCTCCGACTTTACTACAGAAGGTTCTCATCATAGATGCCTCCGTGTTTGGATGGGGTGCACACCTGGGTGAACACTTGAGGCAAGGCATATGGTCAGGAAAAGAAGCCAAAATGAACATAAACCAGCTCAAACTGAGAGCAGTCTGGGAGGCTTCCAGACAGTTTCTCCCTTTCATACATTCTCGCCACAGTATTCTATATAAGCAAACAGGGAGGAGCAATCCACACCCTCTCTGTATAGAAGATGTAAAACTCTGGAACTGGTGTATTCAGCATAAGATAACTCTGTCACATACTGGGAGTACACAATGCCCCAGGGGAGAGATTCAGAAGGTGCTTCTCCCAGGACCACACGTGAGAGCTTTGTAACTCAGTGATACAGTGTTCCATTTTTGGTGTGCCACAAGAACAGAATGTGTGAACTACTGCTGTAGGAGGGCCTTGGGTCAGAACTCCATGGGAGACGCTCTTCTGGTTCCCTGATTAGGCACTCAATGTACACCTTTCCACCATCCCCTTATTACTTCAAGTCCTGAGGAAAATCCGGCAGGACATAGTGTGGGTCATACCGATCGCTCCCAACTGGCCCAGGTACTGCTGGTTTCCTAGTGTCCTCAGTTGTTGGCTCATCCGAACATCACCTTCCAGACCTTTTGACACAACACAAAGACAGAATCAGTCAATTCAGTCCAGGCTCATTATAGCTGACAGCCTATTTGGATGGGCATCAAGCCTTGAGAGCACGTGTTTGAGAGCTATCTAGACTATTCTCAACAGTAGTAGAAAGGAGTCTACTAGAAAATGTCGTGCAGTCAAGTAGAAATGATTTTCTATCTGGGCTTATAATCACCACCCTTTTCCAGCAGAATCAGACTTCTTTGCTATCCTTCTGCCTTCTATCCCTAAAGACCACAGGACACTCTTTCCCTCAATGAGTGCTTACTTAGCAGCTATCAGCACTGATCGATAACTGCTCCATTTTTGCCTATCTTGTAACGATCCACTTTCACAAAGACTTCCTTCAGACATTTCCACCTGTAAGCAAAACCAACTCCAACATGGGACCTTTAATTTTGTTTTATCAGTGCTCACAAAAGCTCTGTTTGAACCATTGGCAACCTGCTTGCTATGCCATCTCTCCATAAGTCATCTTTTTAATAGCTACTGTGGAGAACTAGGAGCTCTTATGGCAGATCCACCATACTCGGTCTTACACAAAGATAGCATCACATTGAGACTGCATCCTAAATTTATACCCAAAGTCATTTTGGACATTCTCCTCACTCAAACCATTAACTTACCTACCTTCTTTCTAAAACTACACACTTCTAATTAAGACATGTCTACCATCCATGGACATTCGCAGAGCAGTGGCTTTCTGTCTGCAGAGAGCAAAACCATTCAGATAATTACCAAGGTTATTTGTTACAGCTACTATTCTCATCCATTCTGCTAAGGTATCATCCCAAAAGCTCTCTAAATGGATCTCTGGATGCATCCTGCTGTGCTGTGAGATAGTAGCCAATACTAGCCCACCACAAGGTGAGAGAGCTCACTCTACCAGAGCCCAGACAGCTTCAGTAGCCTCATTGAAAGATGTTCCTATTGGCAAAATCTGCACAACTTCTCCATGGAACTTGATGCATACCTTTTCCAGACATGCCATAGTTCAGGCCTCAGCAGTGGATGCTTGTCTGGGTACCACTCTAATTGTCTGTTTCCTACTTGTGCTCTCACTCACTTCCACAATAGATACTGTTCATCAGTCACCCAGAGTGGAACACACACAGGGACCAGCACTTGAAGAAGGAGGGATGTTACTTACCTGTTCTGTAACCAGAGTTCTTTGAGATGTGTGGTCCCTATCTGTATTGCACTACCTGCCCTCCTTCCCCTCTGCTTGGGATCATGACTTGATTTGCGGTAGAGAAGGAACTGGAGAGGCAATTGGTTCACGTTGCCCCTTATGCCCTCAGATCAGAGCATGAAGAGATGAGTGGCTCAGGTGTGGACCAATAAACACTGCTGAAAACTGATCTCAGGCACATGGTGCACATGTGTACCCAGAATGGAATGTAGATAGGGACCACACATCTTGAACTCTGGTTACAGAACAGGTAAGTAACCTCCCTTTTTGGGGAGGTGGGGAGGGATGAGTGAGAGAGCACCTTTTGGGATATTGCGTTCCCTCTTTTAAGAGCTATGAGTGAAATCCTGGCTTCATCAAAGTCAATATGATCTTTACTGTTGACTTCAATGGATCCAGGAAGGACCAGTTTGTGGAGTAGCTTTTAGTGGCACCTGCTTGGAGGGTCCTGTTAACTCTGCCCTTCCCCTAAGCATCAAGGTACCAGTGCTTAGCAGCACAGCACAGGATTGGCAGTAGCTGTGTGCTGGTGATCTGGTGCTACTCTTGTTACTACTTGTTATATTATATCACTTTTCAGTCCTAGCCACAGGGATTTGGTCTGCTCTTTGATTTCTCACCTTGGAAGGAAACAAAACAAACAAAGCCCAAAGACATAACCCCATTGGATTTGATCTTGTTAGTGAGGTTTTTAAGCCAGGTGGTGTTGCATTCCTTTCCCTGGTCCCAGTTTCCAGTGATCTTTCCTGCACTTTCTCAGAAACCTCAAAAGTTGGTTATGTGCTACAGGGTAAATACATCACCTTGATCTGTACATCTGTGAATCCTGCTGATTAGAACAGTACATGACAGTACATTCAGCCTGCTAACTGAGCTAATACAGAGAGGTGGGTAGGTAGTCAGAACAATTTGTATTGTTTCCAAAAGCATGTTACATGGAGGGTGCAGAAAGCAGCAGGCTGATGGGATAGGGAAAGTAAATAGAACTAGAGTAGAAGAGATGTGCTACCCCTAAACCTGAGGGGAAAAAAATTAGTCATAGGTTTTTCACAGTGGAAAATTTAAAAAAGACATCATACTGAGTCATTGATCTGCTATAGAGTGTTTCCTTTTTAAGCCTGTTCTTTTTGCCTGAGAAGAAATGACTCATAATGCATGACATTTGCGAAGGAAGAGAAAGAGTGAATATCATATACAGAAGGAGAGTAGAGAAAAGCTGAGTGGAAAATGTCATTGAAAATTTCCTCCTTGCTATTCACCTGTTCCACAGAGCTTGCTTATAACTAGGTGTCCTCTGAAGATACAGCTATGCAAGTTCTTATCAGCCTTGCAGATTTCTGCCAGCCCCCTAGTTTCAAGAGTATGACCCCTTTTTAATGAGCAATTACAATATTATTGGGTTGATTTTTTGTTTGTTTGTTTTGTTTGTTTTTTTGAATCATTGTACTTATGGTTCAGTCAGCAAAGCAGATTTTGTGCCTCAGCTGGTAAATTTCCATGAAGATTTGCATGGCTAAGTTATAAATATCTCATATCAGAGTTGATTCTTGATCCATTATTAAGGAGATGCAGGAAACACTTTAATAATATTCTGCAGTATTAATAAGTATTGATTCTAAAGCATCAAGGCTTAATTTTCATTTGTCCTTCCACAGTGAGAAAGATCTTCATCTTTAAAATCACCCAGAATAGAACATTTTGAGTCTCCAGCTAGTGTATGATGAGAAGACACATTGGTGCAGAGGGTCCTAGCTGATAATCTTATCTGATTGGCCAGTGGTCTAACTGACCTAAGTTGTCAATTTTCTCAAATAGTACCCTTAGCATATTGGCAGTAGGAGATAGATTTTAGCGTTCACTTTTGAACTTAGGGTATGTCTACACTACAAGACTATTTCGAATCAACTTAATTCGAATTTGTGGAATCGACCTTATGAAGTCGAAGTTGTGTATCCACACTAAATACACTAGTTCGACTGTGCGAGTCCACAGTAATGGGGCCAGCGTCGACTTTGGAAGCGGTGCACTGTGGGAAGCTATCCCACAGTTCCCGCACTCCCCGCTGCCCATTGGAATTCTGGGATTTCCCCCCAATGCATGCTGGGGGGAAAAATGTGTCGAGGGTGGTTTTGGGTAACTGTCATCATTGAACCGTCAATCACGCCCTCCCTCCCTCCCTCCCTCCCTCCCTGAAAGCGCCTGCGGGCAATCTGTTCGTGCACTTTTCTGCTCAGTGACAGCACGGGCACCACAGCACTTTGAGCACGGATCCCGCTGCAGTTATGGCCGTTGTCAACTCCTCGCACCTTATCGTCCACCTCTTCCACAGTCAGCTGCTGAGAAATAGGGCTACTTTTCAATGGTGCTGCGAGCACTGGTGGACCATGGGGGACGTTTTACCAACATCAACGTCGGGTGGCCAGGCAAAGTTAATGACATGCGTGTTTTCAGGAACTGTGGTCTGTTTAGACGCCTGCAGGAAGGTAGTTTCTTCCCGGGCCACAAAATAAGTCTTGGGGATGTGCAGATGCCTATAGTGATCGTCGGGGACCCAGCCTACCCGCTAATGCCCTGGCTCGTGAAGCTCTGTGCAGGCGCCTTGCAAAGTGACAAGGAACTCTTCAAGTAACAGCGAGCAGCGTGACCTGTGACTGTTCAGTTTCTTTACAGAGAAGCTGAACCTGCCCCTGTTTCTTTACCAAGTGACTGTTGACTAGCATCTGCAGTTACATACCCCGCCCACCCCGCTTCCCCAACTTCCAACACACGTTTAAAAATAAAATACATGTTCCACTGTAACTTTACAAAGGTTTCTTTATTGATGACTTTGCGTTACGGGGTTGAAACTGGGACACGGACTGTGCTGGGTAGGGTGTGCGGTGATGTAAAGACCGCCTGTAAACTCGAGGAATGACAGGCTCCTGCTCCCAGAGCGGTCTGCAGTGCTTGACTGGATGTTTCAACGGAGCCTGCCATCCCTCCTTTTTGGGACTCTGTGTGCGGGGGCTATGTGGCCTTTTGGCGGGGGAGGACGGATACAGATTCCTCTGCTGCGTGGCTCTGTGGTCCAGGACAGAGACCGTTGCATGAGATCTGTAACCCCCCTCCCCCGCTACAAAGTCACGTACCCCCCCACCCACACAGAACCTGCAAACCACCTCCCATACCGACCAGGGTGCGTACTGACAGCAGTGTGTGTGTGACCTGCTGCTGATCCTGCCCCCATGTCTGTACCCTGGTAAAGGTGATTGTCCTGTCAAATTACCAACCCCCTTCCCCCCCTTCAAACACAGTCTCCTCTGAAAGAACATGACGGAAACAGTAATTAACAGAAAAGTATTTTTTATTATCAACTAGACAGTTAGGGGATGAAACTGGGATGGGGGCTTGGGTGAGGCGGGAAGGAAAGGACTTCTCAAAATTTAGGGTATGAGAGCTTTTGGGTACTTGAGCACTCTGCTGGGGTGCAGTGACAGTTTACACGACCTCTGGCGTCGCTCCTTCTGGTTATTTTGGGTGAGGGGGGTATGGGACTTTGTGGCGGGGGAGGGCGGTTGCAGATACACTGCAGGGGGGCTCTGTCCTCCTGCCTGAGGTCCTGCATAACATGCACAAGGCGCAGGAGCATGTCCGTTTGCTCCCTCATTAGTCCAAGCAGCGTTTGAGTCGCCTGCTTGTCTTCCTCACGCCACCTCTCCTCCCCTTCGCTGTGTGAGCGCTGGTACAGAGAGAGGGTCTCCCTCCACTGGCTCTGCTGGTCCGCCTCGTCTCGGGAGCACCCCATAAGTTCAGCGAACATCTCGTCCCCTGTCTTTTTCTTTCGCCGCCTAATCTTTGCCAGCCTCTGTGAGGGGGATGCTGTGGCGGGTCTGGAGACAGTCGAAGCTGTGTGATGGGAAAAAGGGAGTGAATTCCTTGCAAAGATAAATTTTTGCGAACAATGAACACAGTCTAGTTTGTCTCTGTGAATTCTGGGTTGAGATCCCAGTGCCTGATGGGGCAAAAACCATTTTCGCGGGTGGTTCTGGGTAAATGTCGTCAGTCATCCCTTCCTCCGGGAAAGCTACAGCAGACAATCATTTCAAGCCCGTTTTCCCTGGATTGCCCTGGCAGACGCCACAGCGTGGAAACCATGGAGCCTGTTTTGCCTTTTGTGCCTGTCACCGTATGTGTACTAGATGCCGCTGACAGAGGCGGTCCAGCAGCGCTACACAGCAGCATGTTTTTGCTTTTGCATGATAGCAGAGATGGTTACCAGCCATATTGTACCATCTACCATACCATAAATTGGTAATAAGATGGGCATGGTTACCAGTCCTTTTGCACTGCACCATTTGCTGCTGTCATAAGTGCCCCTGGCTGCTCTTAGCCAGGGGCGCAAAAGCCAAAATTGGGAATGACTCCCTGAGTCAATCCCTCCTTTTTGGTATCTAAAAATAGAATCAGTCCTCCCTAGAATATGGGCAAGTGTACTAGAGAACCACTGTATCAGAGAACCAGAGAGCACAGCTGCTCTGTGTCAGATCCTGCATAGATTATGAGCTGTATGCTATTCACAGGGGGTGCTCCTGCAACAACCCCACCTGTTCATTCCATTCTTCCCCCAGCCTTCCTGGGCTACCATAGCATTGTCCCCCCACTTGTGTGATGAAGTAATAAAGAATGCAGGAATAAGACACAGTGACTTGTTAGTGAGAAATGAGTGGAAGGCAGCCTCCAGTTGCTATGATAGTCCAGATAGGACATTAAGGAGTGTGGAGGAGAGGAGCCCAGCATCCTGCTGCTAGTCCAGGGGCAATTGAATCTTTTCTTTACACATGAAGGGTGGGGGCTGATGAAGCTCAGCCCCCTGTTGCTATGATGACGATGGTTATCAGCCATACTGTACCATCTACCACGAAAAATTAGGACCAGGCGCCCTTGATTGACCTTACCGATGCTAGTCGGCATGGTTACCAGTCCTTTTGCACTGCCCCATGTGCCAATAGGCTGATGATGAGGACGGGTACCAGTCATTTTGTACCATCAGCCATCCATAGCGTGGGGGGAGCAAGGATGTTGGTGTTGAGTGCTGCACCATCGCGTCTATCTGCAGCATTCAGTAAAGATAGGGTGACATGTAAAAGAGTCAAGAGAGGATTGTTTTCCCTTTCACTTCTGGGGGTGGGTGGGGAGCTGTGTAAATTGCCTAGCTATGCCCTGACCCACCGCGGACACTGTTTTTGACCCTAGAAGCATTTGGAGCTCAGCCAAGAATGCAAATGCTTTTCGGAGACAGCAGGAACTGTGGGATACCTTGCGTCCTCAGTCCCCCCTCCCTCCATGAGCGTCCATTTGAATCTCTGGCTTTCCGTTACGCTCGTCACGCAGCAGCGTGCTGAGTCTCTGCTATGCCGTCTGTCCGGAGATTTTTTACAAATACTTTGGACCAGCCGTAACATTACAGTAATTCCCCTAATTAGATGCAGGAGTCTCCGAGCGAGATCACCCTGAGGACGGTCACTGAAGGAGATAGAGAGCGCATGCTGTGTGAAAGCCAGCACAAACCAGGGCCCTATGCAGCCGTGCTCGGGGAGGCAATGCTCCCTGAGTAGCTCATGAAAGCCTCGCGCGGAAAACTGTGCTACCACGGAGCACCCAATAAGGCAGCTCTCCCCAGGAACCTCCTGCGGAGGCTTTTCGATTACCTCCAGGAGAGCTTCGTGGAGATCTCCCAGGAGGATTTCTGTTCTATCCCCATATATAGAGAGACCTCCTTTTCACATACTTCAGATTCCTGTTATATTAAGAATAAAAGTTTACATGGTTAAAGCACTTACCGACTGCTCCTTCCCCTGATTCAGGATCCGGGTTAATGGCCGGGGACGGTTGGTAGGGGATCTCCGTGACGGTGATGAAGAGATCCTGGCTGTCGGGGAAACCAGCGTTGTAAGCGCTGTCGCCTGCCTCGTCGTCCACAAACCCTTCCTCATCTTCCCCGTCCACGAACATCGCCGAGGAACTGGCCGTTGACACTGTCCCATCGTCAGAGTCCATGGTCACTGGTGGGGCAGTGGTGGCAGTCTCCGTAGCGTCCGTTTGCTGCTTTGATTTTTTGGTAGCCTTGTCTGGGGTCCTTGATTTTCACGCGGCGCTGCGTTGCATCCCGGCTGTATCCTCTGTCTCTCATGGCTTTGGAGACCTTCCCGTAGGTCTTTGCATTCTGTTTTTTGGAGCGCAGCTCCGAAACCACAGACTCCTCACCCCACGCACCGATCAGATCCAAGAGTTCCCGGTCAGTCTATGCTGGGTCCCTCTTTCTATTCAGAGATTACATGAACTCCTCTGCTGGAGAGCTCTGCATCGCTGCCGGTGCTGCTGAGCTCGCCCCGATGTCCAACCACGAAATGAGATTCAAACTGTCCAGACAGGAAAAGGAATTCAAATTTTCCCGGGACTTTTCCTGTGTGGCTGGTCAGAGCATCCAAGCTCGGACTGCTGTCCAGAGTGTCAACAGAATGGTGCAGTGTGGGATAGCTCCCGGAGCTAGTAAGTTCGATTTGCATCCACACCTAGCCTAATTCGACATAGCCATGTCGAATTTAGCGCTACTCCCCTCGTCGGGGTGGAGTACCGAATTCGAACTAAAGAGCCCTCTAGGTCGAATTAAATGGCTTCCTGGTGTGGACGGGTGCACGGTTAATTCGAATTAACGCTGCTAAATTCGAATTAAAGTCCTAGTGTGGACCAGGCCTTAGTCATTATAATGTGATTTCAGCATTTGCAGAGGCAGAATGGTTCTTTTTCTCTTCTAGTTAAAGCAGTTGCCTTTGGCTTGTAATAAATAATAGATGCTGAAATTAGTATGCCTTGTATATTTTTCTTTTCTTTTTATTTTAATACAGCGATTTCATCCCTTATATATCAGTGCACCTTATACCAAGATGGCTTCGTACATGAGCAAACCGCATCACTTGTGTAAATACAACTTGGGAACTAATATCTGTTGTAGAACCTTAAAAATAACTTTTTTGGTGGTGGCACTGTGGATTTTTCTCCACCTCTCTCTTGTGACAGGGTCAGGCCAGATGGCTACAAGAGAGTGGTCGAAGGTAGATAAATTAGCTCCAGATTAAGCAGGTCCCTTTTCCCTGGGTAAGATAACAGGGACTATTGCAGAACACTCAGAAACTTTCTAGAACTAATTAAGGCAGGCAGGCTAATTAGGACACCTGTAGCCAATTGGGAAGTTACTAGAATTAATTAAGGCTAATCAGGACACCTGGTATTAAAAGGCTCTCACTCCAGTTAGTGAGGTGTGCGTAAGGAGCTGGAAGTGAGAGGATGTGCTGCTGGAGGACTGAGGAGAACAAGCGTTAACAGACATCAGGAGGAATGTCCTGTGGTGAAGACAAAGAAGGCATTGGGAGGAGCCCAGGGAGTTGTAGCTGTCGCACAACTGTACCAGGAGGCACTCTAGACAGCTGCAGTCCACAGGGCCCTGGGCTGGAACCCGGGGTAGAGGGCGGGCCCGGGTTCCCCCCAAAACCTCCCAAGTCCTGATCAAACACAGGAAGATCTCAGAGGCTAGCAAAATCCACCAATGAGCGCAGGACCCACCAAGGTAGAGGAGGAACTTTATCTCACTCTATAAACAATAGCTAGGTACTATCCAGACAATATACACCCACTAGATTATAAAAACTTTATGCTAGGTTTTACTTTTGGCCTGGCTTCCTTTTAACCATTGCTTTAGAGCTGTAAAGCCTAAACGGCCACATCCTGCCTCCATCCTCAACGAGTTCAGGGCACACAGTATGTAGCAGAGCCAGTAAGATTCTGCTGCATGACGTGAAGTGAGATCCTGGGAGGCTGCACCCAACACACATGACAGAGCTGTGCTCTGCAGGGATCATTTTACCCCATTTTATAAGGGGATTGGGGGATGAGTGGAGCTGGGGCTGAAACTACCGGACATTCCACTCTGTGGAGGGAGAGTGTGAAGCCCAAAAGGCTCAGTCATGGAGTGATCCACATGTGAGGATTCCTTGCCCCTAAGTCCATGCATAAAATCTAGGATTTGCCCCATAGGGGAACTTATATCGGCATAGCTACGTCTCTTAGGGGTATATAAAACAAAATGCTGACCTAGCCCCCAGTGTAGACAGTGCTAGGTTGACAGAAGAACTTTTTGTCGACCTAGATACCACATCTTGGAGATGTGGATTACTTACGCTGATGGGAGAACTCCTCCCATCGCTAAAGCGGTAAAGTGTCCATGCTAAAGCGGTAAAGTGGCTGCAGCTGTGCCACTGTAGTGTCTGTAAAAAGAACGAGGAGTATTTGTGGTGCCTTAAAGACTAACAAATTTATTTGGGCATAAGTTTTTGTGGGCTAAAACCCACTTCATCGGATGCATGCAGTGGAAAATACAGTAGGAAGATCTATATACACATGAAAACATGGGTTTTGCCAGACCAGCTATATAACGAGACTAATCAATTAAGGTGGGCCATTATCCGCAGGAGGAAAAAAAAATAAGTTGGCTTTTAGTGTACTTCTTTTCCCTTAAATAGAAGAGTAAAACAAAAATGGAAGTAGTTCTTAATCCTTTTTCATACAGTAGGGGAAATTATTCCCCTTGGCCATAAACTGCTTTCAGATGGCTTATGTCTGTTCAAACAGGAAATCTAAGATGTTAACTGTGGGTATGCTGATTCACTTACAGATGCCACACCCAGGTGTATGGTACTAACTCTGTAATATGCCCTTGGTTATGCTTTTATTGCTTGGCTGGCAGTTGGCTACCATGCAAAATTCACAATTGCCCTTAGATTGTCCCCCTGTTGGATGTTAATATAATGAATAATGTGCAGAGTACAAAAATAGGACCCACAGTACTGGGTTAAAATTTGAAGTTTAAAAAATGGAACCCAGACTTGATTTAATATTCTCTTTTTGCAGGCTTGGAGGGGAAATGAACAGGAGGATTGGGTCCCTCGTACCTATCAGGATTTAGAAGGCCTGCCTTGTATTGTTATCCTGACTGGCAAGGACACCCTAGGAGAAACTTTCCCCAGGTACTGTTTGAACTGTTGTACAGTGGAAATGTCTGAAAAACAATCAACATGTTCGTAAGAACAAATGTAAAACTTTCAGCTGCTGATTGGAAATAACAATGAAAGATGCTGTTCTAGAAGACTTTCTTTTTGGTAAAGTTTTTCCTTGGTGAAAAGAAAAAGTTGTTTTGTGAAAGATAAAGTACTAGTGGGAGTTTCTACATTGTATCATGAACTGAACAGCTATACTAAGTATCAAAGAACATAGCTCATGTGCTGAGTGTTTTAAACTAATTAGATTTCCAGTGATTAATGGAATTGCAAATAGACATTGCATAAGCCATTTAAAATTAATACTGAGAGTCACTCTTTAAAGGCCAGAAAATATATAACATCCTCTTTCTTGGGTTTGTTTTTCTAGGTCATTGAAATACTGTGACCTCCGACTAATTGACTCAAGCTATTTAACTCGCACTGCCTTAGAGCAAGAAGTAGGTCTGGCATGCTGCTATGTCTCAAAGGAGGCAATTCGAGGGTCTATTGTAGCTCTTGACCTGAGTGAGAAGGAGCACGAGAAGGCTAATATTAGCGAGAATGATGCTGATGAACTGTTGATAGACTTGGAGAGACCTCAGAGTAACAGCAGCGCGGTCACTGGAACCTCAGGTCAGTCATTGCTTTTACAGTTGCTCTGGAGCATAATGCTTGACCCACATTTTGTAAGAATTTGAATACAAACATTCAGGGCCGGCTCTAGACCCCAGCGCGCCAAGCAGGCGCGTGGGGCGGCCCTTTCCCTGGGGGGCGGCATTTGACTCCGGTGGACCTGCCGCAGGCATGCCTGCGGGAGGTCCACCGGAGCCCGGGACGAGCGGACCTGCCGCAGGCATGACTGCGGCGGGTCCCCTCTTCCCGCGGCTCCAGTTGAGCTCCCGCAGGCATGCCTGCGGGAGCTCAGCCGGAGCCGCGCGAAGAGGGGACCAGCCGCGGGACCGGGGAAGGGGCGGCGCTGCGCACGGCTGCTTGGGGCAGCCTATTTTCTAGAGCCGCCCCTGCAAACATTGAAGCATCAAGTAAAATGTCAGCGATTAGCTGCGTTTGATTTCAGATTAGAAAATAAAGATGTGGTTTGCAACATCTTACATCTCTGAGTATTTCAAGTCTCATGCCACATTGAAAGTTTCACACCGAAAGGCCCCTCTGTGTTCTCCCAGGCTTTCCCTGACTAGGGTGAGGGGAAGGGACTAGGTTGGGAAGTTTAGTTAATGTAGCCTTGTGGGCCAGTTGTGATTATTTTAAATATAATTTTAATTCTCACTACACCTTGAGTTTTGGGGGAATCTGAAGATCTTAAACATCCAAATAAATAAATAAAATGACCAGTGTAAAATATTAGGGACAGCACAGTGTTCAATAACTGTGTGGGTATAGCTGTGTGCTACAAAGGATGGACATTTGCTTGTTCAGAGCATCAGAACATTTAGAGCTGGTCCTGAATATAGGCACAAGGCACAGGGATCCTTCCCTCTTACAGTTTGGATGATGGATATGTGATGCTGTGTGTAAACCCTGCACTGACAGGCAAGGGGCTAGGCAGGCTCTGTGCTAAAGTAACTTCACCCCTCTGGCCCTGCCAATCATGCATGGTAGGGAACAAAGCTTTAAAAGGAGGAAGGTGCAATCAGCAAGAGGGAAGCCCTGAGAAGGGAGTGTCTCCTGAAGCAGAAGGAGGAACTCCCATGCCAGAGATCTCCCTGAGCTCTGTGAGGAGTCCAGCGAACCCAGAGGGAAGCCCGGTTAGGGAGAAACTGACCTGGCTACCTGCCCGTAAAGACTCCAGTAAAGCTGCTACCGAGGCGTCCCTGACCTTTTTGCTTTTTGTTGATCCCAGGAGGGACTTGTTCTGAGTCTGAACTTTTGCTTTTCCCCACCCTTACAAAGTAGGTAAGGGTGATGGCCACTGCAAGGACTAAGAGACTCAGGCCTGAACTGGGCCAACCCTATGGAGGTATCTGGGTGTAGAAAGAGGCCTCAACCCAGCTAGGGGAGGCACTCCAGAGGAACATTTTACAGGGTGAAATTTAGAAACTTTTCCCATGGCAAAAATCTCAACCCTCCCTACCCTGTGTCCTCCTCCTACTTCCATGCTCTTCTCCCTCCCTCTCCCTATCCGTTTTCCTGCCTTTAGTCAGTTGAATGGGGCCTTTGCCAACTATTGAGTCTTCCCCACATATGCTAACTTTAAGGCCGACTTGCCTTTTCTAGTCCCAAAATGTGAGCATGGCCCACAGGAGAGAATGTATTCTGGTGTTAAGAAGGCAGTGCTACTGATACCTTTGACTTGGTAGAAGGTTTTTTCCCCTTGGTTATGGTGAAGGTATATAGGTCCAGAGCCCTCAGCTGATGCATAATCTTGTAATTCTATTGACTTCAGTAGAGTTACATGAACTTCAACCGGTCAAGTCTTTCTAGGCACCATAGAAATATTTGCAGCGTTAAAGTTGCATCAGATAGCACTCACTCCTTAGTTGTATTTGCTAAGCAGTTTCAATGGGGTTTTTTGTTTGTTTATTTCCTGCTTCACTGCACCAGGTTCAATAGCTGAAAATGGCGTGAGCTCCTCCAGTGCTGCAGACAAATCTCAGAAGCAACCAGCATCCCTTAACTTTCAGAATGTGGCAGTTAGTTCAGTCGATGAAGGTACTTATCCAGGATTCACTGCTGGAGAGACCTTGAAACAAGAATGTGACTCTCTGGGTAACCAGATGGCAAGCAGCACCACTTCTAAATTATCATCTTCCTCCGTAACCCGGACATTCCGGTGGCCCAGCCAGTCTGTCAAGGAGTGCAAGACCCTGCATGCAGCACTGCCACGCATTGTCATCTTGTCTAAAGCTGCCTATTGTCTCCTTGGCTCACAGAAAAGTGGGCATTTGCCTTCCTCATCTTCTCTTCTGCCTCATGCTGATGTGTCTTGGCTGAGCTCTTTAAGACCTTTGCTTCCCAAAGACATGAACGGTGAGGAGCAGTCTCTGTACTATAGGCAATGGACCACAGCCAGGCAACACCATGCAGATTACAACAATCAGAGTGAAACTGCAGGCTCTAGGAGTTTTCACCCACGACGGCTGCTTCTGACAGGACCCCCGCAGGTAAGAGCTGTCCCCATCTTGGCTAGTCATGTTAGTATAGAGTTTTAGGGAAGGTGAAGAGGGCCAAAGCTAGCTAAAACTGAGGACACTGTTTTAGTCTTTAAAAGTGCATGTCAAGACACAAGCAGCAGTGGTTCCCAAGACTACTTTCAGGGGCCTGCATTTCGAATTATCCTCTGAAAAATGCTTTAATATCTGCTCACAAGCCGTGGCTGGCATAAAGCTACCTTAAAAAGACCAAACACATAAATGGTTAACTGCTATCCCATTGAAGTCAGTGGGATTGCACCAGTGTAAATGAGAGCAGAATTTGTCCCACTGTTGATGAGACATGTTCCTGTTGGCACGTGTTCCTGTTTGGCAGTGTCTTAGCAGAATTGACCCAGGACTGGAATAGCAAAACAGAAGGAAAAAACCCAAACATAACTGTCTAAAATGTAACGCGGCTTTAATACTAGGTTTTCTGAGGGTTGGTTTTGTTTTGTTTTGTTGCTTCAGGTGGGAAAAACTGGCTCTTACTTGCAGTTCCTTAGGATTCTCTTTCGCATGCTGATCAGATTACTGGAGGTAGATGTGTATGATGAAGAAGAGATTAATACTAGTAAGTACTAAATAGTAGTTCTCAGTACCTCATGTGCAGAAATTCTCTTTAATAAAATAGAATGGAACTACTATAAGGCGGGTGCATAACTGGTTGGAAAACCATTCCCAGTGAGTAGTTATCAGTTGTTCACAGTCAAGCTAGAAGGGCATATCAAGTGTGGTCTCTCAGGGATGAGTTCTGGGTCAGGTCTGTTCAGTGTCTTCGTCAGTGATTTAGATAATGGCATAGAGAGTACACTTATAAAGTTTGTGGATGATACCAAGCTGGGAGGGTTGCAAGTACTTTGGGGAATAGGATTAAAATTCAAAATGATCTGGACAAACTGGAAAAATAGGATTAAATTCAAGGACAAATGCAAAGCACTCCACTTAGGAAGGAACAATCAGCTGCACACATACAAAATGGGAAATGACTGCTTAAGAAGGAGTACTGCAGAAAGGGATCTGGGGCCTAGTCCACACTGGGGGGCAGTGTCGAGGTAAGATACGCAACTTCAACTATGGGAATACCGTAGCTGAAGTCGAAGTATCTTATCCCGACTTACCTCCCGTCCTCACCGCTCGGGATCGACGTCCGTGACTCCCCCGTTGACTCTGCTACCGCCACTCGCTCTGGTGGAGTTCCGGAGTCGACGGGAGCACGTTCGGGGATTGATATATCGCGTCTAGATGAGACGCGATATATCGATCCCCGCAAAATCGATCAGACTACCCGCCGAATCGGCGGGTAGTGGACGTACCCTGGGAGTCATAGTGGATCACAATATAAATACGAGTCAACACTGTTGCAAAAAAAGCAAACGTCATTCTGGGATGTGTTAGCACAGTGGTCGCCAACCTTTTTATTCACAAGATCGCTTTTTGAATTTAAGTGCAACCCAAGATCTACCCCACCCCTTCTCTGAGGCCCTGCCCTGCTCACTCCATCCCGCCTCCCTCTGTTGCTCGCTCCCTCCACCCTCATTCAGTTCCCCGTTCCTGGCCAATGGGAGCTTCAGGGGCAGTGCTTGCAGGCAGGAGCAGTGTGTGGAGACCGCTCCCCGTGTCCCCCCGCCCCTCAGGGGTGTGCTGGCTGCTTCCGGGAGCGGTGTGGGGCTGGGGCAGGCAGGGAGCCTGCCTTAACCCCACTGCGCTGCTGGACTTTTAGCGGCTGGAGATCGTGATCTACTGGTTCATGACCACTGTGTTAGCAGAAGTGTTGTAAACAAGACACAAGAAGTAATTCTTCCACTCTACTTCATGCTGATTAAGCCTCAACTGAAGTATTGTGTCCAGTTCTGATTGCACATTTTAGGAAAGATGTGGATCAATTGGAAAAAGTTCAGAGAAGAGCAATAAAAATTATTAAAGATCTAGAAAACATGACCTATGAGGAAAGATTGAAAAAATGGTGTTTGTTTAGTTTGGAGAAGAGAAGACTGAGAGGGGACATAACAGTTTTCAAGTACATTGGCCAAACCGGACAGTCTCTGTGTAAAAGAATAAATGGACACAAATCAGACATCAAGAATTATAACATTCAAAAACCAGTTGGAGAACACTTCAGTCTCCCTGGTCACTCGATTACAGACCTAAAAGTCCCAATAATACAACAACAAAAACTTCAAAAACAGACTCCAACGAGAGACTGCTGAATTGGAATTAATTTGCAAATTGGACACCATTAAATTAGGTTTGAATAAAGACTGGGAGTGGATGGGCCATTACACAAAGTAAAACTATTTCCCCATGCTTATCTTCCCACCCCCCTACCCCCCAGTTCCTTATATCTCCTTGTCAAGTGCTGGAAATGGGCCATTTTCATTGCCACTACAAACAGTAATTTTTCTCTCCTGCTGGCAACAGCTCACCTTAACTGATCACTCTCCTTATAATGTGTATGGTAACATCCATTGTTTTATGTTCCCTGTGTGTGTGTGTGTATATATATATATATCTTCCTTCTGTATTTTCCACTACATGCATCCAATGAAGTGAGCTGTAGCCCACAAAAGCTTATGCTACAATAAATTTGTTAGTCTCTAAGGTGCCACAAGTACTCCTATTCTTTTTGCGGATACAGACTAATACGGCTACTACTCTGAAACAGAGTTGTGGTTATGAGACATCCCCTTGGGTGTCTCCTGAGGTGTGAGCCTTAACCCCAATGTACCAGCACTCAAAAAGTGTAGCTCTTTACTAAGCACTCAACAGGGTAGGATTTGATTCTGCTCAGAAACTGGTATATCTGAGTTAAAAAAATTGTAATGCTCAGTAATTTGGAGCTTTTGGGGCATGGTTGTCCCCTGATTACATGAGAAGGAAAGATAGAAGTTGATGACTAAATCAAAGAGGGGCTAGGGAATTGACTATATCTCCTGGACAGATACCACTCTTAATTTTGTTATTCAAAACCTAGATGCCATAGGGATGGGTTCTTTAGAAATTCTGGTGGGTGAAAGGAATGGAAGCCTCGACACTGAGATTCAAACCTGCTTAGTTTCCAAGGAATTTTCATTTTTTTTAAATGGCTTAGTCTGAGTTAATATTTTAGTTTTGGTTTGTATGTTTGACATAGAGACTTCTTTTGCACAGAATCCCTGTTCAATTACACAAATATACAAACATCAAAGAAATACATTTCACATACTCTCTTCCATTGCTTACACAAAATGTATTCCAGATTCTACAGAAAGTAGTGAGATCACCCAGTGTAGCAATGACCACTGGCCTGACATTGAGATCTTCAGTAAAATAACTTTTGACCTGAGTGTGCATGAAACCAAGTATGGTTCTATGAGTCCAGTGTACACAGAACAACTGTCAAGAGTAAAACAAGGTCAGTAAAAGTTCTTTCCATTTTCCTGCTTTGACCGATAGACTTTATGTTGGTTTGACTAGACATAATGCTCAGGAAAGGCCTAACCTACAAAACACTATAGATGTGCTCAGTTTTTCTCTAAAGTGGTTACAGAATTATATTCTGTCTGCATGTTTGTTGGCTGTCTTAAAATTCATGTCATTTATCTTCTTTGTACACAGAAGCAAACAAAGAAACCAAAGTTGAGGAGCCTAGAAAGAGAGAGACAGTGTCCATGATGTTGACCAAATATTCAGCTTATAATACATTTCACCACTGTGAGCAGTGCCATCAGTACATGGATATTAATCCTGCAGCACAGGTTAGTGTCTGTGATGGGACTAGCTGCACCTTTAACACCTCTGTGGTCTTTCAGAGTGCAGCCCCACAGGTATTGAGGCTTGAGTCTTAACCTTCCCTAGAGTAGAATCATACAATTCTCCTACTTTCAGGCCAGGCCCTGGGCTTAATGCCCCCTGTGGATCAACTGAAGTTATTCAGCAGATGCATCTGGGCTTGGCACTTACAGTTCTTCCCTTTGGGAGTCTGTGAATACCATAGTGACCAGACAGCCTTTTCAAAACAAAATATTGTTTAATCATAACAGTAGGAATAAAGCATGAGAATGGAAAAAACATTATTAATACAACAAAAGGTCTACATGCATGTTTAACTTACCTAAGCCTTGACACCTGCTGTGTGCCTGCAGTCAAAACAGTTGTATGCTCAGTCAGGTATTTGCTTATGCAAATAATATTCATGCACCTAAATACCAGTTTGTGCATGCCTGAATTGCACATATAGTTGTGATAATGGCACACACAAAACTAGGCACACAATAAAAAGAAGTCATTCAGCTGGCCTCACTTTGGCCCTGATTCGGCAAAGCACTTAAGTATGTGCTTAAACTGCATGCACATGATTAAGCATGGGTTAAGTCCCATGGACTTCAGAGACACTTAAGCCCATACTTAAACTTGAATAAATGTTCAAGTGCTTTGCTGAATGAAAGGTGAGAGAAAGTGAAACACTTATGAAGAATTTAAAATGAAGAATGAAAAGGATATTAACTCATGCTGATGATCACCATTTTATTGTAACAGTTCTGACTGACTAACAATTTAAGGAATGAGTTAAAGCCATCAGTTGCTAAACAGGGAGGCATAATTTAAAATGGAAGAAGGTCACCAAGCTTTTTCTGCAGAAAGTGCTTTTAGGTTTACTCCTTTGCTTTTCAGAAAACTTTGTAGGCATACTGATGTAGTTCATAATTTCTAGTTGATTAAGGTAGGAAAGGTTCCATTGACTGCACCCTGACTAGCTTGGAATACGTGGATATATTGTGTATAAATTATAATGTGTTCTGTTGGGGTGTTTACAGTACTGAGCTGTTGTGATTTTCTGAAGTGTCATCATATTGTGAAACTGGCAGTAATATAAAGGTAATCTATTTTACATACCTGTGTAATATGAGTCCCAAAGATTTTTCTGAAAGCTTGGTCTTTTACATACTTTGTGATAGAAACATGTTTCTGTAGGTTGTATATTTATAAGAAGTGTGTATAGGCCTGTGGCATTCACTCTCTCTCCCATATATGTATGTGTGTATATATTTTTAATATCCTGGGCAGACTTTGATAGGGTAGGTTGTTTCCTGACTCATTTTCTAGTGCTCTGTATACATTTGTGAGTAATTTCTAACACTGACTTTAGCAGGAGCACAACTGGGCCACAAGGAAGGTGATTATATTATTAGACTGACAAGCTGCATACCTAATTAATTCTGTTGGATAAGGGGAAAATGTGACTGTAACAAAGCCATCTTCATTTACCAAAGGAAAATATATTTGCCATTCCTTTTCAGCTGCTTCCATCATTTCAAAATGCAACTGAAATTGCCGTGCCACATGTTTGTGTAGGTGTGTGGCCTCCTTATCTGATTAGTGTGTTGACTGTTTTCTCCTGCAATTCCCTTGAATACAGATGACTGACTCCACCCTGCATGCATTTACGTTCTCCTCCTCAATGTTAGGAGAAGAGGTTCAGCTTCATTTTATAATCCCTAAGTCCAAGGAGAACCACTTTGTCTTCAGCAAGCAGGGAAAGCACCTGGAAAGCATGCGTCTCCCTCTTGTGTCGGACAAGGTGGGTGTATGCCTCTTGCATCCTCTTTCTGGCTGCCTACCATGAATCTAGTTGGCTGGTATGAAAAAAAATCCATATTTGTCTGATGTCTTCTCATGACCTCTATGTTGGACTCTCCTGAGATTGTAAGCTTCTTGGGGCAAGGACCATCCCTTCTTGACTAACTTTAAAGCAACTAGCATGTTGTAGGTGCTACAATAAATAATAATAATAAATATTTTTTACTTGGGCTATTGTGTTCTTTCTGATGGAAAGAGTCAGTCAGGACCAACTGGCTAACATGCTAGTCTTTCTTAAGTTTGTTAACTATTTCCTGTTTGATCTTTCAGCAGAATTTGAATGTGGTAAAGAGTCCTATCTTCACTCCTTCAAGCGGCCGCCATGAGCATGGCCTCTTGAACCTTTACCATGCTATGGAAGGCATCAGTCACCTTCACCTGCTAGTGGTCAAGGAGTATGAAATGCCACTGTACCGTAAATACTGGCCCAACCACATCATGCTGGTCCTGCCAGGGATGTTCAACAATGCCGGAGTTGGTAAGAGGCACTAACAATGTGTTACATTGAAAGCAGGGTTTCTCTAACACCTGCCTCTCCTGGTCATGGTAAAAAAAAAGTCAGGGAATTTGCCTTGCTTTGAGCAGTGGGTTGGACTAGATGATCTCCTGAAGTCCCTTCCAACCCTGATATTCTATGATTCTATGATTGATTCTATGATCACATAAAACATCTGATAACTACTGCAGCCGCATACATGTGATTGTTTAGAAAGGGATATTAGTGAAGTATTTAATATCTTTTAATTCTCTTTAATGTGATAATTGTTTTATCCTTTTTGAACATAGTTAATCTAGCTATCTGCTTCCGCTCTTCATTTCTTCTCTCTCCAATCACACTCTTCTCTGTTCTCCTCTCTCTGTTTGCTCCTTGCACTTGCTTCTGTGCTCCCTGGTCCCTTTCTCAATCTATGTCTTTATATTTTTTCCTGTGGCCTGTTTTTTTTCTTTGCCCCTATATGTTTTCCTGCTGCTCAGTCATCTTACCTCCATACTTCACCGAACCATCTGTCCAGTTGTCTTCTCACGTGGTCATTCTTGAGCTGCTGGCAGGTTCTGTTCCATCAGTGATTCAGTTTTCTATTAATCAACAGCTTTTGGAAAGATCACAGTTTGAGAACTGCTAATTTGTAGGCAAATTGCATTTATTTTTCTCAGCACTGCAGCCTGAATTTCTAGTCCAGTCGCTTTACAAGTGATGTCACTATTTAACAAGATGAAACTGCAGCTGTAGGTTCAGGAAGGTCAATTGTAGTTGAACTTTGGGTCCAGTCCTATTAGAGGTTAAACTCTTCTCACGAGGTGAAGTCCATGGGTGGCATGTATAAGAGGCTGGAGGAGGCTACCCAAAAAAAGGCTGGTCATGCAGGTGGGCAAATTCCATGGATGTGATGTGGGTCACCTCCCTTTGAAGGCCTGCTGGCCTTCTGCCTTTGGAGCACTAGAAGTAAAGCTCCCTAGAAGTGGGGGAGCCACAGATGCCTGGACTGTGGCTCCACTCCTGTTCTGTCTCTTGTCCCGAGGCCCACCATGGAGAGGAGCGGGTGCTGGAGGGGCCTTGGAGGAAGAGGCACAGAGGAGTGAGCACTGGGTGAGGGGAGCTTGGAGGAAGAAGCAGAGAGGAGCAAACAGTGGGGAGGGGGCAGAACAGGGGGCTGGAAGAGGTGGCATGAGGGTGAGCCTCAGGAGAAGAGGTAGAGTGCGGGCGGGGCCAGTGGTGGAGTGGTCTAGTCTCCGGTGGCACCCCCCCACACACACACTTTTAGGGAGTTTCCGGCGCTCGTGTGTAAGCCTCCCCAAATGGAAGACTCGCGCTGCCTGCGGTGAAGCCACTGTCCTCTCTTGGTTCAAAGTACTCTTAAAATGCCCCGTTTTTCTTGATGTCCACACATGTAATAAAAATAGAAAAATCAACAACACTATATCATCCTCTCTGGTTTTCCAGTGTGTTCTAACTTCTCTGTATGTCTTTTACATACTCCCTAGCCCAAAGAGCGTATAGTCTTTCTTTTTGTAGATTGTGCAGTGCCAAACACATTATTGGTACTAATAAATAATATTTGAAGATGCCACTTACCCCTCCTGGGTGGGCCTGGATTGGCAAATACATTTGAAAATGTACACGTGGTAAGACATGTTTCTTACCTTGTAACTTTCAAGGTGCTGTGCTGTATAATATTGGTGGCTTTCTTTTTTAATATTATATCTTGTTTGTATGAAAACAGAAGCTGCAGTAAAGTTCTCATTAGTGTCCTACAGAAGTTGTTTTGTGCCATGTATTCTCGCAGGTGCTGCCAGATTCCTTATTAAGGAGCTTTCCTACCACAATCTAGAACTAGAGAGAAACCGCTTGGAAGAACTAGGAGTCAAACGTCAGTGTGTCTGGCCGTTCATTGTTGTCATGGATGACTCTTGTGTCTTATGGAACATTCACAGTGTCCAAGAACAGTCCAGGTAAATTAGCTTTTCACAAACAATGGAACAGTCAGATGGGTCCCAGCCAAAGCCACAGCCCACCCCAAACTTTTGCAATATTCTAATCTGATGCACACTTTGCAGCTAGAGCCCATCTCTAGCAATTGGTGATAACTAAAAAATCGGCTACTTAAAATAGTCAAAGCAGAATCTCAAAATTATACTCTGCTTATCACTTAAGATATGTCTACACTGCAATCAGAGATGTGACTGCAGCACATATAGACATACCCGAATTAGTTTTGGTCTAGTTAGCTCAGATAACAATAGCAGTGAAGCCACAGCAGCACAGACTGTGCGAGCCCCCCTGGACCCCAGGCATGTGCTCAAGCAGCTAATCCAGGCTGCCACAGCAGCTTCACTGCAATTGTTATTTGAGCTAAGTAGGTTAAAGTTAGCTCAGGAATGTCTACAGATGCTGCAGTCACACCCGATTGCAGTGTAGACATACCTTAGTCATGATGATTCAAAACTGTTACTATTTTGTGCATGACATTACAGATAGCTTCAAAATTAACAATTGTATGTCATTTTGAAGACATTTTATCTCCAATTATCTCATCTCAATTAGTGTTTTCTGTCCATCAGCTAGTGTTGTGATTGACTCAATCACTTTCTCTGCTCTCTTGTAAAACTGATCAGTTTTTGACATAGAGTTTACCCATACCTTTCTACCAATTGACTTGCCAGTGGGAAAGAACATTTTGGTTGTTCGTTTTTATCAGCTTGATTATTCTGGGGTGTTTGGTTTTTTTTGTTTCTCAGTTTAAATTCTTTATTTTGGGATTCTTAATTCTCTAGAAGACATTATGCCATGCCACTCAATTCTTTTTACCTTCTCCCACACTGCACCTTATTTAGTAAATGCCTTTCCTGAATTGATTCATAAGGCTACTTCCTTCTGCCTCTCCATATTTCTCACCACTAATACCCACCACTCCTGGAAAGTCTGTATGCTTATGATGACTGGATTGAGGGGTAGAGGTGGGGGTGGCACTTAATTAGCTATTTATTATAATGTAAATGTTCCATGTGTGTGGACAAATATACAATTATGTATTTGTACAGCACCTAGCAAAAACAATCCTGATCTAAACATTACACAATAATATAGTAGCAGAGATCTAAAACACGTATGTAATACATGATTACATTTCATAGCCCGTCCATGGAGCCAGGGAGTACCAATAAGAATGTGTCTCTGAAGAGTGTTCTACAGCACATTGAAGCCACACCAAAAATTGTTCATTATGCAATACTGGGTATTCAGAAATGGAACAGCAAGTTGAATTCCAGGGGATCAAAACCTCCATTCTCCAGGTGCCATGTGCATGACTTCATACTGCTCAACGTAGACCTGACCCAGAACGTGCAATATGATTTAAACAGGTATGCAAAAGTGATTTAACAAATATAGTAAAAAAAAATCTCACTGCCAGCTAATAGTTATGTTTCATAGCCACAGTAAAAACAGAGAATGGTACTTTCATGGCTGTGAGGTCATAGCCTCAAAATGTTACTTTTAAAAACCACAGAATGATGTGTGCAACATTGTAATAAGACTGCAGTTTCCAAATTAAAGTCAACTGTATGATTGGTTGAGTCACTTCTGATTTCACATTTCTGTTGCATCAAAATGAGCTGTTCAAAATGAGTTAACCCCCCCCCCCCAAAAAACAGGAAATGCATACAAAAAAATAAGCATGCAAAGGGAACAAATAGATGTTTGTATATGATTTTAACAAAAACCAGTTGTATGTAACTTCATGAAATAAACCATACAAATCTAAAAATACAGATTATGAGTAAGTGTTATGTTGCCATCACAAAACATCTGTGCACGAACCTACTACTACATTGTGAAAAGTGGTCACCCAGAAAGAGAGTCTATATTAAAAGAACTCCTGCAATACCACACTCAATATGCACACACATTACAATGCAGCAGCTTTGCAGCTGTGGGTTACTATGATGTTATCAGAACTGCTTGATATATTTCTTTTAGCGTCTTATCTCCCAATTCTCTGTGTATTATCAGTATCTATTCAAGAATGGTAAAAGCCCCATTGACTGCGGGGTTAGGAAGAAGGGGAAGTGCTGGTCATTATGGCATTAGAAAACTTCAGTCTTTCACTGGATCACGTAATTCCATTGTATAACTTTCATCATGGGACATTTCCTCTAGCATTATACCTCTAGGGGGGATTTTAGCTTTCTAATTCCAAACTCTTCATGGAGTGCTGAGTGAAAAAATGTCCTGCAATGAAACATGCCTAACAAATTACAGCACGACACAGTTCATGTATAACACGACAGGCCCCTGTATTTCATAGCTGTGTTCTGCTTGCTGTAACAGCAAGGGACTATACTGTATATTTTAAAAGCCAAATAAATCTTAGCCACAAAATCAGGAAAGGGACTCTTCCTGTTACGATTGGTTATTTCTTTGCCAATCAGTTAGCAACCAGGATTCTCCAGTATTATAAAGCATAGCTAGTGTAGCGCTAAGATCACTGGAAAATCCTGATTGGCCAGTGAGGTTTGTTTTCATACAGGTTTGATGTTCCATTCTAGCACTCCTTAAAGAAAAACTGTACCTCCAAACTGGAATGATTTATAATGAATTTATTTATCCCTGGGGTGGAGGAGAGAAAGGAGTGTTCTCTGTTATAGTACAAGAGGAGCAGCTGACCAAGGTTGTGAACGTTTGTGATCATTCTTCTTATTCTCCACTCTGATATGCCCTTGCATAGTGCTGGTGCAATTCAGTAGGACTTAAGACTGCCCGCAGGGAAAGAAAACAGTCAGTGCATGGAATCTAGATGCAGGGCTTCCACCTTCCCTCCAGGTGCTGTTTTTGTACCACGTAAGGACTCATTTGAGTGGAGACTGGAAAAACTGAGTCAGGATAGTGAGCACCAGGGTTAGGATGGAAAGAAAGACAGACTGGGAGAAAGACAGACAGTGGGTGGGTGAGAGAGGAGAGAAGAGGCAAGGTTGAGGGAAGATGCTACAGGAGTTTAAAAAAAAAACACAGAGAAGCCCTAAAATACAAGAGAGAAACAGGAAGAAATCAGAAAAGGAGAGGCAGAAAATCCATCCTGCTAAGGAGACCACCTTTTGCATCGGCAAGTGGCAGGAATACGTAGGGAAGCGCAGCTCACCTGACTGAAAGTATTGGAGACAAAAGACATGAAGGGAGGGAAGGCTGTTGTATTCCTTATGGAACTAAATTGCTTCCAAATTTTATCCATCATTGTTTTACAGAGAGAACCTCTGCTTCCTTGCCTTTATTTCCCACTTTCCATCCGTGTTTGGAATTAAAAACCTATAGCAAATTCACTTTCTCCGGTATTTGCCATTTCTCTCCCTTTCTTTCCTCTCACCAGAAGGCATCAATTCCATTCTACAGTTCTCCCTAAGAGCTTTGTCACAAGTTCCCATCAAGATTTGAAGCAGAATCCAACTCCCTCTGCTAAATAAGACTAGGTTTTATATTTCCTTCACTTTGAGATACCCCAGCCTGTGTCCCACTGACTCTAAGGTGGCCTGTTCTGGTCTCTCCCTCCATCAGCAATACAAACTGTCTCTCTATGTGATGACCAAGTTCTAGCTTGCATGGTTCATGGTATGGATGCCAGAGCAACTGACTTCAGTTCTCTCATTTGTATTACTTATGGTGCAAGAATTTTATACTTTTAATTTTAAATGAATTTTATTTATAAATGAGACTCTTCACCCAGTGGCAGGGACTAACTTGTAGTAGTAGAATGTCTTATTTATTAATTCCAGTGTGGTCTCTTATGATTAGTACCTGTACTGCTATGTGCATAAAGCAGCCAAACACAAAAGCAATTCACCTGGATAATATGTCTTATAGAAGGGATCCATTCTGAAATAGAGACAGATCGATGCTCTAGGTGAACAATATCTGGCCAAAAGTAAAAAAGTGTTTGAAGTCAGTAAATGGGGAGAGAGGAGGAAGACTATCTGAACTACATACTTCAAAAAATAAGACTGACTTTTCTCCTTATTAAAGTCAGTCTGCAAGGGTCTGTTAGCAATTGAATGTTAAGTGCTCTGTAGAAGATTTGTATAAGAGTTGTATTGGTTTTTTTCTAGCAAAGTAATTGGTGAGATAGTTGGTGCCTAGAGTGTATTTAACAGTATATGGAATACATCACAGACCATTTATACAAAGAATACCATTTATAATATATTGCAAGGACTACAATGGGATTGGATACCCTTTGCAGACGCACAATCAGTTTAGTGAATCTGTGTTTAATATCTAGGTACTTCTGTGAAGATGTAGATTTTAACCTGAGAACAAACAGCAGTGGCCTTCTCATCTGCCGATTTAACAACTTCAGTCTCATGAAGAAACACATCCAGGTTGGGGGGCAAAAGGACTTTGCCATTAAGCCAAAAATCATGGTGAGTTTTGCATGTTTGAAAAAGAGCTACGTGCAGGAGACTAAACTGGTACTTTGCCATTGTTTCCATGAAGGTCAAAATGTGGATGTTTACTTAGCGTGTCAGAGAGAGTCTGTTCTGTGTTTGTACAGCATCTAGCGCTAGGGCGGGACCTGCTATGTTCTATCTCAATGCAAGTAGTAATAAATATTCATAATTTCTCCATCACTAGCAATAATCCTGGGAGTCTATCACAACTCCTCCATTAGAATGGAGACACCAAGAACAAACTGGGATTTGCAAGCTGATTAAATAATTTCTAGTTAATTCAGGGATTTCTTTGGATGAGTAAGGCTTGAATTAGGAACTCTCAAATCTAAAGTCTAATCAGAAGTGGATATGTTTATCTAAACTCAAGTTTAAAGGTTTTCTAAATTCATGTGGAATAGATAAATATATTGAGTTTAGTTCCAGTCTCTAGTCATTTGTGGTGATCTTCAATCGTTGATAAGAAGAAACATTTTACACAGGCTTTGAAATTTCAAAGTACTCTGGAAATCCACCTGCAAACTCTGGCTATTGCAGAATGTGCTGCTTGCTACTAAATGGTGGTTCATGCACTGTTCGTTTTACCTGTGCTCGATGAACTATGTCAGCTTTCAGATGAGGTATAATTCAAGATGTTGGTTTTACTCTAGAAATCCTATCTTGGTCTGGTTTCCTTGCTCCTTTAAACTTTCTCTTGCTACTGTTTATACCTAGTCCTGTAGTTCAGATCAGATGGGAGGACACTGGAGCTAACACCCCCCGATCTGAATGCTTAGGGAATAGTGGCTAATTATTCTCTGTGCATCCAACAGAGTTGGAACTAGTTGACTAATTTTACTGTGTGCATTCTGTATATAATGAGCCTTTTTGCCTAATGGGCTATAAGGGGAGAGTTGAATCTCTGAGATTGTGTGGGTGGTGTAGGGGGTTGAGGGGCATTATAGTAAACAGTGTTGCTTTTGAATTTAAATTATTTGTATTTTTATTTTCTGTCCTTATGCACTGAGATATTCACAAACATACTTAACAAAGAACAAATCACAATTTTTGCTATTTCAATGTGGCACCACTGGGTTGCATGTTCTGGGGTTTTCCAGCTTATTTAGCAAGTGGGAATTACAGTAACATAGCCACAAGAAGGCAAACTATACATTCAGTGACGATGCAACCTACAGAGTGTTGATTGAAAGAAGTTTAATCATTTTCGTTGTAGGTATCGGAGAGCATGGCCCCAATAATGCCTCTTCAGTATGTCTGTGCCCCAGACAGTGAACACACGTTGCTGGCAGCCCCAGCTCAGTTCCTTCTGGAGAAATTCCTTCAGCATGCAACATACAAACTCTTTCCAAAGGCCATCCATAACTTCAAGAACCCTGTACTGGCCATTGACTGCTACCTGAACATTGGACCCGAGGTACAAAATATTTCTAGGGGCAAATGGGTAGCAAATACAAACTGTTATATTTCTTACTTCTAATTTTTTAAAGCTTTCTTTTTGTATGATGACTCCTTAGAATCATCGGGGTGGGTATTGAACCCAGGACTTTGATTTGAAACCATGAGTCACTATTACTTGAACTAAAGGGCTAATTCTATTAGCTTGGAAGGAGAAGCAGCAAACCTCTTATGTTGCCTGGACACTGGGAGTGTGGGGTCCAAAGAGCCATGCTGTGCTAATAGATTTCAAGGCCAGAAGGGACCACTGTGATCATCTTAGAGTGACATCCTATATAACAGAGATCATAGTACTTCCCCAAAATAATTCCTAGAGCAGATTTTTTTTTTCAAGTCCAAGCTTGATTTAAAAATTGTCAATGATGGAGAATCCACCACAACCCTTGGTAAATTGTTCCAGTGGTTAATTACTCTCACTATTAAAATAAATTATGCCTTATTTACAGTCTGAATTTGTTTAGCTTCAGCTTCCAGCCATTGGAACATATTATACCTGTCTCTGCAAGATTGAAGAGCCAGTTATTAAATATGTTTCCCCCATGTAGGTACTTAGAGACTGTAATCAAGACATCTCTTAACCTTCTCTTTGTTGAACAAAATAGATGGAGTTCCTTGAGTCTGTCACTATAAGGCAGGATTTCTAATCCTTTAATCCAGGGGTCGGCAACCTTTCAGAAGTGGTGTGCCGAGTCTTCATTGATTCACTTTAATTTAAGGTTTCATGTGCCAGTAATACATTTTAACGTTCTTAGAAGGTCTCTTTCTATAAGTCTAAAATAACTAAACTATTGTTGTATGTAAAGTAAATAAGGTTTTATTTAAAATTAAATAAGCTTCATTTAAAAGCTTCATTTAAAATTAAGATAAAGCTTCATTTAAAATTAAGCTTCATTTAAAATTAAATAAAATGCAGAGCCCCCCAGACCGGTGGCCAGGACCCGGGCAGTGTGAGTGCCACTGAAAATCAGCTCATCTGCCGCCTTCGGCACCTGTGCCATCAGTTGCCTACACCTGCTTTAATCGTTCTTGTGGCTCTTCTCTGAACCCTCTCCAATTGATCAACATCCTTCTTGAATTGTGAGCATCAGAACTAGACGCAGTATTCCAGCAATGGTCGTGCCAGTGCCAAATACAGAGGTGAAATAATCTCTCCACTTCTATTCGCGATTCCCCTGTTAATGCATCCAAGGATTGCATTAGCCCTTTTGACCAGAGCATCACACTGGGAGCTCATGTACAGCTGATTATCTACCATGACCCCAAATCTTTTTCAGAGTCACTGCTTCCCATGGTAGAGTTTCCCCGCCCCCGCCTCCCCAAATCATGTAAGTATGGCTTACGTTCCTTGTTCCTAGATGTATACATTTAACCACATTAAAACACACATTGTTTGCTTGTGCCCAACTGACCAAATAATCCAAATTGCTCTGTATCAGCTCTCTTTATTATTTACCACTCCCCCAATTTTTATGTCAACCACAAACATTATCAGTAATGATTTTATGTTTTTTTCCAGGTCACTGATAAAAATGTAAATAGTTTAGGGCAGCAGTTGACAAACTTTAACAACCCGAGGCCCCCTGTTTTGATTTACAATTTCTCGCAGATCCCCGCTCAGCCCCAGGTCCCACCCCTGCCCCTCCTCTTCCCTGTCTGTTTCCACTCCCTCCCCCGAGCGTGCCCTGTCCCTGCTCCCTCCCAGCGCCTCCTTCACGCCGCTGAACAGCTGTTCTTCTTCGAGTGCTTGCTCATGTCCATTCCAATAGGTGTGTGCGCACAATCGTTGGAAGGTTTTACCCTAGTGGTACCTGTCGGGTTGGCTGTGGAGCCCCCTGAAGTGTTGCCTTCATGGCAGTATAGATAGTCCCTTGCTGACCCGCCGCCTGCTCAGTTCCTCCTTACCACCAGTGACGATCATTGGAACAACTTGTCCCTTGCTTTAGCAAGTGCTTTCCTAGTGTTTTTTTCCTGTACATAGTTGTTAATCGTTATCATAGTAGTTCGTAAGTTTTAGTTAGCTAGTGAATAAGTTTAAGTCTGGGGGGGTTACCCCCCGCTAAGTTTTTCCCCATCCAGGGCATGCTGCGGCCCCATGTGATAGGTGTGGTAAGTCTATGCCCCGGTGGGATCCTTGCGCTGCTTGTCTGAAGTGCCTGGGAAAGGGACATTTGCAGGACAAGTGTAGTATATGCAGAGGCTTCAAGCCCAGAACCAAAAGAGAGAGAGACTATTGGCTGAAACTCCTTTTAACAGAGTCTGCTCTCCTGCCTCAACCGGCACAAGAGGCGGCCTCAGTGCGGGGCACTAAGGAAGGACTCGCGCTGCTCCTCGGCACAGAAGGCAGGCTCATCAGTGCGACACCAATCACAATCCCTGGTGCAGCATAACAAGAAAAAGGCAGAAAGGGGGCCATTCCCCCACCAAGAAGAGCACACAGGACACCTGTGTGGTGCGTCCCATGCTGGGACACCAGAAGGCTGGTCCATCAGTCCTGACACCTTTGACTCCGGCCTCGAGGGGAGGTCCGTCGAGTCTGGTGTCAGTGGACTCCCCGGTCTGGGAGGTGTTTGAGGAGGACCTGTACCTTCCCTCCACCCCAGATACTTTTGAGGCCGCGTGGGACTTGATTGCCATGATGGCATAGTCCCCCACCTCACATTCCTAGGCACTGGTTCAGGTGCAGGCAGCACCACCTATCTGGCACCCAGGCAAGCCCACCATGTTGCGGCCCCATTCCCCATCGCCTCGGTACCACTCCCCGGTACCACTCCTCGGGCTCGGACTATTCCTCTGAGTCAGAGGTGGAGTCGTTTGTGTCCCGACACAGCCGATACCACTCAAGATATCAGCACCAGTCTCGGCACCATACAGCGGAGAATCCCTCAATAGTGATGGTATCCTGGCCACCCCAGTGGCAGGGCCTGGCACATAGGCCCAAGGTGTCCAAAAGGGCCAATCATCAGGCTCAAGGGCATAATTCCAGGCTGGCATCAGTAGTTTCCATTGCCTGTGCCTCCCCCCTTCACAACATCGGTCACCCCTGACATGTCCAGGGCTCCTGAGAACCCACCCCGGGGTCCAGACACTAGGCCTCCTGGATCAGGTACGTTGTCAGAGCCACCAACGCCCACGGCTCCCACACCAGTCACAGCTGTGGTGGATGTCCCTGAACACATCACCAGGGAACCGGAGGGGCAGGAAGACCCTGTCCCACCTTGAGCCTCATCATCTTCCTCGATGGATGAGGCAGTAACAGGCACTACTACATCCCTCCCAGCAATGGACATAAAGAACCTCCTTAGGAGGGTGGTCCAGAACTGCAACATGCAAACTGAGGAGGTTGTGGAGGACTCAGACTTGATGGTTGACATACTCGCCCTGGAGGGTCCCTCCAAGGTGGCACTGCCACTCATAAAAACTATTCAAAACTCCACGAAGGTGCTCTGGCAGACCCCGGCCTCTGTACCACCTATGGCCAGGGGTGTAGAGAGGTGTTACCTCATCCCACAAAAGAGGTATGAGCACCTTTTCAACCACCCCCAACCAGGGACCCTGGTGGTTGATGCAGCAAACCAGAGGGAGCGGCAGGGACAACCGGGGTCTGCCCCAGAAAACAAGGACGCCAAGAAGCTGGACCTCTTCGGTCGAAAGGTATACTCGACTGGGGGGGCTCCAGCTTCGAATTTCCAACCAGCAGGCAGTACGTAGACACTACGCATACGATTCTTGGAACACCCTCTCCAACTTTCAGGAACTGCTCCCATCAGAATCACAACAGGAATTTGCTGTAGTCCTAGAGGAGGGCAGAGTGGTGGCTAGAACCTCCCTCCAAGCTGCCTTGGACTCCACCAACTTGGTGGCACAGACTGTGGCTACGGCCATTACAGTGAGACATAGCTTATGGCTACAAGTCTCAGGACTCCTGGTGGAGGTCCAGAATACCATATAGGACCTTCCATTTGACGCTGTGAGGCCGTTCGCTGACAAGATGGACTTGAGACTGCACAGTCTCAAGGACTCACGAGCAACCCTGAAATCACTGGGAATTCACATGCCAACACTCCAGAGAAAGCACTTCAAGCTGCAGCTCCCCGCCCCACGCTTCTATCCAGGGCACCCTAGGCACGCCTATAGTCGACAGAGGGGCAGAAACAACAGGAGGCGTCCTCTGCAGTCCTTTTCCAGCCAGGGCCAGGGCTCCTCCACGCAGCCCACCGGCTCGAAGCCAAACTTTTTGAAAGTGCACCCGAGGATGGAGCACCAGCCTTTTCCTCCCTTTGTGAATCGTCTGTCCCGCTTCTACCATGCCTGGGCCCAGGTTACTTCAAATTTCTTGGTCCTGAGCACAGAGTGGGTGGGATATTCTGACCAATTCTATGCCCTCCTGCCCTCCCACCCACCTTCCCTGTCCCTCTTCAGGGACCCCTCTCACGAGCACCTCCTTCTACAGGAGGTGCAATAGCTCCTCGCTCTAGGGGTGATAGAAGAGGTTCCTCAGGATTTCAGGGGCAGGAGATTCTACTCCCGATATTTCCTCGTCCCCAAGGCCAAAGGGGGTCTCAGGCCTATCCTGGATCTGCAAAACCTCAGAATGTTTATAAGAAAACTGAAGTTTCATGTGGTCTCTCTGGCTGCCGCCATTCCTTCCCTGGATCCGGGGGACTGGTACACCACCCTTGACCTGAAGGATGCACACTTCCATATATCGATTATTCAGGCACACGGACGATTCCAGAGAGTCATGGTCAGCAAGCGACACTGTCAGTTCTTCAAGGTGTTTTTCTCATGTCCATTCCAAATCCCGCCCGATTCCCCTCTGTCGGAGTATTCCATCAAGAAGGAACTGAGCAGGCGGTGGGTTGGCAGGGGACTATATACACCGCCATGAAGGTGCCACTCCAGGGGGCTCCACAGCTGACCCGATGGGTACCACGAGGGTAAAACCTTCCAAGGATCGTGCGCGTGGTGTGCGCACAAACCTATTGGAATTGACATGAGCGACACATCTCGAAGAACAACAATTACAAGATGGTAAGTAACCATTTTTTCCCCTGTGTGTAGGAGGTGCTGGGAGAGAGGGGGAGGAGTTGATCAGCGGGGCCCACGGACCTCCTGGAGTACCCTCGCAGACCCCCAGTGGTCTGCAGACCCCATTTTGAAAAACACTGGTTTAGGGCCAAGAACCAATCCCTGCAGGACCACACTAGAAACACACGTGTTCAGTGATGATTCCATTTACACTTACAGTACATTTGAGACCTATCAGTTAGCCATTTTTTAATTCATTTAATGTGTTCCACTATAATTTTATATTATTCTAATTTTTTTTATCAAAATGTCATGTAGTCAAATGCCTTACAGAACTCTAAACACATTACATTAACACTATTACCTTTATCAACAAATCTGTGATCTCATTAAAAAAAATCAGGTTAGTTTGACAGGATTTATTTTCCATAAACCCATGTTGATTGGCATTAATTGGATTACTCTCCTTTAATTCTTGATTAATAAAGTCCCATATGAGCCACTCTGTTATCTTGCCTGGGATTGATGTCAGTCTGACAGTCCTATAATTATCTGGGCCATCCCATTTTCCCTCTTTACATATTGGCACAACATTAACTTTCTTCTAGTCTTCTGGAACTTCCCTAGTGGTCCACGCCTCATTGAAAACCATCATTAGTAGTCCAGCAAGCTCTTCAGCCAGATTTTGTAAAACTTTTAGGTGCAAGTTATCCGGATCTCCTGATTTAACAATGTTTAACTTGAGTAGATGCTGTTTAACTTCTTCCTGAGATACTAGTGAAATGGAAAGAGTGTTATCATATGATATGACTACATCATCTCTTTTATCCCAAAGACAGAATAGAAGTATTTATTGAACACTTCTGCCTTTTCTGCATTATTATTGGTAATTCTACCATTTCTATCTAGTAATGGACTAATACCATTGTTAAGATTCTTTATGTTCTTGATATACTTTAAACAATCTTATTGTCCATAATTCTGCTCGCCATAGATTTCTCCTTTTACGCTTGCTTCCCTTATCAATTTTCTACAGTTCTTAGTAATGAATATAAATCAGAAGCTATCAACTTTCCCTTTCTTTCATATATATTTTTATTTTTTTTATAGTGGCCTTCACTTCCCTGGTAAGCTAGGTCTATTTTTTAAACAGTACGGCCTTTCTCCTCGATTGTGGCTTTTTGGGCTTCCAGTAAAGTGTTCTTAAACAAATCCCCATTATCATTCACATTTTTCTGAATAAATTCTTCCTCCCAGCTGATTTGGCTCATAATTCTGTTCAGCTTTGGGAAACTGGCCCTTTCAAAGTACAAAATATATATAGATCACTGGTCTGGATTTTATTCTGTTTGGACATTATAAATGTGATAAAGTCATGATCACTAGTACCTAAGCTGCCATTAATTTTTAGTTCTGTGATCAGTTCCTCTTCATCTGTCAAGAGAAGGCCTAATGTAGAATTTCCTTGTGTTGGATGCAACACCTTTTGAGTTAGGAGATTCTCATCAATAACATTTAGAAATTCCAAGGATGTTTTAATATCTCCAGCATATATTACTCAAATTGAAGTTCCTATGGTCACACTGTTTTTTCCCATACACATTATAGATAGGTGTGTAAGGAGGCAGATATCCTGTTCCCTAGTGTGATTTGGTGGTTTGAGGCAGACAGCAACTACTGCCCCGTCTTATGCTTTACCTGTTGGGATATTGATCCATAAGCATTCAAGATCATGTTCTTCTGAATTATCAGTGACTCGGAAACAGGTAATACCATTTTTGACAGAGCCACACTATATTCCCGTTTGCCCACTTGATACTTCCTAAATAGGTTAGAACCATTGATTTTAACATTCCAATCATAGGAATCATCCCACCAAGTTTCAATAATACCAACTACATTGAATTTATGCTAATAAATGAACAATTCCAGTTCCTTTGTTTATTATTGTGGTTTCTAGCATTGGTGTAGAACAGGGGTCAGCAACCTTTCAGCAGTGATGTGCCGAGTCTTCATGTATACACTCTAATTTAAGGCTTTGCGTGCCGGTAATACATTTTAACGTTTTTTAGAAGGTCAAGGTGTCTCTATAAGAATATAATATATAACCAAACTACTGTTATATTTAAAGTAAACAACGTTTTCAAAATGTTTCAGAAGCTTTATTTAAAATTAAATTAAAATGCAGATCTTATCAGTTTAGTGTGATCCTTGCCCTTGCTTTTCCTTGCTGAGTTTTCCAATGTCTGGCACGTATTTGGATACTTTAAGCTGCACACAGGCTTCTGAATGATCAGTTGTTAACTGGCTGCAACCACAGATCAGCAGCTGAGGTGAGTGGAGCTGGCGGCTGGTAGGGCTGAGCAGACCTGGACCCTGTGTGGCAGGGGGCCTGCACTGGAACTCCAACCAGAAGCAAGGCAAGTGAGGCTGCGGGGGACCCCGGCTGGCA
The DNA here is from genome assembly GCF_020497125.1 of Mauremys mutica. NCBI lineage: Eukaryota > Metazoa > Chordata > Testudines > Geoemydidae > Mauremys > Mauremys mutica. The sequence continues at coordinate 84,839,863 of NC_059073.1, read as the reverse complement.
GGGGGCCAGCAGCCGGAACCCTAGAGCGGTGGCGGGCTGAGTGGGTCAACCCGCCCAGCTCCGGGGTTTCGGCGGTGGGCTGAACATGTCCACCCACCCCCGCTCTGGGGTTTCTTCCACCGGCTCCTGCCAGCCGGGGTCTCAGCCCACTGCCAGCCTGGGGTTCCTTCCCCCAGGCCAGCAGCAGGTGCTGAGTGGGACTGGCGGCAGGATCCCGCCTGGCAAGGGGCCAGGAGCAGGAACCCCAGAGTGGCGGTGGGCTGAGCTGCTCAGCCCGCTCCATGTGCCATCAAAAATCGGCTCGCATGCCACCTTTGGCACGTGTACCGTAGGTTGCCGACCCCTGGTGTAGAGGCTGTCGAAGAGTTTCTTCTCTTCATGTCCTTTGGTTTCTTGATTGATTTTTTTGTTCCCAATATCTGGATTTTGTGGTCACTGAGTGCTCATGTCAATCCTCCTCCAACCCTCCCTCCGTTTTTGTTATTAGGTTACGATAGCCATCCTCAATCTTTTTGTAATCTATCACATATAATAATGTAAGAATTTGTTTGCAGTGAAAGCCCTTGTTCTTGGGTGCCAGTTTGCCATTTAGCTGTCTGTACAGACCCTGATATTCACCCATGTACTTTAAGACATGCATCCCCCAAATCTTTATTACTTTTTGTCATGTGTTTCTAATTCATATTTGTTGCCACTTTGTTCTTGCTTGGCCAGTTTCTGATATTACACTGCTGCACTAGCCTGATTGCTCACTCCAACAAAGCACAGTATAATTATCCTCCTCTTTAATGTACCCTCCCTACACCACTTCTGCATTTTCCTTCTTAATAGGATATACTTCAAATGCCATGTCATTGGAACAAATGAAATAATATTACAATCATTGTATGATTATCACACAAGCACAGACCACAGAGGTTTAAATCAAGTCAGCAAAGTAATGGAGAAGCATGGGGTTAAATTAGACTACAGTGGTCCCTTTCAGGAGGGTGAATCTATTTGCTAGTGTTCAGATGAGTCTGATGCAATAGTTTTAAATCTCACCTTAGTTGCAGGCATCACTTTTCTTCTGGAAATCATCTCATCAGAAGGCCTAGGATTGAATGCCAAGGCTAGTCTATGCACCATTTTATTTGCATTACAGATGAATCTTTTGAATTAAAATATAGAAAAATCCCATTACCGTGTAAAGTTTTTTAGTAAAGGGAAGGGATTAAAAGGAGAGAATGAGTAAGATTCACAGCAGAGATTTTCTGGATAGAAACTTGAAAAGGTAACAAATGAGCTACGGACTTTCTGTGGCTGTAATTAGAATTCAATCAGGAAGATTGCTTAATAGAACCTCCAAATGTGCAAACTGTATCCAAGATTGTGGAGTTTTGGGGTTTTTTTTAAAACTCAAGTCAACCAACTCTGACCTCTTGTAGTTATTTTATGTTCAACCTCCATATCAGGTCCCTCTGGGGTGTTTTCTTAAAACATTCTTTTTGTTTTGCTTTTCGGTTTCAGGTGGCGATCTGCTATGTGAGCTCCCGCCCACACTCCATCAATGTCAACTGTGAGGGAGTGTTTTTCAGTGGACTCCTGTTGTACCTCTGTGACTCTTTCGTAGGCGCAGACCTTCTTAAGAAGTTCAAATTCCTGAAAGGTAATGATTTCTCCACTGGATATCTCTGTTGCTTTTACTACAAAATAATGGCTCAAAGCAAAATGAAATATAGAGGATGAAATGAATCCATACATTTCTCCATCTTCATAATCAGTGCTGGTGTTGCTCCAACAAGGAATGCATTCTGTCTGCTCTTTTGATTTGTATAGAGCTCCCACCATCAAAACAACAAGGCTATAGTGATAAATAGCACTAACAGTTGCATCAAATGGAAATAGGTATGGTTTAGGTAGAATTCAGTCAGTGCAGCATGCAGCTGAGTACTTCTCTAACATATGATTTGGAAATAGAGTTCAGAACATACACATTGCCATAATGGATGGGACAAGCAGTTCATCTATTCCAAACTATTATCATGCCTTTGATGGTAGTGAATATCCAGTGCTCTGGAGAAGGTGCAAGAAATCCTGCAGTGAACAATAATAGAGTAACCTGCTCATTGAGGAAGTTTCTTCCTACCTCTGTTAGTGGTTGTCTTATGCCCTAATACTGAGGGTTTATATTACTAATTTCGTGTAAAAGAAAAAAAACAAACCTTGTCTAATGCAATTGTGGATGATGTTGCTGTCCATATAAATGTCTCATTCTTCTAATCTATTGGCCTCAGTGATACCTTGCAGCAATGAGTTCTGAGGGCTAAACATGCATTATATAGAAAAGTATTTCCTTTCATCAGTTTTTAATGTATTGCCTTTCAGTTTCATTGAATGTGCACTTATTCTTGTGTTATGAGATAGGATGAGGAGGGTTTGACTCCTCCCCCCCCCAAAAATTCATTATTTTAAGTACCTCATTTTATTCATTTCTAAGCAGTCACACTCTTTTCAGTCTCTCCTCATTTGGATGTCTTTCCGTGTCTTTAAACATTTTCATTGCCTACTCTCTGCATACCTTCAATTTCTGCTATATGCCTGTGAGACCAGAACTGAACCACAGTATTACAGGTGAGGTGTGTGTAGCATCAATTCAGATGGTACATTTTCAGTGGCTAGATTGTGCCCCCGTAGATTTGAGCACAAAGGGGATACTTAACATGCAGCTTTGCCCCTCAAAGTATTATTTCCTGTCCCGTTCTTTTATATCCTGATCTTTTTTTGTATTTTTAAAGCAGTGATCTTTACTGAGCTGTCCAGAATGACATGCAGGTCTTTTTTCCTGAGTGATTACAGTCTAACTCAGAACCCAGTAATGTGTATACGTAGGTTAAATTTGCTTTTGTCGGCACTGAATTTCCTCTCGTGTCATGCTGCCAATGCACCTAGCTTTGTTTAGCCTCCTCTGAAGTTCCACACAGGTTTCTCTACTGTTGATTCAGCTCAGTAGTTTTGCATTAGCTGCACATTTTGCCACCTGACTGTGGATCTGTGACTTGTCTTTAAGAATGGCAGTCATGCGCTGTGTGTGTTTGTTTTTGCTAAGGCTGGATAGCATCTACCATGTCATGGGCATGACAAGAAACAATATCAAACAGCACCCATCTTGGGGCACTCCCTTGTTAGCCTCTTGCAATGTCAAAAATAAACCATTTGTTCCTAATCAGTTATCTTTCTCTTCGTCAGTACTTAATCCATGGCAGTACTTTGCCTCTGAGCACATGACTACTTAGTTTCCTTAACAGCCTTTAGGAAAGGACTTTTGAAAGTCCAAATTAATCATCATAAACCATATTTATATCAGCAAATTGTCCACTATCCTAAAAACATTGCCAGGTTGTATACAGGCCCAGTCACTTAGAAAAGGTTATACTTTATTTTTTTGAGTGGCGTGAGGAAGGAAGCAAATCCCAGGAGTTCTGGCTATGGAGTGGATGAATGGGTGACCCACACTTGCATGAGTGGAAACCTTCGTTGGGTCATGGATTCATGTTTGTCAGGTGCCTCGCACAGGGTATAGTTACACTGCAAAAGAAAGATAAATGTTCTTGAGTTAAAATAGCAGTGAAGACACCCCAACACAGCAGCTCAAGTTCAACCCCAGGTTCCCTTGTAGGCTTTAACTGCTAGCGCATGTTAAAAGCCTAAATTGCCATGTCTTCACTGCTATTTTAACCCAAGTTAGCTAACCTAAGTTAACAATACACCATTTTCTGCAGTGTAGATATATTCACAGTAGGGCTTTGATCCCTGACTAGTGCTGTAGGAGCTACTGCAATATAAATAAATAAATAACGCCCCCTTAGTCCTGCCATGAATCCTCATTCATTTGAAGTGGCTTTGTCAGACAGCTTGTGCATGATTTCAGGCTTGGACAGTAGAAAGAGACTTCTCTCCCCCTTCTCCCAAATCCCTATTTCATTGGAAACTGCTGAATGTCAAACACATTTTGTAATACTTTCTTCCCACTGTTTACACACCTGTATTCTTTTCAGTCATTTTTGCAGAGATGTTTGCCCACTCTCTCAGGGCTCACTTTCCATGACTGAGACAGATCATACTGGGCACGCCGTTCATGTCAGACACCTTAATGGACACTTGGGAGCTTATGACGGTTTTGTGTGGGAAAGGCCTCCAAGTAGTAGTTCTTATTTTTGTCTTTTTGAAAATGAGGCAAGAAAATTGAAGTCTTACATGTTACCTAAAGCTGTGTCTTGTTTTTAATTTAAGGTGCTACCTTGTGTGTCATATGCCAAGACAGAAGCTCTTTACGTCAAACAATAGTCCGTTTAGAACTGGAAGACGAGTGGCAGTTTCGTCTCCGAGATGAGTTTCAGACTGCCAACAGCATTGATGACAAACCACTCTATTTTCTCACTGGACGCCACATATAAATTTGATAGGAGACCAAATAACAAAGGAAAAGAAGAGAACTTGAGAGGTTTTTTTGTTTGGTTGGCTTTTTGGGGTGGGGGTGGGGGGACAGAAGAAACAACCAACGTACAATCACTGTGGAGCAAAGTGCAACCAATATTTATCTAGTCTACTCTAAAGGAGTCCCCAAAATTCTAAAGTAGGCTTTGTTTCTAGGCATATGTTTATCACGTCAGTTATGGTTACAGGAGCTTGGATTCAAGTTAATTCCACGTTAGTCACAGTTAATGAAACTAACACCACAGCCTACCAGCTGTCTCCTGTGATGTGGGAGGAGGACATATTTTGGTTGATGAAGAGTTCTCTTGGGTTTTTTTGTACTATGCTAAGCTAGGGGAAGAAACTGACTTCAGCATCCACTAGTCTGAAGGCATAACACCAGACTCACACCATTGAAGATAATATGCTGAGGAGACTTCTCCATTTCTCTTCAGATCTGTACTTCGGTACAGTAATACTCAGGGGTTTGAAATTACAAAGTAACTTAGATATTTGTATTAAAAGTAGTCTTGTTCTCTTTCTGTGCAGTGTTACTTTAAAACTTGTAATTGTATATGTATTGAAACTGTGTCTTTGGCAAAATTTCCACAGGAGTTAGAAGTTTACTACTTAAACCTGAACAAATCAGTAAATGTTTGGCAGGCATGGAGCACACATGCAGGTTCTCCTAATAACATTCTTTCACCCTCCTTAACAAAAATTCTACTCCACAATTAAAGAGTAACTGGCTGGACAGCATAACGAAGAGAAAAAGATTTCTTATGCACATTGTCTCTTTAGTTAGAGCAGTTAAACACCAGCAAAATGACTTCAGATCGTTACAGCATCAAAGGTTTTAAAAATTGTGAAACATCCCCTTTTAGCTGGTACACTTTACTTGTACATCAAAAACTTTAAGTGTAGGTTTGATTGCATGCAATTTGCTCCAAGTATCCTTCCTCATTCACCTGCAATAGTGTGTAGAGTCCTGAGGTGAGATTTTTGTTGTTGCTGCTGCTTTTGAGAACTTAGGTACCCTGCCCAGAAGTGAATCATTAAATAGGAAGACAAGGTTCAAGAGCGCGGCAGCCGATATGAACTGAATTTGATCTCTAAAGGGAGCTAAAATAGGGTGAGGCACAATAGTTTGGGGCTTTTCCGTAGCCCACTGAAAATCACTTCACAAGTGAGCTTGAATCAATCGCAAGAGAATCTGCCCATAATCAAAAAGGTCTGTTTGAATACAGTACCTAGTACAGGTTGGTCCTTTCATTTTGAATATTAAAGTTTTGTAAATATGGCTGTAGTGATTATGCAATATTCTGGTTTAAAACATATTACTGTGTTCTCTTAAAATAATTGCTGTTCTGTTATAGAATTAACCTGGTGCACTAGTACTTGGTTTCAGGGTTATAGGTGTTCACCAGTTTTACTAGTGCAGTTAACATTTTTAGAAGTATTCACTGTTTTATATTGGTTACTCAATTGAGATTTCAATATTTTATAAAAGGTACCCTTCCCCCACAAATTCTCCTCTCTCCACCTCCTTAGTTGGAAAAAAAAATGCAACCTCCTTTGTAAGATGGTAAAAAATCCATAATATTCACTTCATTGTGTTTTTATGAAGTTCTTAACACATCCTTTATACGTGACCTGCAAGTCAACTGAGAAGGGCCTGCCAAAACTGCATTTTGAACAAAGTGTTAATCAAGCAACTTTTTTATCTTGTGAAAAGATGAATGTTTACAGATAATGAAAAACATAATATATTAGACTGAAGCTAAAAAGGAAAATAATGGTTTGCATATCTGATTTTAATATAGCTTAACTGTGAGGCTGTCAATGTAGCATATTTCAAATGAACAACCCTTTTCTTTTTCTTTAGATTTAAATATTTTTAAGTGTCCTTCATACAGCCTTATGTTTTAAAATGTATCTTAATTTAGCCAGTGGGGATACAGAAGTATATTTTGAAGCTTTTCATTACACCTGAATACATTTCAGTACTTCTGGTTTGCTAGAAGGGCTTAAGGCTGATTGAATAACTTTTGAATTTTAGTTTGGGGTAAAAATTTTAGATACGTTACCTGTAGTCTGCAAGTCAGAGGATATAAAAATGTTCAAAAGTGATTTCCTTTGTTTGTGTACATGATGTTTGCACTAAGTTCTTAAAATTCCAGGTGCTAAGACTATTTTGATGATGATTATTTAGCCCTGTGGTAAAGTGGTGTGAAATTGTCCTGATGGTTGAGAACTAAATCGGAAAGCTAGTGTATCTGCCTTCCATTCTCAAACAAGCAATTGGTTTCTATAACACTTTTATTCT